>NC_043708.1:66648874-66848736 GCF_006229205.1 Suricata suricatta | reverse complement strand
CATGAAACAGAAGTTGGTGTTTTGATTTTTTACTTTGCTTTTCTGTTTTGAGTGTCATTGCAACTACTGTATTGTAAAGGATGGAAAATAATTGCATATGTTAAAAAATATGAAACTTTATAAAGTAAAAAAAAATAATAAAAAAAATTAAAAAAAAAAAACCACACTGAGATACCACCTCACACCAGTCAGAGTGGCTAAAATGAACAAATCAAGAGACTATAGATGCTGGCGAGGGTGTGGAGAGACGGGCACCCTCCTGTCCTAAACTGGTACAGCTGCTCTGGAAAACAGTGTGGAGGTTCCTCAAAAAACTATCGATAGAACTCCCTTATGACCCAGCAATAGCACTGCTAGGGATTTACCCAAGAGAGACAGAAATGCTGATGCATAGGAGCACATGTACCCCAATGTTCATAGCAGAAATGCTGTACTTTTTACATATAATTTCTGATGTTTTTAATCTGCTGTGTTACAATTGGGAAACTCATTTAGATTAGAACTGAGAACAAAAGTTTATGTAAACAGACATTCAGGAGACCATTTTTATTAATTCATCGTATTTATATTAAACCCTTAAAGGATAAATCTTGTCTTGATTTAGCAAATGTTTTAAATAAATATTAAGATATAAAAGTATTTCAAATTAGAGAAGTCCTAGTCACTCTGAAAAATACTCTCCTTTAGAATTTTTTAAAAACATATGTGAACATCTTATAAATGACTTGATTGACACATTTGTTACAAGTTTCTTGTAGCATATACCTAATGCATACAGCAGGTATATGTGGGCTCTGGAAACTTCATGCTAATGTTTAGATTTTCAGATGCATAGCAGAACTTTAGATGTAGGTGGACTTTGAATATATTTTGGAAGCAAGTGTGCTTTGAAGCGAAATACATTATTTGAAGAGAGCATACTTAAACCTAAAAAGGAAGATTTTTTTGTTTCTGAAGCTCAGGTTTGAATCTTTTTCTGTTCATTTCCCAGCAGGTGTCTCTATCTAGCAGCTTTCCTCAGAAAGAACAAGATGACAAGGACTAATTGTACAAAAAATAAAATAATGAAGCCACTAGAGAAACGAACTGGTTTGGGGGTGTATCTATGTTGACCATATAGAGTCAAACTACTTTAAAGATATGTGCTATCCATAAGTAGTTAAATAGAATGTTTTTATTTGTTTCTTGATTTTATTTGTTTAAGAAACTTTTTCAAAAGAACCTAGAAAAACCCTTTGAAGCATTTTATAGTACTCATAATCTAAATACAAACACAAACATTTTGTAACACAGCATTAATTTACATTTTGGCATCTTGATCTGATAAGTTCTTCATTGTTGTGGATGAAACATATAAGAAATAGGCTGAAATCTTTGCTGTGATCCTAAACAGTGACTTAAAATGAACAGTGGACAGTAGAGAGATTGTAAAGCTGAAAGAAAATGTAAAATAATATTATACAAAGATGTCATTTATCCAGGTTTTCTTATCAGTGGATTACAAAAGTTACTGTGTTTACTATACTATACTATTTAGAATGAGATGTAAAAGACTGAACATTTTTAGTGCTTAATTGTCAATATGTAAGCTTTTCAAACAAAATTTATGCTTTGCGCAGTTGAATTTCCACCCTAATTTAAGTGTAATCAAGAATTTTAAGGGGCGCCTAGGTGGCTCAGTCGGTTAAGTGTCTGACTTTGGCTCAGGTCACGATCTCATGGTTCATGAGTTTGAGCACCATGTCAAGCCCTGTGTTGACAGTTCTTGTCTGTAGCCTGCTTTAGATTCTGTGTCTGCCTCTCTTCCTCTCTGCCCCTCCCTCCCTGGCTCATGCTCTGTTGCTCTGTCACCATATCTCTCTCTCTCTCTCTCTCTCAAAAATGAATAACATTACAAAATTTTTTAAATTTACATATAAAAGGAATTAAGTGCTATACTGACTTTTTATTGTAAATGCAGATTTAATGCACCATAATTCTGAGATGAATAATGAAATCAATAAATACTTAAAATTTTAAATAGTATTAAGTAAATAGTTTCTAAACTAAAGTTAAGTGTTAGCATGTAGGATTTCTATTTCCCAGGAAATAAAAATTTGCTTAGTTTAAAAATGTTTGAAAGTTATATTGGGGCATCTGGGTGGCTCAGTCAGTTAGGCATCTGACTTCGCGTCAGGTCATAATCTCAAGTTTGTGAGGTTCGTGAGTTCAGGTTCCAAGTCAGGCTCTGTGCTGACAGCTTGGAGCCCGGAGCCTGCTTTGGATTCTGTGTCTTCTTTCTCTGCCTTTCCTCTGCTAATCCTCTGTCTCTCAAAAATAAATAAACATTAATTTTTAAAAAGTTATAAATATACATGTAATGATAAAAACATGAATATAAAAATATTAATTTCATAAAAAATTTAAAAGTTGGAAAAATTCCTGACTAGCTTCATATCAGGGACAACATTGCTATTCATTTAGGAATTTTCAGTATGTAATTAGAAATTTTAATACTTCAGAACCAAGTATGTAACAAAAATATATGAATATTTTGGACAATTAGAAGTTATGAAATAATTATACTCAATCAGGTCCCTATTTACCTTTCACTCTGATGTTACACTTTCTTCTCTCCTAATGATTTAAAAAATAGATGTGTTGATTTGTAAGGCCACTAAAGAGATTTTGCCTTCTATCACTATACTTTCTGAACGGGATAAATTTTTCTAAATCATTCTACTTAGATAATCTATTTAGACAGTCTCTTTGGAAACTCTCAGAAAATACCTTTTGGTTTCAGATAATGGACTGAGAATCCATTTGTCACTCTCAAAGCCTCTTTTGAATAATGAAAACATAATTACAAAAGCAAATTAGTAATGAGAAACAAGGAAGGGAGTGTCAAAAAAGGAAGGAAAAATGGAATATTCCCAGGAAACTGAATAGAGTTTGCTTTAAAGAAAACAGAACATATAAGCTATATCCCTAGAATAAGCATGGTTTTGTCTAAGGAGCCAAGGAAAAGCTCCAAGTTCTAAGTCAACAAATAACAAGAGTGAATCATAAGACCACCAAAATAGAGTCCATGAGGGAAAGGGTTTCATTTGTCTTGTTCATCGCTATAACTCCAACATCTAGAATTGTGCTTGACACATAAAACATTTAATACTTCATACAGAATCTTATTCCTGGGTGGGTACAGAGACCAGCTTTCTTTAATGGCTCTTTTGTTCTCATGATAGCTAATCAAGATGCAAGGTAGTATAACCTAAACTGTGTACTCTCAGGCTCCATTTTCCCCTCTGGGAATCTTCCCAAGACATGGGACCATTGATGTGCTGGAGTTGGCCTCCAAGGCCTTGTGAGACCCAGCTATTGATTTCTTAGGAATGTTGAAAAAAATTTGTTTAGGAATTTTATAAGAGATTTTTAGATGCAGACATTATCATTTCTATAATATAAACTACCTTAAGTAGGTTGTATTAAAAAGAGGAAATGAATAGTCAAAAGTCCGTATTTCCTAATTATTTCTGCTATATTTTACTATTATTTATGCTTTTGGGGTTATTTACATCTATCTGCATGGTGGAAAAACTATAATGGTGTATAGCACTGGGCACTTCTTCCCGATTCTGTGTTCAGTGCTAGGAATCGACTATGGTAAGAATATTAACACCACAGAATATAACAACAAATGCTTCAAATAAGGGCTTTTATTCCCCCAGGAGACCTAATTTGTAAGCATTTACCATCATAAAATACATAAAGTCCACTTCCTTAAAAAATGAGATTTATTTCTCAGGCTTTGATCAGAGGATAAACACAATTTTTTCAAACAGCTTTTATTTTAGCAAGTTTCATACTTACCACAGACTGAATGATAGAATAAATAAACCATATGCTCTCTTTATCTCAATTCACCAACTGTTAATACTTTGTCCCAGTTGCTCTAATTTGCTCTTTCTTCATCAGCATTTCACAAATCCTTCCTCCCCCAACCCACTGAACCATATAAAAATAACTTGCTCATGTATGATGGACATTCTTTTTATATAACCATGAAAGTCAAGAAATCTGGCCTAACCCTTAGCCAAGAAATATATAACTTTGATACAATAACCTTATCTCATGTTTATTCCATGCCTACTCTCAAATGATGTCCAAAATGTCTTTGGCTGCTCTGAATTAGAACCAATCAAAGGTCATCCAATACATGTGATAATTGTGTCTTTTTGGTCTTCTTTATCCTAGATCAAAACCTCTACCATTTAATGTTTCTCAATTTGGTCTTTTACACTATTGACCTTTTTATTGAGCCTAGGCTAGTTGTCATGTTTAATTTTCCAATATCTGATTTTGTTTGATTATTTTCTCATGATTAAGCAATGTGCTCTATTCACATTACATTATATAAGGAGGTATGTAATATGAGTTTGCTCTATCATATGTTAAGTTTTATTGCTTAGCTAAGGAGCTCAACACAGTGTTATCCATTATAAGGGTGAATTTTTCCCAAAATGAATAAATAATATACGGAGGAAGGTCTAAATCTGAGGTTGTTTAAATCTTGTTTCCCATAACTTTAGCCCAGATGTTTTAACATCTATTACTTGTCTTTGTCCAAATCAATATTATTGTGAATACTGATACAAATGGTATTTTAAATTATATTTAATTGTTCAGAGTTCTTAGAATTATTTGACAAATAAAGCAAACATGACACAATTATAATTATAATAATATTAGGAATGAAAATTTTATAAATAAAAACAATTTAAAATTAGACAAGTAACAAAAATTTGATTTAGGTAAGTGGAGAAATGATATACTTCTAATTACCTCATTTTTCATAGCAAGGAGTCATTTATATCAAAGATTGCTGTCAAGATTATTTTAAGGACATTATCTACAGTTATACAGGCAAATTCTAAAACAAGATTTCTCAATAGCAGCACTATTGAATTTTTCAGATGGGATCATTCTTTGTCATAAATGTCTGTCCTGTGTAGGATGTTTAACATAGTCTCTACCCATTAGATGCCAGTATGAATTCTCAATTGTTGCAGCCAAAAACATCTCCAGACTTGCCAAATGGTTCCCTGGGTGGCAAAATTAGCCTTGTTCAGAACCACTGCATTTTATGATATAAATATATCTATCAACCTATAAAGGGAGGGATGAAAGACAGAAAGTATTGTAATGTATTATGTCATTCGTTATGGCACAATATCCTTACATAACTGCCCGATTATGGTAAATTAAGAAATAGAGTTATATTCGGGTGCCTGGGTGCTCAGTTGTTTAAATGTTGCACTCTTAATCTCAGTTTAGCTCTTAAGCTCAGGATCTTGAGTTCAAACCCCACATTAGGCCCCACGAGCATCAAGCCTACCTTAAAAAAAAGTTATATATAATTTAAATTGATAATGGAGATAAATAAAATTATTAAAATATAAAACTTTCCCAGTTTTCTTCTGTAAAGAGAATGGATGAGAGAGGAATATATTTCCTTGCATGTTCAGTTTTTCTGCTCTGTGTAATATTTTTCTTCCATGAACATATATCATGACTTTAATGAGTTAAAACTAGAATGAGTGTGAGTATACAAACAAAAGGATACATTTCAGAGAACATAGACAGTTTTTAACCAAAGGGCAAGGAAATTAATTCTCTCTCTCTTTGCCTTCTTCCACACATTTTCCTAATTATAGGGTTTGTTGGGAGCTGCCAAGTTTTGGCCACCTCAGGCAAGGATATATCGCTCTCCAGGGAGCAACCAAAAAAAAAAAAAAAAAAAAAACCCACAAGATTTACATCTGGAGGCTAGGAGAGTGCATTTCCTGGTCCAGGATTCGGAGACAGTCATACTGGGCCAGAGGAGAAAAGCCAAAATGAACAAAAGATCGACCGCATTTGGGTTTATGCAGCGCTAATCTTCCCCTGCCCAGTATTGCAGACGAAAGTCTGGGCGCTCCTTTTGACGCTGTGTTCGGAGTTTCAGTTTCAGTTTCCCCTTTTTCTAATAATCGTTTGACTCTGTTACCTGGCAACCAACCTGGGTCAGTTTCCCGCCCCAAATCCTATATAGGTGGATTATTCTCTTAATAAATGGGGGGGCTTGATCAGAATCACTTGTCTTGCCTCACTCTCTGTGCTCCCCTTCCTGCCCTACTCTCTCTCTCTCCCCCTCAGGAACGGACCCGCAAGCATTTACCGCCCTGCGGGCCGGGGTGAAACTGGACAAGTGACGCCCCAACGTGGGGCTGAGTGAGGGAACACGACAAGTGATTCTTCCTCTTGTCATCTCTCCCGGATTGGAACCCCCTTTTGAAATATACGGTGCTAAGAAAACATTATTTACTCTGAGCTAAATCCTTTTTATCATGCTGTACCCTCACTCTCCTTTACTCCACTACATCAGAGTGGAAATATTGAGGATTGGTGGGAAAAGAGGAAAGGGATTGGTTCTCCTCTTGGATTTGTTAGCAAGTATTTGATTTTTCAAATTTCAATAAATCAGTTACATTTCCAGATACCTGAAAGCTTGTCTCTAAAATAAATGCAATTGTGGGGCACCTGGGTGGTTCAGTTGGTTAAGCGTCCGACTTAGGCTCAGGTCATGATCTTGTGGTTAGTGAGTCCGAGTCCCGGATCTGAGCTGTCAGCCCAGAGCCGGGAGCCTGCTTCAGATTGTGTGTCTCTTTCTCTGCCCTCCTCTGCTCTGTCTCTCAAAAATAAATAAATGTTAAAAAAAATTATAAAATAAAGGCAATTGATTAGATGACTCAATTCCCTAATAGTTGTAAAATTTCAAATTTCTTGGAGAAAATGAATCAACATTCTCTTTATACCTACAGTCAATTGTTATTTTTGGGTTTTTTTTATTTTTTTATGTCTTTTATTTATTTTTGAGAGACAGAGAGAGACAGTGCGAGCAGGGGAGGGCCAAAGAGAGAGGGAGACACAGAATCCGAAGCAGGCTCCAGGCTCTGAGCTAGCTGTCAGCACAGAGTCGGACGCAGGGCTCGAACCCACGAACTGTGAGATCATGACCTGAGCCGAAGCCGGCCGCTTAAGCGACTGAGCCACCCAGGTGCCCCATATTTCTGAATGAATGGCAAAAAAAACTATTTTTGCAGAAAACAAATCCTGAAGAAGAATAATTGTAGCACTTTATTATTTTATTGGGGGGTTACCAATTAAAATAACATTTATATATATATATATATATATATACACTGATATGATATATATATACTGATATGATATATATTTAAAAACATTATATAATGACTACTTATATACAGTTATTGGATTTAAATGAACAACTTGGCAAGCTTACTTTTCAAAGAATGTATCCAGTTTATAACTTTTTTTTTCTTTCACCTAAATCTTTTTTCTTACAAATGGTTGTCTCTTTTGGCTTGATTGAGATATAAAAATATAGAGAGAACATTTTTCTGGCAGTTATCTAAAAAGAAGAAAATTTTCCTCTCAGGTAGACACTTGGACTATGTTGGTGACACTCCATGGATGACAAATAAGCACGTTAGTAAGATACTTGAAATACGCTGTCATTGGGGAAACAAGCAGAAAGCAGGAGACACCATTACACACCAATGGGGACGGCAAAAACAATACCAAGTGCTTGCAAGGATACAGAGTAACTGGAACTCTTAAACAATGCTGGTGGGAATGAAAAGGATACAGGCATTTTAGAAAAATAGTTGGGAAGGTTCTTAAAAAGTTAAACATAAGCTTATCATATGACTCAGTAATCTTACTCCTAGATATTTACCTGAGAGAAATGAAAACTTTCAGTCACAAACAGAAAACTGTGGGCAACTGTTTATAATGGTCTTTTTTATTATGGTCAAAAATAGGGAAAATCTAAACTGGTAAATAGATACATTGCGATATATCTATACAATATAATATTCCTCAGCAATAACAAAGGAACAAGCTAATGATGAAAACAGCAACACAGGTGAATCTCAAATGGGTATGCTAAGTGGTAGAAGCCAGATAGAGAGTTATATACAGTATGATTGTATCTATATGGCATTCTGGGAAACATTGCCATGAGCTAGGGTAGTGGGAGGGGTTGACTATAAAGGGCAGCAAGAGGAAATTTTTTAGGGTGATGAAATTGTTTTGTATCTTAATTGCAGTCATGTTTATATGGTAAGCATTTATCAAAATTCATAGAATTGTACCTCAAAAAAGTGAAATTTATTTCATGTAAATTTAAAAGATAAATAGAATACTAACAGTGACAACCACAATAACCAAAGTCTGGATGAGAAAGTATGAAAAAAACTGACATAAAAAGGAGGTAATTTATGGCATTAGTACAAATTGTCTATTAGAAATTCAAATCTCAGGGGCACCTAGGTGGCTCAGTCAGAAATCTCAGGGGCACCTAGGTGGCTCAGTCAGTTAAGCATCCGGCTTCAGCTTTGTTTGTGGGTTCGAGCCCCGCATTGGACTCTGTGCTGACAGCTCAAGCCTGGAGCCTGCTTCGGATTCTGTGTCTCCCTCTCTCTCTGACCCTACCCTACTCATGCTGTCTCTCTCTGTCTCTCAAAAATAAATAAAAAAACATTAAAAAAAAAGAAATTCAAATCTCAGCTTCCCTGTTACCTCCTCAAAAAGACTTCCTGATCTTTGAGTGTAGAGTGTCTACCTATCATTCTTTATCACAGCATCTTAATTTAATTCCCTGCCTTGCACTTATTTCTAATGTTTTCTCATTTACTTATTCTTTAAATTATTGTTGTAAGTTTCTTTATTTTGAAAGAAGACAGAGACAGTGTGAGTGGAGGAGGGGAGAGGGGGAGAGAGAGAGAGAGAGACAGAGAATTCTAAGCAGGCTTTGCACTGTCAGGGCATGCAGAGATCGAACTCACAAACTGTGAGATTATGACCTGAGCTGAAACCAAGAGTCAGATACTTAACCGACTTAGCCACCCAGGTGCCCCTAAATTATTTTTTTAATCTGTATACCTGTGTTAGAATGTAAGCACAATAAGGACAAAGACCTCTCCTGTCTTATTCACAACTGCAAACCAAGGACTTAGAATACCACTTGTCATAAAGGATCATATATATATGTTAAATGATTAAATGGGAATAAAGTCAGTCTTGGAACTTTGAGGCAATATAGATAACATGTTTAATGAAACAACCATGTCATGTAAGAAAATTTTGATCACAATTGGGGACTTCTGGGTGGCTCAGTTGGTTAGGCATCTGACTCTTGCTCTCGGCTCATGATCTCATGGTTGGTGAGTTTGAACTCCTCTATAGGCTCTGTGCTGATGCTGTGGAACCTGCTTGGGATTCTCTCTCTTTCTCTCTGGCTCTCCCCCACTTGTGCACTCTCTCTCTCTGTCTGCCTCTCTCTCTCTCTCTCTCTCTCTCTCTCTCTCTCTCTCAAAATTAATAAACAAACATAAAAAATTTGATCACAGTTGAAATAACAAGTGGAAGTGTCTAAAAAGCAACATGTATTTAATAAATATCCATGTGTTATTAATATTAACTGAAAGGTAAAATGATAAGCGATAAACTTGACTAAAATATTTAGATAGTGTATTAGGAAAAGATAAAAATATAAAGTATGAAAAGAGTTTGAACTAAAAGTTCAAGATCAATAAGGAAAACCAGTTCAAGATAAAGCCATCTAGGGGCACCTGGGTGGCTCAGTCGGTTAAATATCCGAATTCAGCTCAGGTCATGTGGTTCGTGAGTTCAAGCCCTGTGTCAGCCTTAGAGCCTGGATGCTGTTTGAGATTCTGTGTCTCCCTCTCTCTCTGACCCCAACCCCCGCTAGCATTCTGTCTCTCTCTTAAAAATAAACTATAAAAAATTTAAAAATATATAAAACCATCTATAACACAGCCTGCTTAATACCTTTCCTTAAATTCCACCTCTATACTACAATATGCTTGCGGTCCATGCAAAAAAGTAGCTACATTTTATGTAGGAAATGGATGATTAGCCTATGAACAAGTAATATATTGTATCTTTTATCTTGAATGTATCATAGATAAGCTGCTATATAATGATTGCCACTTCAGATAGCTGTGAAATTAGGGGATTAACTAGTTGTTACTTAACCTTCTAATTTCTGTATAAGTCTAATTACATGAAACAGAAGTTGGTGTTTTGATTTTTTACTTTGCTTTTCTGTTTTGAGTGTCATTGCAACTACTGTATTGTAAAGGATGGAAAATAATTGCATATGTTAAAAAATATGAAACTTTATAAAGTAAAAAAAAATAATAAAAAATAAAATAAAATAAAAAATTAAAAAAAAAACCATCTATAAAATGAAAGAAAGAGAGCACGTGGCTGGCTCAGTTGGTTAAGCTCCCAACCCTTGATTTCAACTCAGGTCATGATCTCTTGCTTCATGAGTTCAAGCCTCTCATTGGGTTCTGTGCTGATGACACGGAACCTACTTGGGATTCTCAGTCTCCTTCTCTCTGTCCCTTTCCCGCTCACTCTCTGTCTCTCTCTGTCTCTCTCTGTCTCTCTCTCTCTCTCAAAATTAATAAATAAACATTAAAAAAGATGAAAGAAAGAAAAGGGTATTGGGGGTTTTTTTTGCATTATTTGGACAAGAGCAACATCATGTAATTTGCATATACTTGCAAGAAAATGTCACCAAGAAAGGACTGCACATATTCAAGATAGTACAGTTTAAGATATCAGTCTACTCCCCACATTAAAATGAAATATTGTAAGGAGTTCGTTGTATATTCCTGGCTTAGACATAAGAATAGGGGTCATTGTGGGATCACCCACTCATTTATTTATTTACTTATGAAATTAAAAAAGGAGACTAAGAAATGTTGGATTTGAGTTGAGTGTAAGTAGGCAAATTTAAACCCACTTGTTTGGGAACATCTGGTGTTCTATACATGAACTTTTTTTTTTCAATGACCTATCACTATCAGTTTAATTGTGAAAAACTTGTAGAGAGCAGATTGCAGTTGTTTTGACTTCTCTGCTTATCAATACCGCTGCAAAGAGTAGTTCTTAGATGGAAGACCTGACAGTTTCTTCTCCAGCAGTCCTAGGTTCTTATTTCCGGTTTGAGACATTTCCTTGCAGCTGAGGTCATTGGGAACACATGTCAACATTTCTGCCATTTACTTATATTCTTGATGTGATGCTTTTGACAAGGCTCAGAGTATCTATTCTTAAAAGATAATAATTTTCTAACAAAGGGAAATAGTATGAACTATTTTGCAAAATACCTAGATCAATAAAAAAATGTGTAACTTAAGGAATGGGAGAGAAGAGGTTCCTGCAAGAAAGAAGAGATGCTGAACTAAGATGTTTGAAAGGAGAAAGAAATCTTACTAGCTGAGAGATGGGAAGGATATGGATACTATTTGAATATAGATTGGTATTTATTTTAGTGTAGAGAATAAAGGAGATGGTTTCTTAAAAAAAAGAGTTTGGTCTGTGTTGTGTGGTGTTTCAAAACCTAAAGCTTAATAGAAAAACATCAAAAGTAGGCCTGTCCAAGAATAGGGAGTTGTCTGTTATTTTGGCAATATTCTAAGATTAATATCCAAAGATCCCATGATATCTCTATAAAAGAAAAGATAAGAAAAAAGAAGTGAACAATGCCTCAAGTATAATTCTTTACGTCTCTATACAGGAACTACAAAGATGAGAAAGAGTTCACTTTAGAATACAGAAATTTTTTTATAGCATTGTACATAAATTTTGAATATAAAGGTTAAGTTTACAAAAGATTTGAGAGTCTCTTATCATTTGCCTCTCTTTCAGATTATGTATTATTTTTCCCTTCCCTTCCCCTATGTTTATCTGTTTTCTTTCTTAAATTCCACATAAAAGTGAAAGCATATGAT
The DNA here is from genome assembly GCF_006229205.1 of Suricata suricatta. Classification (NCBI taxonomy): domain Eukaryota; kingdom Metazoa; phylum Chordata; class Mammalia; order Carnivora; family Herpestidae; genus Suricata; species Suricata suricatta. The sequence goes on along the minus strand of NC_043708.1, from coordinate 66,836,863 downwards.
AAATACAGAGAATAAAAGGAGGGTTGCTGGATGAGTATTGGGGGAATGGGCTAAATGGGTGATGGACACTTGTGATGATCACTGGGGGTTATATGTAAGTGATGAATCACTAAATTCTACTCCTGAAATTATTATTATACTATATGTTAACTAAATTGGATTTAAATAAAATTTAAAAATAAAAATATAAAAAATAAAAGATAAATATTTGAAATCATTCCTGAAAGTTATTACATATTTTTTAAATAAGCAAGAAAACCTAAAATAAATAAGAAAGGGAATAATATTCATTGCATTCACTCAGTGAAGAAACCAAAGTATTGACTCATTTTATGAGATAAATATTTCTCTTATTTAGAAAAAAATAATTAAAATAAAAATTAATTGGGGGGCAGGAACTAAAATCAAAGTAATAAGAAAGAAAGACCATTCAAGAATGCTTTTAATAGGATTTTAATTGTTGAAATTACATACAGCAATTAGAAAACTTTGGGCTATTTAGTGAGCAGCATGTACACATTGTTATAACCACTATGCATAATGTAAGCTAACTTATTCTTCTCTCAATGTTACTGACCTCATTCTGCAACGTTGACAATTATTACAATAGCAAGCATTTATACAGTACTTACTATGTCTATGTTCTTTTCATGAGCAGCAAGACCAACAGTGTAATAGCAAAGCCACTTTGGCAATTACATAGTTAAATTTATGTTTCTTAACTAAAGATCAGAAGCCTTGGAGCATTATTGGATGATATACTCCATCTTATATCCTCATAGATGATTAATAAGCACAGATTCAGATAAATTAAATAAATAAATAATACCAAAATGTTTGTCAAATATATTTACATAGAGAGGGATTTTTTATATAAATTCTCTTGAAAACTAGGCATTGATCTTAACTTTGCTTCCCATTTTATTTTCTTCTTTACTTGACTTTTTCTGCACTAAACTATTCTTTTATTTGCTATAAAACTAAGAAAATGTATGCATCAGCATAGCCTATAACTAGTGGATACTAATAGTTAATTTATTGGCAGGATTCATGCAAAATTAATAAGAATGGAAGAGAAATAACAGACTGAGTGTATTAAAATTTCCTGTTAGAAAATACGACCTGATTTTTTTGTAGGCCTAGTCATATATCTCTTTGGTATAGAGCAGGGCATAAAAGGGCATGTTTATAGCTATTAAATATTTATATTCAGAAAAGAGAAAGTAAGTTCCCATGACCACCGATAGAAATTTTAGAATTTGGAAGTTGAAAAAAAAAAAAACTAGAAACGTTAAAAGGCAACAGTTATCAACAGTTACTGTTTATGGTCTCCCAGGAGATAAATTAGATGCAGTGTGCATTTGTGAAAAGAAGATTGAATCAGGAATCAGCAGGCCTGGGTAGGAACTCTGAACCCTGTAGCAAAGTACAGCTAGGTCCTTAGTCAAAGTACTTAACTTTGCTGAACCTCCGTTTTCTTCACTTTGATGTGGAGAATGACTGTATCTACTCTGGGTATCTAAACTGGTCAATATGAGTAATGATAGAATAAATGAAAACATTTTATACATTCTAAAAGTACTACAGTGTATTCAGAGTAAGCCCAATAATAAAGCAGTTGGCATAGTTTTGCTAAGAGACTATAGACTTCTTGGTCCAAACGACAGCATCTAAGAAGACTACTCAGAGAAGCTAGAGGCAGTGTAATTAAGGGTGTATATATCATTCTTGTGGTCAAGGAGGGAAGCCAGAAGTCAAGGCCACAGAAGACATAGGAACCATCATTTCCAAAGTGTGAGACAAAGCTGTTAGCAGGAAATTATTTATAGAGTCAAGAGCCAAAAGAAACAGGAAGAAGACAAGAAATCTTTCACCTATGGGGATGGATGGTTGTGAGGGAGGCAGTTGACAATTGGAGGGCACAAAAGGCACTTTATTGTGCTTATTTTATGACCCTGAGCCTGGAATCTGATAAATTAAAGGGGCAATACTGTGCTGGGTGTCATTTAGGCGATAACTTTCATATTAACCCTTGTAAGGCTGGTGCCATTCTCTCCTTTACAGCAGAAACAAGAAATATTATTTTTAAATTAATATTTATTTTAATTTTTTGATATTTATTTATTTTTGAGAGAGAGAGAGAGAGAGAGAGAGAGAGAGAGAGAGAAAGAGCACAAGCCAGGTAGGGCAGAGAGAGAGGGAGGGAGACACAGAATCCGAAGCAGACTCCAGATTCTGAGCTGTCAGCACAGAGCCCAATATGGGGCTTGAACCCACAAGCAACCAGATCATGAATTGAGCTGAAGTCAGATGCTGAACCAACTGAGCCATCCAGGCACACCACAAGAAATATTATTATTACACCTCCCTATATATTACAAGGATATACCAACTTTTAAATAGTTAACGGTCAGAGTAATGTGACCTATGGAACCTGTGGTTTTAGTTTTCAGACTTTTGTGGAAAGTATTGTCATACAGAGTTACCCATAAAGTTAAAAATTATCTGTACCCCACACATTAATTTAAAGCTATTCTTTGATGTTATAAGCTAATTAGTTTTGTCTTGTAATGTTCTTGTTACAGGGAACTACAGAATCAGTTAAAAAAGCCAAACTCCCTTTTCTTTCATAATCCAATAAGTATAAACAAGGTACACAGAACAGTTTTGTATTTTTATGTAACAAAGACATGTGTTCACAGTAATGGTTCTTACACATTAAAGTTACTGATATTACCAATCACATGAAATAAAAATAAAATAAAAAACATTAAGTGATTTAAAGAATTATACTCTATACTAAGTCCTAAAGGCCATGTAAAAGTCAAGGCAACAGCTGGTGTTCTCATAGCAAAAGAGTATCTGAGTGTCAGTTCAAGGTCGGAAAAACAAAGCCTAAGACTGTGCTGATCAGTGACTTCATGAATGATCCAAAGAAATTGGTAGAGATAGATAAAATAAGTTTAATATATTTTAATCCATCTTATAATACCTATGTCTTTGAAAACCGGTAACATGTAAAACCGGGATGATTTCAGAAGTCATTCATGAGTATCTGTTGATGTATACAGCGCTTGATCGAGTAGTTTATTGTTCGATTTATCTTTTTTTTTGTTAATGAGGACATCTATTCCACATAAAGTGGAATACAGTATAGCAGTGTAAAAGGGAAGAGAAATGAATTTACACTATTTTGACTGCCAACATTAGTATTTTGCTGTAATTTGACAAAATTAACAAGGGAATATGAAGACTAGGTTTGTTAAGCTTGAGTGCTGGCCGTGTTTCACTGGCGGCTTTATGATAGCAGGATTTGAAACATCGAGGTATGCTTTAAAGTAGATTTTGAGCATAACATAGCCATCAAATATAATAACCATTCCTTGAAATTTTTATTTATGACCTCTTTACCTAAGTATAATTATGTCCACATCTTTTTCCTTCAGTATTGAAGAATGAATCTTATTTTAAAAAGTCGAAGTTTTACCAATCTATACATTTCCAAAACATATAAATGAAATTCACAAAAGGAAAACACTAAATTACTTTTGTTAAGAACCGCTGTTGTTGCCAGATTTGTCCTTTACCTCAACCCTAATGTTTCTTGCTGACCATGTGAAATAAAGAATATTCTCATAGTCCAACTGAATATGCTGAGGCTAATGGAAATTAATTGTATATTTTAGATATGCAAAGAGGACTTTCTACCATACCTGCATTAACTCTAGTTCTTTTTCTCTAAAAGTGTTGAAAATATTTTTTTCTGAAATTTAATGACACTTATTCTTCATCTTAACTCCAAGAAAATTGATAAAGGTTGTTATCCTCAATATACATATTTGAAGAACTTTATTGAATAACCTCTTTCTCTTCCCCTCCTCTTTGTATTAATAAAAGAAAAAAGTAAACACATATTTATTCTTTCCTTTGCACAAATTAATTTAAAATTTTTATTATTAAGTTAACATACAGCAGAATGAACTTTTTGTGTGAGTGTAATTTCATTTATCTAGAGTAAATACATAAGTATAAGATTACTGGTCTTATGATGTATGGAAAACTTTATGGAAAACTAGTGAGCTATTTCTCAAAGAACCACCCCCTTTTGTATTCCCAGAAGCAGTTTATGAGACTTACAATCCTCCTTATTTTCCCCATCCTCATCAACATTTGATACTATTCAATATTTTTTATTTTAGCTATTCTTACTGATGTGTGGAATTAATTTGCATTTTGAGTAAAATTTTGAGTAAATGTTTGATGTTGAACATCTCTTCATGTGTTTCTTTTCCATAAGTTCATCCTCTTCGGTGATGTATTTGTTTAAGTTTTCGCTCATTTTATAATTAGGCCATTCGTCTTATTATGCTGTAGAGAGTTGTATTTGCTTTATGAGGTTGCAAAGAGTTGCTTATATATTCTGGATATAATATCTTATAGATATCTTTTTGGTCAGAATTGTGCTCTTCAAATATATTTTCCTGGTCAGCAGCTTGTCTTTTAATTTTCTTGGTAGTGTCTTACATGAAAAAGAAGTTTTTAATATTGATGAATTTTAACTCATCAATCATTTTTCTTTTATGGATTACATTATAATCCAAAGTAAGAGCTTTTATCTATCCATAGATCATGATGATTTTCTCTTCTCTTGTCTTCTAAAAGTTTTAATGTATTCATTTAATATTTTGATTCAATCCATTTTATATTTATATTCAATTCATTTCATATTTAATACATTTGAATTACTTTTTCTAAATGGAAGAGCTTCAGATTGAGGTTCATTTTTCTTGCATATGGCTATTCAATTGTTCCTACACCATTTATTGATAAAATTCTTCAGACTCCACTCAATTGCTTTTTCACCTTTGTCAGAAATCCACTGACCAGATCACTTAATCCTCCTCCTCCTCCTCTTCCCCCTCCCTCTCCCCCTCCTCCTCATTTTCTTCTTCTTCTTCTTCTTCTTCTTCTTCTTCTTCTTCTTCTTCTTCTTCTTCTTCTTCTTTGGTTCCATTGATCTTTGTATCTACCCTTTTTCCAAAGTCTTGATTACTACTGCATTATTTTGAGTCCTAAAATCAGATAGTGGCATTTTTCTTATTTCATTCCTCTTTTTCAAAAACGTTTTATTCTATTTCTTGTGTCTTTTCAAAGAAAATTTAGAATTAGCTTTGCAGATGAATTTCCTTGAGTTTCTGATATATCTTTTGTTAAACTTCTAGTTTTCAAGATTGTACATTAGATGAATTGAGTGTTAAAAACACATTACACAATTTAAATGGATAGGAAACTTGGAATTCTTACTAATGAGAAGAAAATGAAGTCACATTAATAAATCTAATAATAGCATGTCAGAGTGATTTTTAAAGACAGAACTTAGGTATTAGAATTTATCTTCTGAGATGCACTACAGAGTATTTTCCATAAACATGAAATATTTGCTTAAAAAATGAAAAGTAAGAAATATTTGAACATTAGAATGAAAAAACTCTGTTAATAACAGTACAAAATGAACATTCTAAAAATGTTTAAAAGGACTGTTATCCCATTGAGAGTTTATGTGTATGAGAGGAGAGAGTAAGAAAGGGAGGGGCTTCCAGAAAATTGGCTGAAGGAAAAGTACTAGACATTGAATCTGCCAAATCAAACAGGCATCTGATGTCCAGGAACAGCTTTGGGAACATTGTTCTTATTACTCCGTTGGAGCCCTTGAGTAACTAGCAGAGGGATATGATGTTTCTCTTCATCGCTGCCTGGAGGCATTTAAATGAAACAACAAGTGTTTTCCTTCAGGAAGATTATTAAAGGAAGAAAAGGGTATTTGGGACCATGAAAAAGATGGTCTTTTAGGAGGTTGGGAAGACAAGAGTAGGAGGACCTCAGGGTCCTGTCCCATGTTTACAAATAGGTATCATTCACATCCAAGTCAATAAACTGGAGAGTGATATGACAATGGACAGATCTTGATCCCAAGCTGTATAACTACATATAAAGAAGCTGTATCTAAAAGGTTAGGAAGGTCACAAAAGCAGAGGGAGTCTGCCTGCAAAAAAAGAGGGAGCTGTGCACATGGAGAGGGCAGAGAAATGAGCCCTTGCACCAGGGGTCTCATATGGGGAGACTAATCTCCATAGCTTTTGGCTCTGAAAACCAGAGGGGCTGAATTTTGAGAGTTTGTACAAGTGGGACTTGATGTCTGGAACTTTAAAAATCATCTGACTCAGCACTGGGGGACCTGAGAGGGTGAGTGATCGCTGGAGTTGCTACCCTTAAGGAGATAGCAGCCTGCATGGACAGACAACATAAAAATGGCAGTTTATACAATTCCAGAAACGAGAAGGCCACAGATCTGCTCATACTGATTTTTGAGCATGTGGAGGGACTTACTTGAAAACAGGAGAGCTGACAAGTGCCATTTTCCCCCCACCCACCCCCAGCATGAACACAGAGCTACCTGCAGGAGGCAGGGCTGCACAGACATCTGCCACCTAACCTTCTAGCAGTGCACCATACTCACAAACTCTCCTGACGACTGTTCAACTCAAAGCCTCAGGCCTCAGCCCTGGGCAAAGGGCAGATTTTGTTAAAGCTGAGCCTGTGACGTTCTCAGCCACAGGTACACAGCTGCTGCTATGTGCCACATCCGTCCACTGCCTCCACAGCCATGTGCCCCCAGCCTCTATCCGATGCCATGCCCAGCTGCCAGGCTGTGGCTAGCCATGGCATGACACCAATCATGTCCCAGCCACCATGGTGCCTCTAGGTCTAGCCTTGCCAAGCCATCGAGGCACACTAGACCTAGGCTTATACCCCTGGTTGCCCAGTACGTAGCACCTAGCTGCTGAAGAACTTTGGGGAATCCAACATAGGACTAGTGGCCAAGTGCTAATTTTGTTAACACCACCACACAGCTCCCAAATTTCCCTGCAGGCACGCCCCCTCAGAGCTGGCCTTTCTGGTCCCCACTAACACCACAGAGAGCAAGCACAGCCAACAACAGGCAGAGAGTCAGCGCAAATGCCTGCACTGAAAAGAAAAATGACTTAGACACAATAGAAGGGCATAAGCCACATGCATAGGATACTCTCCTGAAGTGTCTGGTTCTGGTGACAGGGGACACTGCACTGCAGGGAACTTCAGAGTCTCTTCTTCATAAAGTTACTACTTTCAAGAGCAGAGGACACAGATGACTTTCTTTTTCTTAATTGTTTTTTAAATTTATTTTTGAGAGAGAGACAGAGAGCAAATGGGGCAAGGGCAGAGAGAAAGAGGAAGACACAGAACCCAAAGCAGGCTTCAGGTTCTGAGCTGTCAACACAGATCCCAATGTGGGGACCAAACTCACAAACTGTGAGATCATGACTGGAGCTGAAATTGGTTGCTTAACTGACTGAGCTACCCGAGCGTCCCCACAGCTGACTTTCTTAAATCACAGATATAACACAAAGAGGCAGACAAAATGAGGAGATGGAGAAATGTATACCAAATCAAAGAACACGACAAGGTCACAGCCAGAGCTCTAAGTGAAACAAATAAAAGTAACATCTTTGATTGAGAATTTAAATCAATGATCATAAGATATTCACTGGATTTGAGAATATTGGAAGACATGAGTGAGACCCTTAACAAAGAGACAAGGAATAACATAGCAGAGATAAAGGGCTCAGGAAATCAAATGCAAAACATACTTGATGGAATGAATATCAGGATGGAAAAAACAGGGAAATAAATTAGTGACCTAGAAGATAGACTAATGGAAAATAATCAAGCTGAACAAAAGAGAGAAAAAAGAATTACGCAAAATGAGAATAAACTTAGGGAACTCAGTGAATGCATCAAAGGTAGTAACATTCATATTATAAAGGTCCCAGAAGATGAGAGAAAAAGGAGGGCAGAAAATTTATTTGAAGAAATAATAGCTGAAAAATTTCCTAATCTGTGGAAGGAAACATAACTAGATCCAGCAGTCACAGAGAAATTCCATCAAAATCAACAAAAGCAGACCCACACCAAGACATATTGTAATTAAATTGGCAAAATATAGTGATAAAGAAAAATTTTTTAAAGCAACAAAAGAAGTCAGTAACTTACAAGGGAAAACCCATAAGGCTAGTAAAAGAGTTTTCAACAGAAATTTTAAAAGTCAGAAGGGAGTGGCATGATATATTCAAAGTGATGAATTGGGAAAAATCTTCAACCAAGAATTTTCTATCCAACAAGGCTATCATATGGAATAGAAGGAGAGATAAAGAGTTTCCCAGACACACAAAAAGTAAATGAGTTCATGATCACAAAACCAGCCCTACAAGAAATATTAAATTGGACACTTTGAGTGAAAAGGAGGGACCAAAAGTAACAGTATAGAGGTAAAAAAAAATGCAGAAGTAGTAAAAATGAAAATTTATGCCAAAAAATCAGTCAGGGAACTCACAAAGGCTATAAAAAGGATATAAGTCACGAAGTATATAACATATAATAACATATACCTAAAATGTGGGGAGGAGAGAATGGGTTCAAAGTTAAATGACCATCAACTTTATGCAGAAGAGGTTATATACAAAAGTCATGGTTACCATGTATCAAAAATCACTAATAAATATGGGAAGAGTAAAGAGAAAGGAATCCACTTATATCACTAAGTTAAATCAGCAAAACATGAAAGGCAAGAAAGGATCAGAGAAAACCTTCAGAAATAATCACAAAACAAGTAATAAAATGACAATATGTGTATCATAGCAATAATAACTTTGAATGTAAATAAACTAAGTGTTCCAATTAAAAGGCATAGGGTGACAGAATGGATGTAAAAATAAGACCCATCTAAATGCAGCAGCCTAGAAGAGACTCATTTTAGACCTAAAGTCACCTGCAAATTGAAAGATAGAGAATACGTCTATCATGCAAATATATGTCAAAAGAAAGCCAGAATAGCAATATTTATATTGAACAAAATAAATTTTAAAACAAAGACTATAACAAGAGACAATAATCATAATCATTAAGGGGACAATACAATAAGAAGTTTTTTGACAAATTTTTAACATAAAATTTTATGCACCCAATATAAGAGCACCAAATACATAGAACAATAACAGCTATAAAGAAACTAATCCATAATAATACAATAATTAATTATAGGAGATCTTAACACCCCACTTACATCAATGGCCAGACCATCTAAACAGAAGATGAGGAAACAATGGCTTTGAATGATGCACTGGAACAGATGGACTTAACAGATGTATTCAAAACATGCCATCCTAAAACAGCAGAATACACATAATTTTCAAGCACACTTAGAACATTCTCCAGAATAGATCACATATTAGCCCACAAAATGAACCTTACCAGATTCAGAAAGATTGAAATTATACCATGTGTATTTTTTGACCATGCTATGAAACTAGAACTATCTGGAAAGACCACCGATACATGGAGATTAATAACATGCTACTGAACAATGAATGGATCAACCAGGAAATAGGGAAGAAATAAAAAGTACATGGAAACAAATGAAAATGAGAACTCAATAGTCCAGATCCTCTGGGATGTAGCTGAAACAGTTCTAAGAGGGAAGTTTATAGCAATATAGGCCTACCTTAACAAGAAAGAAAAATCTCAAGTAAACAACCTAAACTTACACCTAAAGGAGACAGAAAAAGAAGAACAAATAAAACCTAAAACCAACAGAAGTAAAGGAATAATAAATGTTAGAGCAGAAATAAATGATAGAGACAAACAATAGAACAGATCAATGAGATAAGGAGCCGGTTCTTTGAAAAAAAAATCAATAAAATTGATAAAGCTCTAGCTAGACTTATCAAGAAAAAAAGAGAAAGGACACCCATAACCATAATCACAAATGAGAGAAGAGAATAACAGCTACCATCAAAGAAATACAAATAACTATTAGAAAATATTATGAAAAACTATATGCTAAAAAATTGGACAGGGTAGAAGAAATGGATAAATTCCTAGACACATATAAACTTAAAAAAGCATAAGAACTATCAAAACTGAAACAGGAAGAAATAGAATATTTGAACAGACTAATTACCAGCAATAAAATTGAATCACTAAACAAAAGTCTTGGGCCAGATAACTTCCCAGGTGAGTTATACCACACATTTAAGTAAGATTTAATACTTAATTCTTTCCAAACTATTTCACATATAGAAAAGGAAGGAAAACTTCCAAACTCGTTCTATGAGGCCAGCATGACCTCAAATGGTCATGATACCGACACCAGGTAAAAGCCCACTGAGAAAGAGAACTACAGGCCAATTTCTTTGATGACATAGATGCAGAAATCCTCAACAAAATATTTGTATTTATTCCTGGGTTGCATGTGTGGTTCATTATTTGCAAATCAATCAGTGTGATTCATCACATCAACAAAAGAAAAGATAAGAATCATATGATTTTTTTTGTAGATGCAGAAAAAACATTTGACAATGTATATCATCCATTCATGATGAAAAAAAAGCTCAAAAAGCAGCTTTATGGGGAACATACCTCAACATAATAAAGGCCATGTATGAAAATTCCCAGATAGCATCATCCTTTATGGTGGAAAGCTAAGAGCTTTTCCCCTAAGGTCAAGAACAAGACAAGGTTGTCCACTCTCACCACTTTTATTCAACATTGTACTGGAAGTCCAAGCCACTGGAATCAGATAACAAAAATAAATTAAAGGATTCCAAATTGGTATGGAAGAAGTATAACTTTCACTATTTGCAGATGACATTTATATCCATAGAAAACCTGAAAAACTCCATCAGAAACCTTCTAGAACTGATAAACAAATTCAGTAACGTCACAGGATACACAATCAATGTGTGGAAGTCTGTTGCATTTCTATACACCAATAGGGAAGCAGCAGAAAGAGAAATTAAGAAAATAATCCCATTTACAGTTGCATCAAAAATAATGACATACTTAGGAATAAACCTAACCAAAGTGGTAAAGGACATGTACTCTGCAAACTATAAAACACTGATGAAAGAAATTGAAGATGATACAAAGAAATAGAAAGGCATTCCATGCTCATGGATTGGAGGAACAAATATTGTTAAAATGTCTAAATTACTGAAAGCAATCTACATCTTTAATGTAATCTTTATCAAAATAACATCATTTTTCATACAGCGAGAACAAACAATACTAAAATTTGTATGGAACCACAGAAATCCTTGAATATCCAAAGCAGTCTTGAAAAAGAAAAGCAAAGCTGGACACATCACAATTCCAGACTTCAAGTTATATTGCAAAACAGTAGTAATCAAAACAGTATGGTAGTGGCACAACTATAGACCCATAGATCAATGGAACAGATTAGAAAATCCAGTAATAAACCCACAATCATTTGGTCAATTAATCTTCCACAAAGCTGGAAAGAATATCTAAACAGAAAAGGACAGTCTCTTCAACAAATGGTGTTGGGGAAACTGGACAGCCACACACAAAAGAATGAAACTAGACCACTTTCCTACACTATACACAAAAATAAATTCAAACACATTAAAGATCCAAATTTGAGACCTGAAGAGAACACAAGCACCAACTTCTTTCTAGATGTGTCTTCTCGGGCAAGGGAAACAAAAGCAAAAATAAACATTAGGACTACATGAAAATAAAATACTTCTGCACATTGAAGGAAACAATCAACAAAGCTAAAAGACAACCTGTGGAGTGGGGGAATATATTTGCAAATGGCACATCTAATAATGGGTTTGTATCCAAAATATATAAAGACCTATAAAACTTAACACCTCAAAAAATTGGCAGAAGACATGAATAAACATTTCTCCAAAGAAGACATAGGGATGGCAGCAGACACATGAAAAGATACTCAACATCACTCACCATCAGGGAAACGCAAATAACACTACAGTGAGATATCACCTTGCACCAGTTAGAATGGGTAAAATCAACAACATAAGATACAACAGGTATTGGCTAAGATAGCGAGAAAAAGAAGTACTCATGCATTGGAAAGAGTGCAAATTGGTGCATCCATCTTGGAACACAGTGTGGAGGTTCATCAGTAGATTAAAAATGGTGAGACACCTGGATGACTCAGTCAGTTGAGCATCCAACTTTGGCTAGGGTCACGATCTCACAGTTTGTGAGTTCAAACCCCTCATCAGCTCTGTTTTGACAGCTCAGAGCCTGGAGCCTGCTTTGGATTCTGTGTCTCCTTCTCTCTCTCTGCCCCTCCCCTTCTGTGTGCTCTATCTCTCCCCCTATCTCTCAAATAAATAAGTAAACATTTAAAAAACAGGGAAATAAAACATAGACTAGCCCATGTTTCAGTAGTAGCACTACTGGGTATTTACCCAAAGAATACAAGAACATTAATCAAAAGGAGACATGCACCCCTATGTTTATTGCAGCATTATTTACATATATATATAATCATGCCATATTACTCAGCCATGAAAAAGAATGAAATCTTGCCATTTGCAATGACATGAATGAAGCTAGAGAGTATAATGCTAAGTGAAAAAAGTCAGTCAGAGAAAGACAAATACCATATGATTTCACCAGTGTGTGAAATATAACAAAGAGGGGCACCTGGGTGGCTCAGTTGGTTAAGCATCCAACTTCATCTCAGGTCATAATCTCACGGTTCATAAGTTCGAGCCCCGCATTGGGCTCTGTGCTGACAGCTCAAAGGCTGGAGCCTGCTTCAGATTCTGTGTCTCCCTCTCTCTCTGACTCTCCCCTACTCATGCTTTGTTTCTCTCTTTCTCAATAATAAATAAACATAAAAATTAAGACAAAGAAAATATAACAAACAAAACAAGCAAAGGAAAAAATAAGAGAGGGAAATTAAACTCTTAATTATAGAGAATAAATTTATAGTTATCAGAGGAGCTGTGGATGGTGAGGATGGGATAGATAGGTGATGGAGTTTAAGGAGTGTATTTGTCATGAAGAACTCAGGGTGATGTAGTAAAATCCTGAATTACTATATTGTACACCTGAACCTAAAATAACACTGTATGTTAACTAACTAGAATTAAAACAAAAACTTAAAATTTAAAAAAGACAATAAGGGGCACCTGGGTGTCTCAACCAGTTAAGTGTCCAACTTTGAGTCAGGTCATGATCTCACAGATCATGGATTGAACCCTGCATCCGGCTCTGTCCTGACAGTGTGGAGCATGCTTGAGATTCTCTCTCTCTCTCTCTCTCTCTCTCTCTCTCTCTCTCTCTCTCTCTCCCCGCCCGCCCCTCTGCCCCTTTCCTATTTGTGTTTTCTCTCTCTTAAAATAAATAAATAAATTTAGATATTTTAAAAAAGGCAATCAAAATAAAAATGGCCAAATCACTTCATATTTTCTATGTTGTTTCTTTCACCTTTTAATTGTTATTTTACATGGTCCATGAGGTGCTTTGCTAGATAGACTAGCACACCTAGAGCAGAATATATTTTTTAAATGTTTATTTATTTTGGGAGAACGAGAAAGAGAGAGTATGAGTGGGATAGGGGCAATGAGAGAGAAGAAGAGAGAGAATCTGTAGGCTTGCTAGAGCCCTACACAGGGATTGATCCCACAACCCATGAGGCCATGGCTTGAGCAGAAGTCAAGAGTCAGATGCCTAACCAACTGAACCACCCAGGCATTCCTAGCACAGAATATTTTAAAGAAAGTTGCAAATGAATACTTTCTGGAGAACAAAAAGGAACAAAAGGAAAGTAAGCTCCTAGGTTCTTTAAATTTTCAAGTACAGTAAAATGCCTTTTGTTTTCTGTCCTAATATATCACGTCCTTACACAAATTGTCAAAGTCCATGTAGGTATAATTTTTTGATTGGTAATTTTGTTCCATATAATGCAGGAAACATAGTTTTCCCCCTCCCCATTAATACCATTGTACATGTATAAAATTCTTTAGGCAACAATAAACTTCATCCCTGTTTTCCTAGCTCTGTTCTCTTTTAGTTTGTAGAGATTAATTTTAAAGGGAGAACACATACATTATATTGCTAGATGCCTGAATGTCTATCAATAGTGCAATTTGATGAAACACATAGCAAATATCAACACAGCGAATTCTGAATTGTTACCTGGCACCTTTCCACTAAAAAGGATTTCTGCCTCCTTTTCAAGACTGATTCATCCGTAGTTCACAAACAATCTAGCATTGAAATATTTGCAGCACCTACTCCTTTGAGGTCACTGGAAAGGCAAAGAATGAGATCACTCCATATAAAAGAAAATTGTGGCACCTTCTCAGCGAATAAAATGTTCAGTCTCAATTTCGTGCTGGAGTATGAAGTATAGTCTCTGAAGAGAAAGCTAGTTTGCTTTGTTATAGTAGGATTTGTAACTGTGCAGGTGGAAAAGTTTTTTCAGTCTGTGAAAGATACTGCGAAATGTTTACTATGAAGAACCTGGAATAATGCTAGCCAGTAGCTATAAAAATAAAAGAGGCTTAATTTGAGAAGCGTTATTCTTTTTTTTTTAAAATAAGAACTGCACCATTATTCTTAGTACAGACAAAGGTTGAGTCAAGTTTGTGATGCAGCAAATGAAAAGTTAACAGTTCAGCTCATCACTTCAAGCGAATCCATATAGATTCACTGCATTTGTTTCTCTCCCTGTTCTCCCTTGCCCTGCACTTCTTCATTTTGATTAGCTTATTCTCTTAGCTGGTGAAGCAAGTATTTGTCCTTCAAGTCCAATAAGTTTTAACTGTCATTAATCACAAGTTTCTTTGGTAGGTGTTAAAAATTCTAATCAGAGAAGAAGAGCACTAAAGAGAAAATATACCGCACTTTCCAGGACAAAAATCCAGTAAAAGGTCAAGCATGAAGATAGCTGAGTTTTGAGATCTTGGATAATATAAAATCAACAATCAAACTATATGTCTCATAATTTTATTTTCAAATATATTTATACATTTGAAAAAATCAGTTATATCCTTTTATCTACGTATTGAATAGTATGAATCAATTAATTCTATATTGAATTCAGTCCCCTTTTCTGTAAATTGCACACCATCTTTAATGATAATGAAAGTTATATGAGTAACATTGAATAGGCAAAGGTTTTGGAGACCTAATATCAGATTCCAAGAAATAAAATGCCAGACTCAAATTAATAATACATTGTTTTTTGTATCTTCACACATAGATTATTATTTACTAATCATAATTCTCTTAGTGCCTAAATCCTAGAAGCTGGAAAATAGGCACTAAAGAAATCACAATATAATTGAAACATGGGGCACCTGGGTGGCTAGGTCAATTGAGTGTCCAACTTCAGCTCAGATCATGATCCTGCAGTTTGTGAGTTCCAGCCCCTCATCAGGCTGGCTGCTTGCCGCCGTGTCAGTGCAGAGCCACTTTGGATCCTCTCCTTTAGCTGGAACTTCTTGTCTGATGTATGAATCCCTTCAATAACATTCATGAAGAGGATGTGGAAGAGATAGAACAGGCACTGGAATACATAAACATATTTCCAGTGAATGCATATCTCCACCCTTGTAAGACAACCCATGTCAGCTGCTTTTTTTCCCATTTCATTTTAAGAATTATTTATTGAGACCTATTACATATCAGCTAATTATCAGGGAATGTTCATACAAAGAAGAATGAAACTTGTTATGAAGTCTTAATTGTTGTGAAGAAATGAGTAAAAAGAATATAAAGCAATATTTTATTTTAATAATCAAAATGTCAATTTGTTGTGTTAGGATGTTGTGAAAAATAGATGGGTTCTCATTAAACAAGGGAGAAACTTTAGAAAAATTTCTGGAGTAGATGCTATATAAGTTGAGTCTTAAAAGACAATGTCTGTGATTATTATCAGTGGAAAGGATAGTGTGAAGGAAGAGTTTGGCCAAATGATGTAATCATGAGCCCTGATATGTAATAGGGCTGAAATTATTAGCATAATTTGTTCAGTGCTTTTTAAGTAATTGTTGCTAATGTGCAAGGCACACAGGAGGAAACAAAACTAGAGAAGCATATGGGGCAAGGCCACATAAATCATTGTATATATGTGTAAACATTTAGATTTTTAGATAAACAGAATTTGGAGGATTTTAGGGAGATGGGTGGCATCAGCTATATGCTTCAGATAAATCAATCTTTGATAGTGTGTGGGGGGGTTTGAGGGACCTGGAATATTAGATGAATAGTATATTTTAATATTTTAGGCCAAAGAGGTTGAAAGTCTAAGTGAGTGGAGTGGGCCCAGAAATAAATGTGATTATCCAGATTCAGTCAATAATTCCTAGGTAAACTTATCCAGTGGAACATGCAGATTAGGAATAAAGCTGAGGACTACTAAAACTAATAATAAGATCCAGGGTTTCTGGCTAGGTATCTGGATTCTTGGTAAAAGTATGAATTGACATGTGAAATTTAGGACAGAAACCAGATTTGGAAGGAATATGAGTTCCATCTTAGGCATCTGGACTTCAAAAGACCCCTGAGATAGCAGAGTGGGGAATTCTGACAGTTAAGCATATATAAATGTTTGGTATTCTTAGGAGAGATCCTGGTTAATTATTATTAATGGTTGTTAAGAGCATAGGTAGTAGTTAAAAATCACAAAAGCGGAAGAGATAATTAATATTTTTTAATATTTTTTAATGTTTTATTTATTTTTGATACAGAGAGAGACAGAGCATAGAGGGGGAGGGGCAGAGAGAGAAGGAGACACAGAACCGGAAGCAGCTCCAGGCTCTGAGCTAGCTGTCAGCACAGAGCCTGACGCGGGGCTCGAACCCACGAACGTGAGATCTGACCTGAGCCGAAGCCGGAGGCTTAACCGACTGAGCCACCCAGGCGCCCCCAGAAGAGATAATTAAAGGAGAAATTTGGTATAAGAAAATTCATGTGGTGGAGAGGAAAGGGTTGAGTGTACCAGCTCTTATGAGATAAAAGAGAGAATACCAACATTATTTAGAAGAAAATTACAGGAGTTAATGTTACAAAGTGAGGGGAGTAGAAAATTTCAAGCAGTAGGACGTGGTCCTACAACATTAAAAACAGCAGGTAAATCAACTATCAAATATTAAGACTGAAAATATCTATTGTATTTAGGAGTTATTTAATGTCTGGATTAGGAAATCACAAGAGGAAGGCATAATTTTAGTGGAGGCACAAGTGAGACTGCAGTGGGTTGAGGAGGAATGACAAAGAAGAAGAGCAATTATAAAGGCAAAATACCTTGTCAAATATTTAGCATAAAAAGGACATGTGATATGTTATTACTGATGCAAAGGAAATGTAATCCATTTGTAAATTACCTCAGTTTTCTGCTACCTGATATCCAAAGTTTTATAATTAAAGCTCTATTATTCAGTGCAAGAGTTTTACCATAACGCCAAACACTCTTCCACCAAGAGTGGCACATATAATGAATAGTATATGTTATAGTGCCATAATATTTTATTTTGTCCTTTTGTGAACATTGACTTTAATATTTCTCATAGAAGGCATTGAAAGGGATTTTAAAGAAACCTGACTTTGTGTTTTTGAACCACTTTCAATGATTTTTTTTTTTTTTTAATCTGAGGCCTTGGACCAAATCTCCTTTTGCTGGGTTTTTATTAAAGTATATACTACAATTCACAAACTACAGCTGGCTATTTCAGACCTCTCTGTTGTTTTACACTAAAGCAATGTGCTTGATTTCTTACAAATTTGTTATTTTCACTTTACCGATATATTCTTGGTAGCCAGAATTAAGTTCAGAGTGACAGGCTTTCCTTTTTCTCTCTCTGGCTATTTTAAAAGATGGAACTTGCAGCTCACCAAGTCTGCAATTTATCAGGTAGCACATATATGACAACCTCCACCTACATAGGGTCTCACTGTCGTTACTTTACTTTTCTTCCTGTGTAATTCTATTCCTAAACCTCCCCCAACATAATCCCTTCCAAGCCTTACATGTAGTCTTATCAATATTCAATCTGCTATAGTTGGAGTGGTCTTTTTTTTTTCTTACATAAGATTGCTTTTGTTTAACCAAACTTATTTTTTCTGTTGTTTGAAAGAGGGCTTTTTAATTAGTATATAAGCTAAAATGTAATGAATATTGTCAACCTTTCATTTTATGGACTATCTTTTATTATTTATTTATTTGTTTGTTTAGGTCTGGTAGACAAACAAAACCCTTGCTGCCTTCTGTGGCTTAATGTTTACTCCTAATGTTTTTTTTTGTTGTTGTTTATTTGTTTGTTTAATTAAGAGGAGAAGGGATTGAATATGGAGGAGAATGAGGGAACTTTGGGGGTGATGGAAGTGTCCCATTGTGGATGGCATCATGCATTGGTAAAACCCATCAACTGTATTTCAAAAAGGGATGAGTTTTGGTGTATGCACGATTATACCTCAGTAAGCCTGAATTCTAAAAATGAATTTTAAATTCAGATAATTAATGTGAAAAATGCAAAACATGTGTAGAATTGTGTAGGTTGAAATTAGCCTATTAAATACTAAAAGTATTATGAAATTGCAATGAAAGCATTATGGATGTGGTCCATGAATCAATAGAACGAACAATTGGTTAGATATAGAACTACCTAATGCATAAATACAAAACATTGTATAAGAATTTAGTTCCAAAAGAAAAAATAAAAAAGCAAATATGCAGTCAATTTACCTCTGTTAGAATCCCCCCTCCACAATTTACCCATTGTATGATTCAAAACAATACAAAGATCCAAGCCATCCTTCAGTTTCACCATCAGTTAAATAATAATGCTTACTTTACAGGGGTGATGTAAAGATTAGATGAGGCAATACACATAAAGCAGAGATTCTTAACCGGATAGATTTTAGGGGCCTGGAATTTGATGGAAAAATCACATTTTCATTTTGTTCAAGCTATAACTAAAATGAACTAGTCCCTCTGATCATGAGTATAGGCAGTAGATTACAATAGTATTAGAAGGACCTGTGACATAACCATTAGATCTTAAAGATATTTTTATAAGGCATTACAACTTTTTCAAGTATCTCAAAATCTTTTTTACATTAATCATTACCCAAACATTTGGTTTTTATGAAACCCACTGTCATATCACATGTTACTGAATGCATTGGTCAAATATTGGGTAACTCCGTATCTAGTAGTAGTTCATCCACCAAGTGATGAAGTAATATTGTCCCATATCAGTGACCAGTCACTGGTAACAGTCAGATACAGTTCTCTGAATACAATTGTTTGTCAATCAACACAGAAAGGAGCTGAGTCACTTTTTTCATTGTTTCAAGTTTTCAGAACTGGACAATTCAAATAAAAATCTTGAACTCTTATAAGAGGTAAATATAGGCATTCATATAAGCCATAATATCAATTTGTACCCTTAGTTCTGGATTTGTGATTCCTCTTCATTCCAGCCACCTGGTGATTTGATTTCTTCCTTTTAAACTTAGTTCAGAACTCATTATTCATTTATGATTGTTGCTTTGCTTTACGCAGAATTTCCAAGTGTTTGTAGGGGAAGGGGTTGCAATTTTGACTTCAGCTGCCCATACTGTTGGATCTAGATCAGCTTTCCTCTTTTTATAACACATACAAATTCTCTACCGAATTTCAGGTGTTGTGGATTTTCATCCACAGTTAGATATTTTTTTAAACATAAAACTTTATGAGTCCTCTGCCTTCCTTTAGGTCTGTTTCATTTACCTTTCCATTGCTCTCCTCTGGTCTTGTGGTACTAAGTGTTATGTACGGTTTACCCCTTTGTTCAGTAAAAGATAAATTCACAGATGATATCAACTAGGAATTAAGGTATATCTGTCCTCTGGGAAACTGAAACTTCCAGAACTGTTAGTCTTAATTTTATAAATCTAATGGTATTATAAAGAAAGTATTCTTTGCCTAGAAGGCTCTTAATGAATCTGATTCTTTACATCATAAACCTAGACTCTGGAATATTCATGTCCCTGGTAAACTTAACAGGTACTTACTTACCCCTACCATTGTTCCCTGACATAGATCCTGACAAAGCAAGATTTCAGTTCTCTGAGCCACCTTGAATTTTATGCCTTGTAGAAACAGACTGTTCTCATGAGATGTTCTGAGTCATCCCTAATCCGTGGATCATGAGAAGATATTTTTTTCTTGTTCTTTTAAGCATTTTTTTCCTGAAAAATTATGCTTTCTTGTTTCTGCCCTCCTCTGCTGTTTTCATCTAAAATTTTCCAATCTGTGAATTATATCCTGAGAATATCGTAAATATGTAAATAGGTTTATAGACTATCTCAGCATTCTCGATTGTCAGGAATAAAACACCACTGACAGATTTAGCACCCCACACAGGGAAAGCATCCTTTAGGACCAAGGAAGAATTTTACCATCTGGCACCCTGCTAGGTTGTGGAACACAAAAGGTCCTCCAAAGTACTTATTATAATTCATGCACCATGAGAAGCTGACTGATGTTTTATTCCCTTTTTAAGGTCTTTCTTCAGATGTGGACCTCCTAACTTAGAAAATAAACTTCTTAACAAGTACCATCACATATCTTTTCTCAGTTCCCAAAAGAAAATAAAATAGATGCCTTGAACCAATTAAGGGACATCATGAGTAGAACTGAAAGAAATGTGCAAGATGGATGGAGATTGCACCAGAATGTTAACGGCCACTAGAAGACAAAAGGTAAAGAGCAAAAAGGTCACTGAACAAATATTTTAATAATGCTTTATTTGAAATTCCATCAGTTACACATTATTACCTTTACCATGCTGCAGAAACTCAGGAGGGATAACGTGAACAGTATTATTTATAATACAACAAACCTCAGCACCTCCAGGGCACACATCATCTACGCAGCACTTTGCCATGTTTTGCCTTATTTTCTGACTTTAAAACATTGCTTTTCTCCAACAGAAGGAGACTATGTGCAGAATCAAACTGACATAAGTATAACAAAGAGGGTTTCTTACTCAGTTCAGTACAGTGAAGTTGTTAATCAGAATATTAGTGGTTACTCAGCGACGGTACGCCCAGGGACTGTATTAAGAGTGTTACACATTTTTACTCATTTCATCCTCACAGCTCAACTCTGAGGTAGATACCATTAAGTTCTCTATTTTATAGAAGAAAAAAGTGCTGAAGATGTATAGAGCTGAAATAACTATCTCAATATTTTCCATGTAGTGATGTCCATTCATGTACTGTGTAATCCTGGTTGGATTATTCAGTCTCTATATCTGTTCATCTAAAAATGGGATGCATTGAACATGCACATATAATTGTTTTGAAACCTGAAGAGCTTTGTCCTTTTCAAATCCAACCAAGTTCCAGGACACTGTTTTCCATCTTCATTGTTCACTTCACTGATTGTTAGGAGAAGCTGCAGAAAAGTGTCACAGAAAGCCTGCTTATGCCTTGTTTGTCTGATGTGACTCAACACAACCTCCTCGGGATGCTTTAAACAGATGCTTTTATTACTTATCCCTGGAAGATCCAATTACTTAACCGCAATTCAAGGGGTAGAGGGGTGGCCAGGCATAGATATAGGGAAATAGCTTCCCATTTTTAAAGTCGAAGTTTTATATATAACCTCTGAGAATCAATAGGTTGTCACCATAAGTTATATTTTCAAAGCCTTTAACAAACCAGAAACGCAGATAATTGTGTATAAAACTAGATAACATAATGTTCCTAATCAGGAACTTGTGTTCATATCAATTAGCAATCCTCTGAGGATTCCTGCCAGATCTTTTCTGTGTCATTAGCCTTCCATGGATGTTAGGTGTAAGTTAATGCCTTCACAGTTGTATGATGTAGAACAGTTTTTTCATTGTTATGCTGGGTGTCTGTTTGGGGGTAAGGGTAGAACTAACAACTAAGACATAAGACTCATCATAGAACCTCAGTGATAGCAGGGAAAACTACAGAAAATATCTGGAACCCTGAATTTTGGTTTTGAACTGTCATGCAAGTCAGTTTAATAATTTTTTATAATCTGATCATCTGGAGATTAGAGGAAGGTAAAAGATACTGACTTTTAATGTGCAGAAAACCCTGACTTCTTTGCCTTTCATTAACATATCCAGAAAATGACCCTTTCTTAGTTTTCTAACTTTAATACTCTGGCTGAAGCTCTTTCTACCTTTGACTTGGAATACTGAACCCAATAAAACAACCAGATTGAAACTGATGAAGTGTAAATCTGACCCTGTCATTCCTGCCTCAAAACTGTGATGATGTCCCAAGTCAGTCAGAAAAAATGCCAAAGTCCTTTCGGTGTGACAAAAGAAGGCATTACTCTTCTGACTTCACCACCTTCTTTCCCTTGGTCTCTGCCCCACCTACATCAGCCTTTTGATTGTTTCTCAAATGTTTCAGTTTGCTCCCACCTCACAGATTTTGGATCTCGCTTGTCCCTCTGCCAGAAACACTTTTCTCTCAGACAGCTGCAACAGAATGGACTTAATTCAGAACAGGGACAGCGCTCCTTCACTTGTTATACCTATACATTTTGAATATCTATGTATATATACATGTATGTTTACAGTCTCAAAAAACTTAAATAGCTTGAGTTCACAGCATTAAGATTGGAGTAGAGACATTATCTGTATTAAATATCACAGCACTGTTTATTATTTTTTGATAAACAGTACATTGGGTGGGAGATAATTGGTATGTATAAATGTCTTCCATATTAAGTATGCTACTAGTTATGTTCAAACACATATGAAAATATTTTGTGGGAATAAATAGTCATTATGTTTAAGTTGTGGGGTTTATAATATGTTTTATATCTTCTGAGTCTTTTTTTAAATTTTTTAAAATGTTTTTATTTATTTTTGCGAGAGAGAGAGAGAGAGAGACAGCATGAGCAGGGGAGAGTCAGAGAGACACACTCAGAATCTGAAGCTAGCTGTCAGCATAGAGCCTGACCCAGGGCTTGAATCCACGAACCGTGAGATCATGACCTGAGCCGAAATCAGATACTTAACAGACTGAGCCACCCAGGCGCCCCTCTTTCTGAGTTTTAAAGGTTTATGTTGTAATACATATACTTTGTTTGTTTTTGCTATATTAATAGTTTACCAGTTTTTATTTTAATCAATGAAATGGTCACTTTTAGAAAGTCAAATTGTACTAAAAGTTTATATAAAAGTAAAATGGTACCTATTATTCTCTGCACCCCTCCCCTTCTTAAGGTTTCTACCTAGGAGTTCTGACTTTGCTCTTTTAGCCTTATGTTTGGTTATCTATCTCTACTGTAAAAAATCATATGCATATAATGCTGTTTCTTGTGCATTTATTTTAATCATTATTTAATGATTTCTTCTTATGGAAGATCAGGATTTTACTGTCTTTCATACCACTCTTTTGAAATCCCTTTACATTTTGATTTCAGTCAAATTTTCTGGTTAATTGTGTCTCTGTATGATGTCAATGTAAATAGTATCCACTGCTAAGCAAAGTTGTGTGAAATGTATATTTTATCACTTACATCATTTTTTCCCCTGATTAATATTTGCCTCATTTTCAAACATTTACTTAGTTTTCTATGTATCAATTTTTTCATTATCAGTCTACCAACAGTATTATTTTCCAAAACCGCTATTCCATTAGAGATTTTATTGTTTTCATTTTATCCTGAAGACCATCTTTCATCCTATTGTGACATCCTGGGCCTTTTGTGTTTTGGAGCCACTCTGTCTTTGTGGACTTCCTGTCTCCTGGAGATTTCCTTTTCTTCCACTCTTCTGCTAAAATTTATGCCCTGTTTCTTGGTTTATTCCTTTGTTTATCTGGAACACATTTCCTAGTAGTACCATGAAAGGAAAATTGGGGTCTGTATTTCTTGAAGCTTTATACGTCTAATCAAGATTTTATTTTACCCACCCTCACCCCCCAATTAATTGATAAATGAGTTAAAGGCAGAATTCTAAATTGAAAGTCATGTAGTTGCTGAATTGTAATGGCTTAAGTCCATGGTTTTCTGGCTGTTCCTATAGAGAATTTGAGACTTTCTTACTCTCTGATATTTTAAAGAAATTTTCTTTATCCTTGATGTGAGGAAAATTCAAGATGGTATTCTTTGATGTAAGAATTTTTGTTTTATTGTACAAGACCCTCTGTCAGTTCTTTGTATGTAGAGGCACATGTTTATCACTTATAGGAATTATTATTATTATTTCTGATAATTTCTTACATCTGTTTTTATTAGTCTCATGTTATTTAATTCTTATTACTAATATAATGGAATCTTGAATAGTCTTTAATTTTTAAAAACTCTATTCTCTTTGATTATTAATATATTTTTGTTCCAATTTCTGGGACTTGTCCTTGACTTTATCTTCCATGTGTTCCTTTTTTCAATCTCAGTGTTATATTTTTAATTTTCAGCATACCTCATGCTATCTAATTATAATTTATTTTACTATTGTTATTTTATTAATATATTTATTTTTTATTTTCTTTGACGATGGCCCAACAAGATTCTGCATAAGCTGGCATCAGCTTATGGTATGGCTTATTGCTTTCATACTTCCAATTTTATTTTAAAGTGTATTTCTTCAGTTCCCTTTATAATAATCCAAATTTGAATTTTATAATTACTTAGACCTTTTTTATGTGTTTATTATCCCTCTATCTTTTCTAGAATATTCTTAATGGTAAAACTATATATATGTATATATATACTTGACTATGTATAGTGCTTGGTACATAATCAAGTGTTGGTTGGTGTTGATGAGAAGGAAATGAATGTGATGCAGAGTAGGAGAGGATGTATTAAGGGAAGTTATAACCATACAAAATAAATGTTATATTAGTAGGAATTTAATGTATTATATTAGTGGATGTAAGAAAATGTGTGCTGATCATTAAGATATTATAGAGAATCAGAAATCGTAAAGAAGAAGAAGGAGGAGGAAGGAGGAGAGAAGGAGAAGAAACAGAAGAAAGCCTGAGTGGTTAATTTCTTACAACTCAAGAACAATGTGAAGCAGGACCACAACTGCTGTTTGATCAAATGAGACAGATCCGTTGAGGCAAAATTAGAGTGAATTGTGCAGGTCCAGTTCAGAATTGGTATGGCTATAGATCCCAGCCTCATGACCGTGATATTAAGATGAAAATGCTTTCTTCAAATGAATTAATTGTAGTAAAGTGTCTAGTGCCAGGAGATTATACTAGCTTCACCTTGGAATAACCTTTTGGGAAGAAATTATGAGTAGTTTTGCAGAGGAAATGACCTTGGTTGTAAATAAAATATATTGTTTTGAGTTTGCAATCCAGAGTTCCTTGGTCTTGCTTTGACTCCTGTAGATGCTCTTCTAATTAGTGTAAGGAAACCACATTACTTCACCTCTTCTTGATCCACCTTCCCCCCAACCCCCCACTAAATAAACCTCTTGCTTAGAGAACAGTACAACTCATTTGACTCATTCCTCTGTTGGTTTTGTGAATCAGCTTGGTGTAAAAGCAGTGGTAGCATGATGTTTTCATAGTTCCTTGCTGCCACTATGGATAGTAAACCCTGTGTAAAGAAGTAAAACAGGTAGAGGAGAGCTACTATCTGAAAGATATGTTGAATGAATCCAGAAAAGTACACATTATGCATTTGTCCAGCAAGAGGCTGTGTGACTTTGTGAAGGTCATTTCAGTTGTGGGTGTATTAGCTCCCTGAGAATTGCATATTTGTGATGTGATCTATTGGGCTTTTGCAGAGCAAGTGTCACGAGGGCAATAAAATAGAATGGAATGTTAGCTACACAGGGTGCCTGGAGTCCTGAAATTGAAGTGAATGGGGGGCAGGCAGACGGATGCAGTAGCATCAGTATACTTTGGTTATCACCAGAACCTAAACCAGGTAAGAGGCCCAAAGATCACTTTTGATAATGAAATTTTATTGTTAAATCTATAGTAATGCCAATGCCACTTTGACATGGGACAGCCTAGGTTTGAGGATGTTTCATTCTGGGAAATTTTATTACAAGGAGAGTTCAGAGTGATGTGTAGGATTGAGAAATCATATGAAGGGGAGAGATGAAGTTCCAGTGGCAAACTTCTGACAGGCGTGAAAAACTATAAGCAAGTTATAAGTGGAAAATCAATCAAGGAATAGGTCCAACTCATTAATCAGAATTAAAGTAGCAAATAAATATTTAGACACTTTGAGAAAGAAGAATTATGACTTCTAGGGGCCTTTTGAAGTTTAAGTTATTTCAAATGGAACTAATTACTTAGGAAATGATATAAGTTCATCTTTTCAGAGGATCACTGGTGTACACATGTGATAAAAGCATTTATTCTGACAAAGCAATACTTTATTCTTATTCATTCATTTTATTAACCATTTAGCTCTTGGGGGAGTGGTTTAAATAGTTAATGCTTCTTCATATTTATTATGCAGCACACCAGGTTCTAACACTCTAATAGTCTGGAAGTTTGTATTCATATCCAGGAATTCTTCCTGCTAGTTTGCAAACTCATCCTTTGTTTTATTATTATTCATTGGAATAGGGGAACAACTGTAAACCATGTCAAGAGGTCTTTCTTTTCTTCTTGGCAACTATTATTAACTCATTCTTTAGAAAAAAGACTTAATAAAATTGTTTCTTCTAGCCTCTGTTTAAAGGCCCATCTCATTCCCCAAACTCTTAAAAATTATCTGAGCTTTTTCAAAGCCTACTTCAAATTGGAGACCAATAGTAGACGTAATAGTTCTTAGAAAACAAGATGAATGTTACCTCTTTAGATATGATGCCTTTCTTCTTTTTAAGTGCAGAGTGTTTCATTTTCTTTAATGTTTTATTTATTTTTGAAAGAGAGAGAGCATGAGGAGGAGAGGGACGGGGGGAAGGGGGGGAGACAGAGGATCCAAAGCAGGCTCTGTGCTGACAGCAGCCAGCCTGAGGCAGGGCTCAAACTCACAAATTATGAGATCATGACCTGAGCCAATGTCTGATGCTCAAGTGACTGAGCCAACCAAGCGCTCCTGGTTTTGGTTTGTTTTTAATATGATCTTCTTATTTACCTTTTACCCAGCCCCTTAAACAGAAAAAAGTAAAGAAATGATCAGCCTAGGAACTTAATTGATTTTGAAATTAGCCTTTATTGATCCTACTTTAAGGCTAAAATATGAAAGATTGACACTTCTCCAAAATATATGTTAAAAATTCCTCCTTTTGAAAAATACAGGATTCTAGGGGCGCCTGGGTGGCTCAGTCAGTTAAGCGTCTGACTGCGGCTCAGGTTATGACCTTGCAGTTCAAGCCCCGCATTGGGCTCTGTGCTGACAGCTAGCTCAGAGCCTGGAGCCTGCTTCAGATTCTGGTCTCCCTCTCTCTCTCTGCTCCTCCCCTGCTCACACTCTGTCTCTCTGTCCTTCTCTCTCAAAAATGAATAAACATTAAAAAATTTTTAAAAAGAAAAATACAGGATTCTGTTTGATGGAGTCTGCCTTTCCAATTCCAAGAAAAACCTTTTTCCAATTCAATTACAACTTTTTAAAAAAGGTGTGATACTATAGGCCAAAAAGAAGCCCAAATTCCTGGATTTGAAAACATTTGAAGAAGGGAGTAGAAAATCACCATGCAGTATGCAACAATTGTAGCATCATCAGGACACGATCCACAACCTGACATTTCAGCTTTTAATACTGCTTGTTTGTTTCCTTGTTTGCTTGTTCCATTTCCTACCCTATCTGTGTTAGCAAAAGTCACTTCATTTTCCCAAGTCTAGGATCTTATTTCAATCATTTGCCATTATTCTAAAGTGTAGGATGCTTGGCTCATGCTTTTAGAACTTTGAATTCCTAACTGAAAATTCTGCAATGTGTGTTTCTTCTTTCTTGTTTCAGTTTGGCCATTTGTAATGGCATTATTGTAAAACCTGAGGTGGCATTGAGAAATCAGGAATTAAATTGTGATCTGAAATTTATCAGCTGTTTACTTGGACAAGTTTAACCTTGTCGGATTTCAGTTTCCTCATCTGCAAAATGGAATAATCAATGACTATCCTCTAACATTGTTGTGGGTGGCCAGTGAAAGAATACATATAAAGGACTAAAGATAGTACTGGTGATATTAGGGCTAAAACTGCTGCTCTCCTTCTCCTTTCTTCTCTGGTTTCCCTTCCTCAACTAAAACTAGCTTTCACTTTTTCATCAGCTATTATACATAACAGGCAATAGAATATGGCCATGCAGCTTGACTTTTGTGTTGTCAATATATTAAATAATTTAAAATTTAAAAAAATTTTGTAAAATACCTTTACTTATGAAGAATGATTTCTTTTTAAAAATTTTACCATTTATTTTTATATGACAGAGAGAGAGGAGAGAGAGAAAATATGTACGAAGGGAAGGGGCAGAAGGAGACAGTGGCAGAATCTGAAGCAGGCTCCAGGCTCTGAGCTGTCATCAGCACAGAGCCCAATGTGGGCTCGAACTCAAGCAGTGAGATCATGACCTGAGCTGAAGTCAGATTCTCAACCAACTGAATCACACAGGCTCCCCTATAAAGGAAGAGTTCTAATTTCAATTGGTTGGCTCATATTTTGTGAAGTTCCTTCAAAAGTCTTAAAGTGACATTTACCGAGCTATAGCATCAACTAGTAAAAGAAAGCAAGTGCAAGGAAAATGAACACTAGGAGATTATTGTCATGTTAAGATAAAAATAAGTGAAAATATATGAATACACTGAAAAGTAGAGAACAAAGCCCCCATGAAAGGGCAGAGTGGCAAGTACTTGATGCATCATCCTCTAATTAGGACACATACCTCTTTTGTTTGGCAAATAAAAGTCCATTTCATTCTGGATTATCTAGCGGCTGTTAATAAACAGAAAGGACTCTACGGAGTATGGACATGTATATGTGCATAATAGATTGAAGGAAATAATGATGACGGAAACAGCTCCTGCCTCCTATCTGCTGCTGCAGGGACATCTTAATAGAGGTGAAAGAAATACTTTCCTTTTTAAAGCCATTTTACGAAATGGTTATAGACCTCCAGGGCAGAACAGGGAGGCAGATCAGGAAATATTTATGCAGAGGAGAGATGCCTATAAAAACTGTAGAACATTGATCATTAGGGACTACAGAATTACCCTGACACTAACTCAAATTGGAGCAGGACAATGGCCACCAACAGTGTGTATTTTTAAGACAGCACAGGCCAATGGCTGATAATGCAACTGTAGGAACAGAAAACAGTCTTTATCTTAAGAGTCTGATCATATAACCATGCAAACTTCACTTTTAAATAGTAATGAGAGTTTTAAGGAACCTTAAGAGTCATAACCTGATTTCCCTTGCTTGAGTCACTTTCAGTAGTAAGTCAGTACGGAGATGCTTATTCACTCTCTGAGACTAGTAGGACTCTGAAGCAATGTGGTGCTAAGTGTTCCCCAGTGGGATAAAAATCTGAATAAGCTTCCCTGAGTGTATAATGCTACTAACAAAGACTAGAAGATAAAAATCCCATTGAACACATGTATATGTTTTCTTTGACTTAGCTTTACAGCAACAAGGTCACACACAAAACTGTGCAATTGGACTTCAATAACTTTGTCTCATCCTTGGTGAAAGCCTGCCTTTCTGAGGAGAGTAGCTCTACATTGCTTCCTTCCTTGCTATCCAAACAAACTTTGAGCTAGCTGTTACATGGAATGGGAACTGATAAAAGAAACCAATTCACATTAAGTATTTAATGACACAACTGTTTAATTTGTCCCTTCTTTTCAACAGGGAAATTGCAGGCATCTGGCCTTAGCTCCTAGGAAAGTATTTTTGAAGGTATCCCTGAATCGCTCTGCACCAGCATCCACCTACAATCTTGTCAGGTGGTGGAAACTTGAGTTGCTATTAACTCTCAACATCCTATTGAGACTGGTAGGAAGGTATTTACAGGAGGATAATTCTAATTTGAATTCGACTACATGTCCATAAAGGAAAAGAAAGTTCAACACAGTGAAAAACAACTTTGAGATACCTATCCTCTGATGTTTACGAGTCATACATTTACTAAACCTATATAATCAAACAAAAGTTGGTGAAATATTGTGACTAGAGTCAGTTTCTTATTTTCTCATTTAATCAGAAAGGAGGAAAATAAGAACAACTATGATAAAGTTAATATAGCTTGATTAATCAAGAGAAGTGTCTTCAGCTTGGTAAATATTACAATAACTCTAAAGTTCTTAAACACACATTCTTCCTTGGCCCTTGTATCTTTTATGCTAGAACCTATTCCCATACATCCATGTAGTTCAGAGCCATTACTAGCTATGACAACAATAAGTCTTAGATTCCTTTAGTAGGAACCAACTTTTTGTAGGTATGAATTACCCCTAAAAGCCACAATGTGAGCAGATCTAAATGTATTTAGCATGTATACGCATGTGCACACACATACACTTACACACAAAGGGAAGGTCACTGTACAACAAAAATATCCTGTTCTGGTTTATTATTGTGGCATGACAAATAACCTCCAGACCTCATGATTTAAATCTATAATTGGTTAGTTTATGAATCTGCAATTTTGGCAGGGTTTAGTGAGGTAATGCAGCTCTCTGTTCCACAGGCTGAGCAATCCACTTCCAATAGGGCTCATCACTCAGACAGCTTGGTAAAGTGGCCCTGTCTGTTGGCTAAGAGCTCAGCTGAAACTAAGGGTCAAGGACTTCAGTTCATCTTCACCTGATCCTTTCCATAGGCTGCCTGGCTTGCTATGGGCATGGTGACGAGATCCCAGAGGTGAGTATCCCAACAGACTCAGGAAGGGGAATGTTGCCGGTTTAGTGAGGAATGAATTCAGAATCAGAAACAGTGTTACTCAGTCCTTATTTTACTAGTCAAGCATTCACAGAGCCCACATTCAAAAAGAAGAAACATATAACCCACCTCTTAATTGGAAAAGGGGTTAAAAATCTGGGATCCATATTTTAAAATAGTACATAGATCTTTTGAAAACTCCCTTGGTAAAAGAGAAGTCAATGTACAGAAGCTTTACAGAAACTGTCTACTGTTTAAAATGTAGTATGACTCCTTTAGAAAATATTCCTATTATGTTTATTTCTTATAACTGATACTACATTATTCCTAACACCATTAGAGCCACTGTTGTGATTTCTACCTAATTTACCAAAACAGAGGTTAATTCATTGTGTTGCAGTAAATGAGCCATTCTGGAAAGTGACTTCACCCTGACAAACTATTTTAGCAATATTTCATATTCCATTGCAATAATCTGAAAGAGTTAATGCACCCCTTTGAAAGGCTAATAAACAAGGAAGGGTCTTAGGTGCTGAAAAATTTGGGTTCATTATGTAAAATGGTGCATGAACTCTCTCCCCTAACTCTGGGAGGACTTTCTGAAGCAAAAGGAAATTTTGTGCTTGCATTAAGTCTACCGTAAAGATGACTGCAGATGAATTTAAAATCCTGGCCAAATGACTTAACAAAGAAATGAAGGAAAACACACACGCGCGCACACACACACAGATGCCCCAAATCTGAACATACAACATAAGCATATCTATTTCTTTAGTCCCATTTATAGGTTTTCCAATAATTTGAAAATAAACAAAACCTTCTGGCTTTGCATGTCTGTGGGGAGTTTGGGACTTTAGGTACACATATTTGAGAATCCTTTGCATAAATCTGCATATGTTTACATGCAATGACAGACATACTGCCGCTTCCCAAATGTGGCTAGGATAATTTAATCTTCTGCAACATTTTGCATAGCATATGTAGGTGTAATATGCTCAGAAACATTACCTGAATATATGCAAAGTACATTTAGCTCATACGTATATAGTTCTCATATCAAAAGATGTAGTTAGAACACATTTTGCAGATTTACTATGTGCGTTTAAAGAATTCAAATTAAACCAAATTAGCGATAAAATGAGCTTTTTTGAAATTTAAGTTAACAATACTTCTAGATTTGCTTATTGTACATTCTCTGAGCTCATTTGTTTTTGTGGCTATCTTCTTGTGGTTTTTATGCAGTTATTACATTTATTTTTTTTAAGTTATTCAATACTGTGGGTTGAAAGATATTATAACAAGGATTATAAGAGCATTTACTCCAAAACAGCAAAGCAGTAAGCACTAAATATAATAACAAAAAATAATATTGGCCTAAGTATAAATTGTTTTGAATGTAAGACACCAGTGCATTTTTAAAAATGAAAATATTTTAAAATTTACAAAGTTTATTGAATCATACAGGCACTATGTTTTTAATGTTTTATTGATAGAAACATACCCTCTCTTTTTACAGCTCTTTGATTTCATAGACTCTTTGTTACAAATTTCTTAATCTAAGTAAAAATGTTTAATTTTTGTCTACCCAGAAAATGGAATGTTGATTGTAGAATATTGTAAATATATGGTAAGCAAAAAGAACAAAAAGCACCTATAATCTTAATCATCTACTGTTACTAGTCCATCCAGATTTTTTTCCTTTTATTATCATACTTCATTTGGACAAAGCATCACATACATTTCTTTCCATTAAATAATACAGTTAAATATTTTTCTGTGTTGTCTAAGTGTTTTTCTCTAACCTCCTATGGGCTGCATAGTTTTAGTTATCACTTTATGGAAAGCAACTTTCTTGGATCCTCTCTTAGGTATTACCTTTAGCTAGAGATGATCTCTAAAGGAACATGAAAATTGCTAAACAAAACAATTTAAAACATTCATATTATTTTTGAACAAGTGTTGCGGCAGCTCTTCAATGTCTACAGAGTCACTTCCTTCTACTCATCCTCTCTTCTTGCAGGATTGGAGGCTTCCATACTGAGCGTTCTTCATTCATTCTTGTAATTAATCTCAATTTATCTTATTACTGTTTGCAATAGCACCAACGCTGAGAATGTAATGACCACTGCAGGTGCATTATTTACCCATGTTCGCGAATATAGTGTTGCATTTTTTAGGCATATTATTTAAAAACTAATGAGCCTCCCATTCATGACTGGTGAAGATAAAATTTTAAAAGCTTGCATCATTTTATTTTATATATTATATTTTAAAGTCTCAAATAGTTAACACAGATTTTATTTTATACCTAGAAAACCAAATTACGTTGTGGCGCTGCTTAAAACACCTCAACGAGCCTTATTACCTCTGCAACTAAAGCCAAAATCCTAAATGTGACACAGCAGCTCCATCATTATCTACTCCTGCATCATCCTCCCATTTCTCACTCCAACCTTCTTTGACCCACAACCTCTCCATTCGTATAGAGCCAGCTGAGGTAACAACCTGCTCTTTCTGTATGGAATGTCTTTCCTTCTGTTTTCACTTGAGTGTTCTCTTCTCTACCTTCAAGACTTAGCTCAGGCTTGTTCTCCCTATGAAGCCATCCTTGACCCTATTTTGAGTCAGCTTCCCTTTCTCTGTGAGCTGCAATGCTATGTGTTCATATTCCATTTGTTTCCTCAGCTGTGAGTTCTTTGAGGACAGGAATGAAGGAAGGAAATTAGTTTGCTGGTGCCTTTGAAAACAATATTTTCAGTTGTGTTGTGATGTAGGTGGCCCTAAAGATAGTTCTCATTGTGCTCTCTATGAACCTGTCAAAGAATAAATTGTGCATGTGCAAATCTAGTCTTTCTCTCTGCATATTGGAGAGCATATGTATACCAGAGCTCAGTGTCTCTGCGGCTGCTAGCCCCAATCTAGCTCTGAGTAATACGTAAGCTCTTGTTCTATATGGAGTTCTCTATTGTTTTGTTTCTGCCTCAAGTCTGTGACTGAAAGAATCTATATATGACACTTGTTTGTGCTCCTCATTCATTCATGTGGTCACCATTGACATCATAACTGCCAGATGCCAGGAGCAAACGAGCAGTGGCATCACAAAGAATGGTCGTGTGTCTTTAGATTTCTGAGGTATGTCTTTGCCCTACCACATTCTTTACTCTGTTGGCTGTTTCAATTTCTGTGTTATTAAACAGTGAGATCCTGGGAGCTATGGAATATAATGAAATACATGACTCTAGTCCTTGAAGCGCCTTCAAAATAAATGGGGATGGCAGTGCAAAAGAATAATGTGTAAATGGGGCACAAGAGGCATATAAACATTTTAGAAATTCTAGTAATGTAGGCAATAATATCAACTAATATTTAATACATACCTCATAGAGCTGTGAGGATTAAATGAACTGATGTATATAGAACATTTGGACAGTGCCTGGAAGTATCAAGTGTTTTATAAGTGTTTACTATTATTACTATTTACTAATTATATGCTAGATGCTGTGGTAAGCATTTTACATATATGAACCTTATATAATTCTCATTCAAATCCCTATATAACCCTGTGAAATGTGGCTGGGATAATTTAATTATGTATTATCATCATCCTCATTTTATAAGTGAAGAACTTGAGGCATAGAGAGGTAAGTAACTCAGCATAAGTTATCTAGAATCTCGATCTTCTCCCTTGCAACTTCTCTTTCCACTGCAGAGAGCTACCTCATATTTATCTAGTTAGAATTCTAGTTAGAATCCCTTTGATTCTGCTACAGTAAAGTTAGCCCTAAAATAATTTTATTTCATATTTATTGGAAGTACTAAGTGCCTCTTGGTTGCAGATAAATAGAGGGCAATTGGTGTCAGCAAGACCGAAGAAAAATGGTAGAACATTTTCCTTTTAATTTTCTACTCGCTTAATTTTTTTAACATCATGTGGCTCTAGTAAAGGTCACATAGAGTTCACTGTTCAAGGGAATGGTTATTTTAAAATACTTTACTCAAGTCTCCTCTAACTCAACATTCAATTAATTTTAGATTTTGTATTGATAATTTTCCTCAGTAAAGATAAATTAACTCTTTAAATCAAAGCTGTAGAAGTTAAGTATTGACTGTAGTGAATAATAAGGTCTCTTTAATTTCTTCCAGCAGCATCTAAAGAGTTGTAAATTTTCAAATCTATGCTTCTGTTAGTAGGAAGTTCAGTTATTTTTAAACACAAATTAAATATCTATAACTAGATATTTAAGACAAACTTTTAAATAACTTTATTATCGGGGTTTTTTCTAGTTATATTTTCCTACTGAAAAGTTTCCTGTAAAGGTTGGTTTAAGTGCAATTTTAACTGTTAACCTTCATATTACTTTGAGGGTCTCTGAAAGGACTAATTATTCACACCTCTGTTCTCTCCAGATTCTTAACCAATTGAGAAATAACTATGAGCCAAGCGGAGACTGAAGAATTATCATTATTAGCAGTAAAGTCAGAACATGGCACATGGGTTAGATTTAAAGCTAAATCATTAGGTTTATCTCTGAATTGACGTCACTGACCTCTTCTTTGCATATGAATCCAGCAACTCACATTATGACTTGCATAGGTCATAATGGTCTATGAGGAAAAGGCATTTATAGTATTTTGGGCCCAAGGAAGATTTGATATGCAAAGAAATCTAAGAATACAGGCTGTTCAGAAAAAGAACTCAACATACAATTCAGTTTTGAAACGTGAGAAGAAGGAAATTGGAGATACAGGTAGTAGCCAGTTCACAAAGTGTCCTACATTATGATAAGATATTCATGTTTTGTTGGAAATTCAGTGGGGAGCCATTATTAGACTTAATGAGGAGAGTTCATTCCTGAGATCTCTTGGTATGTATCTGGAAAACCGTTTGTAGGATCAGGCTTAGGAGCAGGGAAATCTTTAAAAGTTTATGCAAATCAAGATTAGAATGAATGAAGTTGGGGAGGGAGCATTTAAAAAAATTTTATTTATTTATTTTTTGTTTTGTTTTGTTTTAATAGTTTACTGTCACATTGGTTTCCATATAACACCCAGTGCTCTTCCCCACAAGTGCCCTCCTCCATCACCACCACCTCCCTTCCCCCTTCTCCTCCCCCTTCAATCCTCAGTTCGTTTTCAGTATTCAATAGTCTCTCAGGTTTTGCGTCCCCCTCTCTCCCCAACTCTCTTTCCCCCTTCCCCTCCCCATGGTCCTCCATTAGGTTTATCCTGTTAGACTTATGAGTGCAAACATATGGTATCTGTCTTTCTTCGCCTGACTTATTTTGCTTAGCATGACACCCTCGAGGTCCATCCACTTTCCTACAAATGGTCATATTTCATTCTTTCTCTATGCCATGTAATACTCCATTGTATATATATATACCACATCTTCGTGATCCATTCATCAGGTGAAATATTAAGATGGTACAATTTATGAGATAAGTAGAAAGGTTTAGGTCGATATGGTACATTATTGAGTGTGGAATTAAGACAGAGAGAACATTATTCACCAAGATACTTGATACTTTGTGCTTAGTTCTAAAACAAAGCTTAACATAATCAATTATAATTATTTATTTCTTATCTGTTTACTGTCTGTACTCTCATAAGTATGTTATAAACATTTTTTGCTGGCATACAAAGAACTAAGGGATTTTAAGGGTAAAACATAATGCAATTTGCTAATTGAGCAACCTTACTGGATCTGTTTTTTAATGTGGGTGCAGATGAGTAGGAGAGAATATAAGATAATACTTTTGTTTTAGTTTCAAAGCCCTAAAACTGTATTGTAACAGATGAGACTCTTAGAGGTTGGTAAAAAGTCTAACCATTAAGAGAGGTTTCTTTGCTTTGGTGCAGCATTTATGTTTACAACATTTATGTTACACACAACCCAATGATATGCATATATATATGCATATATATCAATATATCTATATCTATATCTGTATCTATATCTATATATACTAAGTTACATTCTAAGGGCACTTGCTAAATTTACACGTTGGGGATCTGTGTGTTTATGAGTGTGTGTGTATGTGTGTATGTGTGTACATGTAAAATTTACCTTCAGTATATATTTTTAAAATATATTAAAATATTTTTTCTTACTTTAGTGTTGGAAGTATTTGACTCATTTATATTTTTGTACCCTTTGAAGAAAAAAAATAAGACAAAATGAAAACAAACAAAAAAACCTACTTTGTTCCAATATGTCATTGTACAGTGTGGTGCTCACCAGATTTATTTACTTATATGGCCATCATTTCTCTGTTCCTTCCACAATCCTTCTCTAGGAAATTTCTCTGACCTTCTTCCTCCATATCATAAAGCAAACAAAGATGCACAGGGTACTGTGGGAAACATTTGGAGGGTTGCATCATTCAGCCCAGGGTGTGTCAGGCTTAGAAAAGTTTCTCAGAAGAGATACTGTAATATCCAAACAGTGCTGATCATGTGGGAGATCACTTGTAATGAAGAACAGTAGAGGTCATAGTGGTCGGCCTGTATCTGCACCAAGACAAAATTAAATGACTTCCAAAGGTAGTCAGTATGTTCATATTGGACTAAAAAGATTTCTTTTTTTGAGAACATATAATACATATTAATATATTCCATCTCTTTCTGAAGCTCTTTTGAGCAAGAAGTAGATACTTGGAAGCTCTGGTCAGTGAACATTTTATTTCAGGCAGCTTAGGAATTAGCAAAACCTGCCAAAGCCAGTGGAAGAATACAACACATCTTTGGAGAGAACCAGAGATAATGGTGGGGAGACAGTCCTTCTTGTGTTCTCTTAAGCACTCCCATGCCTGATTTCAGCCCATTTTCAAGTTTAAGGTTCAACTGTGTTCTTATCTTTGGGTTCCATAAGACACTAAATATTCTCAGAATAGCTCAATACATTTTCTTGAACAAGTTTTATATAACACAGATATAACAAAAGAAGGTTTCTTTGGTGGTTGCTGAATGGGCTACAGGAAGGGACACCAACATGTTTTGTGACAATGTGATATGTCTTCTGTAAAGCACTTTCCTAAGCTTTTGTCATTTGAATATACTTTTACCAAAGTACTAGAACTCCTAAGCTATACCACTTTTCAAGGTGAATGGAGGCTAAGTGGTTGTGCAAAAGAGTGCTGTCAGCATTTTTAGGAGAGATTAGGATAGGATCTCAGTAAGATCACTATGGATCCAACTTGCCCAGCAAAGGTGAACTACTCAACCAAAGTGAAACTTACAAGAATGAGAAAAGGACGAGCAGAAAATACTCTATTTTCCAGGTTGTCCCATGGAGTTTGTGAAAATATGTAGTAACAGGCTCCCTTGCCTGGATTGGATGTAGTCCAGACAAGCAGTGGGGAGAAACGTGAGCAGTTTTTGGAGGTAGGTGTTGTGGATAGTTTCTCTCCAGTTAATATATATTCAGTTTTTATCAAATTTTGGTTTCCAAGGCAATGATAAATCCACCAAACTAATCACTATCAATAGGGTTTAAATGTCATGAATAATCTGTACTATTGTACTTATAATATACATACAATATAAAATACATATAACATAGATACAATATAATCTGTGTGTTATAAATAAACTAGTATTTCCAGAATGATACCAGTCACTGAAGTCGCTTAGATGTGTAACACCTCAATCAAGAATCCCTATTAGAGTGGTAAGAATTTGAGATACCATGGAAAACTGATTAAGTGGAGATTATGGTATCTCACACAGGATGCCAGATGAGATATGAGGTTCTTAAGCATAGGACAGATATTACAGTTTGTTATCTTTGTAGCCTTGGAAACTAGTTTGTTATCTGCCTCAAGGTAGGCATTCACTTAGTTTAGTAAATGAATGAGTGGAGAATGTTTATTTCTCTTGCCTGTGTAGAGAGTGCTGTGTCCATCAGATGCTTATTGCAAACAACAGAATTACATTCTATCTGATTTAGGCAGAAAAAGAATTTATTACATTCCTTTGGGGTTACTCAAAGTGTTGTTTGTAAGGCTAGAAAGCCAATTCTGAGAGGACAGGATCAGAAATAGGCAAAAATAACAAAGTAGGACTGGCCGTCTGAGAACATTATGCCACCAGTGGTGAACATTATTCATTGCAGCTTGCTCCTCAACACTTCTGATAAAAGAATCGGATGGCACTTTTGCCACCATCTGTTCCTATTGCCCAGAGACATGTGCAGAGAGCATGGGGGCAGAGCAGACTCCCTAGCTCACATCTCAAGTCTGGTGCAGACTCTTCTGATTGGAGGATACACTCCCTAGGCATGACAGAGGCTGTGAATATAAAAATCTACCACTTTCAGATTTTTGGGTAAGAGGTGGGTTATACCTCCCACCAGGAATCCTAAAAAGGAAGATTACCCAAATATAGAAAGATTTAGACTAGGAACAGCCAAAAAGAAACAAAAAAAAAAAAGTCTACTTCAAGATCCCCTGGAGATGGTTTTGGAAGGTTTATGTGTGCAAGATGTTGTCATGCATCAGTCCCAGTTTCTGTGTATGTAGCTGACACCGAATAAATTGATTCTTTCTTTACCAGCTCATTTGCACTTCTCCACATTGCACAGTGACTATCCAGTTAGCCATCAATCCCTACTGCACCCTCCTCATCCCACACTCCAACCACCACCACCACCAGGACTCAGACATTTTTCAGGTTGCAAAAGCTTGACTGACAGGCTACTTGGGTTTCTTCAAAGAGTTAAAGTAATGCTCAGAAACAAGAAGGTATTAACTAGAATTTCACTCCAAAAGAGAATTACACTATTTTAAGCATAAGGTTTAAATGGGAAAATAATTTCACAAGGAAATGGGAAAGATACAAAGGAAACAATGGTCAGAAACACTTGAGTTGATCAATGATGAACATTGTCAGGGTGACTGGATTCAAATCCCAGTTTTGTCACTTAAAATTGTGTGACTTTGGGTCATTCACTTAACCTCCTCTTGCCTGAGTCTTTTTCATCATTACAGAATTCAGAGATTTATTATGAGGGTTTTATATATATACACTTTTCACTTCCATGATATTCTTTTTGAATGAAGATTGCTTGTAAAAGGCATAGAGCAGAGTGTATAGTACACTTTTGTTTATAAAATGGAGGGGATGGATTATATTCATTTTATTGTATATGGATAAGTAATTTCTGAAATGATACAAAAAATCTGCCAGCAATAGTTACTGTGAAGATAAGGAGAGTAACTGAGTAGAGGGGAGGCAGCAATGAATACATTATTTGATTTTTATAGTTGAAATGTGTGTATCTATTCCTAGTCATAAACCATGTATTAGTTTTTAAAAATAGGAATACATAGGAAATTTGCAAAATGATAACTAGTAAAACTCTGAAAGGAGTCTGAAAAAATATTAGTCTGACAGATATTAAAATACAAAGCTTTGAAAATTTAAATGACAATAGTTTAAGAGAGACATATGAAAGAAAAATACTAGATATTTTAGAAATAGATAAAAATACAAATAAAGATTAAGTAAATGTTAAAGGTGGTGTCTAAAGTCAACTAGAGGAGAGGTAGACTATTTAGCAAGTGGTATTAGGACAACTGGGAAGACATCTGATAAACGTCAATTTTGACCAATATCTCCATGTGCAATATGATATATTTCAAATGGGTAAAAGATTTAAATACAAGGAATAAACTCTAAAAGTGCTAGGAGAAAACATGAGGTGATTCATTTGTAAATTTGGGATGCAAAGAACTTTTAGACTTTGACTCAAATTCCAAAAGTCATGAAGAAAATGGCTGTTAAACAAGAGATAGACAGCAAGACAGTGAAAGTCAGAGACAGAGACTAGAGCGAGATAGAATAAGGGGAAATTAAATCACAACCATTACATTGACACATTTCCCAAAATTTAATATACTCTAATAGAAGAACTGTGGAAGAATAGGCACTTAGAAACATCTGTTTTTATGTCATACATTTGTATAATTCTTATGTGTGAATTAAAAAATATATTGATTATGAAAAAATATATTAAAAGTATATACCCTTTGATTGAATACTTCGACCTCTGGGAATTTGTACTAGAGTTCTACTGACCTCTCTTCAAAACTGTAAATATGCAAGCAATTTATCATGGTAGCGTTTCATTTAATTTGAACTATATGAAAGCTACCTTTTATATGGATCAAAAATGGTTGAATGTTAGCAGTTTCATATACTTTGACCTGTAATAGCAAATGCTTGAAGGAAATGTTCATTAGTAGGATGTGGTTCAATAAATTATGTTGCACTAAGGCAACATAATAACATGAAAATAATTAGGATGATCTGTTCATACCCCTACGGAAATACTGCATAACAACGTATGTTGTTATGTTGAGAAAAACAAACAAGATTTTTAACAGTTTGTACCATATACTGTATTTTTTGTAGTAATGAGGGAATTTAAGACCATATGTTATATTTAAGTGCGTAAACATAAAAACTTTAAAATTTATACCAGTGGTTAGCTTTTGGGAGGAGGTGGATCAGAGCTTCTGCAGAAGGACATAATATTTGGAGGTGAGATTTACATGGCATTAGGAAATAGTGACCCTCATAGGAGAGGGCAGATGTGTGGATAGGGCCCAGAGGTAGGTGGGGGAGGGAATTTGCATGTTTTAACATATTTTGATATTTGAACTATATAAATATGTGTGTGTGCATGTGTGTGTGTTTTACCTATGCATAAATATTTCCTGCATAAAACAGGCAATTTCTTCATGGGCACTGTGGATCAAGTGATTTTTCTCCATGTGAGAATACAATATCATGGCATAGTTAATAAAATATTCTGATATATAAAATTACCTTGTTGACATTACCAATGTTTAATGGGCTAAAATAAAATTAATTTAATAAGTATTTATTTAACTGTCCAGAAGTGTTTCAAGCAGCCTGCTTTGGTACCGTGGTTGAAATAAGGATTCAGAATCTGAGTTCTGCTATATATTTACCTCCCATGGGGTCTTTAGAAAGTCAGCACCTCTAAACCTGCATTTTCTCACCTGCAAAATTAGAATAATAGGTAAAACCACTTTTTGTGTATCAAAAATATTTATAAAATTTTTGCGTGTTACAAAATTTTAAGGAAAAATTGTTGAAAATTTGTTTTGAGGTATAAATATTCATAATAATAGAAGTTCCTGGTTTTTGCTCTGTGGGTAAAGAGTCCAAAGAAGTTATACTATGTGAGCTGCTAAACACATGCAAAAAGTAGAATCTTAAAGACTCCTAGGGAATGGTCAATGAGTAGAGTGTAGGTTGAGTGTGTCACATAGCACATAAAGGGCCACAGCACACTCAGGACTGGGACAGATGTTCCACTTACGTATCCACCACCGCCCCACCACTACCAGCAGCAACATTAACTCAAGAGTGACATTTGTTTACTAAGTCTTCACTGTTAGAGTCCGTGTGGCACATCCTTTTCAATTGTTACAAAATCCCCATCGTACAGTTACCCAGTATTAGCCAAACAATCAAAGTGTCAGATCTGGTATTTGAAAACAGGTCTTCTTGACTCCAAAGCTCATTTATCCTTACCACCATTCCATTTTATTTCAAATTTTAGTGGACATTAAAATATATCGGAAGTACAGATTTTTCTGACTTTGCCCTAGACATTTTGGCTTGCTGGGCCTGAGTTCCCAGCATTATATCATCTTTCCAGCGGTTCTGATGCTATGGGCCACTTAGGAACTGTAAAGAATACCATGTGACTTCCAACTGCCTCTTACTCCTCATCCCTGACAAAGTATCTGACTTTTGTTGGCAAGCCTCTGTGTTTGCAACAAAGATGGCAACCACAGGGACCATTGTTTCTCTCTGCTGTGCTTTCAGGTTCTGAGTCTCCAAGGTCAGCCTGGAGGACGATGTAGTGAAAGAGAAGGGGTTCTAGAATGTGACGTCTTTGGTGGGATGGAAACAGAGTTAGGAATAATCTGTATCATCTGGGTTCTAAATCTATGCTTGGAAATTAGAATTCAGGTCTGCACTAATATTTTATTTTAGCATTTGCAGCTTTTAAAGAGTTCAAAATAATTCGGAAAATTAGCCAGGTCTGAAATCAACTGGGCTAAATCCTTTCAAACTCTTCTCTTCTCTACTCTGTTATATGATTAAATACTTTCTCAAGTCTTACTCAAAGAATCAAACAGTAAATTTTATGCAATTGTATTGTGTCTTATTAGGATAGTCTTTTCATTTTTTTTGAATACTTGTTTGTACAAGGAACAGAGCATGGTGCAGGGGTGGATGCAAATATGAAGCAGGCATATGGTAGATGAGGCATGTCCACAAGTAAAGTGTACTATAAGTTGAAAGTCTGTTGAGACTCAAGATGCTTGAGGAGTGCTATGAGAAATCAGAAGAGAAGAGACAGATTTTTTAGTGGGGGGGATTTGGGAAAACATCAGAGAAGAAATGATACTGGTCTAGGCTTCAAAGAATGGATATGATTTTAACAAGCTAAAATAGCATGGAAAACCACACCAAGCAGAGAAAGAACTATGACTCCACACAAGAAATATATCCAGATTTAACCAAAGCATGGTTATTAATAGTGGTAATGAATTAATGGATTTCAATATATATTTTAATAATATATTTCCTACCATAAAACACCTAATATTAGTAAACACTGTAGATCATAACCTATCAAAGAATCTAGAAAAGAAAGAATAAAACAATTCTTGTAACCACAATACAGTGTAGGAAGTGCTATGTAGAATACCTGTCAACTACTAAGGAACTGATTTCAGAACTGATTTCTGTGTAACATGGGAGTCTCAGGAATTGTCTGTGGGTTCTAAAGGAAAAAACTTTTTGGTCAATAAGTATGGTAATTGTAAGTTGAAACAAATTCAGTTACTTATTTTTTTCCCCTGTGGAACTTTCCAGAACCATTAATATATCATGCAGTATTTCTCCAATTTCTTTAAGCATGGTTTATTTGTTTGTTTATTTAATTATTTATTATTATTATTTTTATTTACTTATTTCTTTGTAGAGCACATCTCGAGTGCTAATATTCTGCTGAGCACATTTCAGAAAAATGTGTTGGAAAACACCATAAAGGAGTCAGTCATTCTTTCTCTGGAATAAGGAAAGAGCTCATGGAAAACTAAAAAAAAAAAACCATTAATGATAGATAAATTAAATTATAAACATGCATTTTAATGGTAATGTATAATTTTAATTTATCCATAAGTTCCATATTATTTAATTGTATCATATGTCATGTCTATTATATAGAAACTAGACTGGTTCCTATAGAGTATTTTCTTTATATTAGGACAGCTTCTCAGAGGGGGAAAAAATCTCTTTCCGATAGTAGTGCGTCTTATTTCTACTGTCAAAATGCAAGCATTCATTTTACTGAAAAGCAATATTCAAGAAGTCCTATGCCTCATATTTATTTTGAGCCTCATATATTTGGATGAATATCCTCAAATATTTCCAGGGTAACAAGTCAAAGTAAGTCTACTGTGGATGTATTTTTAAATTTTTACATTAAATTATCTT
This sequence comes from Suricata suricatta, assembly GCF_006229205.1. Classification (NCBI taxonomy): domain Eukaryota; kingdom Metazoa; phylum Chordata; class Mammalia; order Carnivora; family Herpestidae; genus Suricata; species Suricata suricatta. The sequence continues at coordinate 66,792,598 of NC_043708.1, read as the reverse complement.
TTTCATTGCTATACATAGTGGTGCCCATGTATTTTCAGGGCTTTTTTCCCCATTGTTGTTAAGACCACGTGAATGAGAGTAATCATGAAAGTGTTCTTTGAACACTAATAGTGCTCCCTTATCCTTCCTATGATTTTCAATTGTTTACACATTTTCCTTGGTGGCTGAGTTAATTTATATCTCCACAAAATGGCTAAAAAGCTATAAAAAGCTTATAAAAGTTGACAGTGTCCTATTAACTATGTAGCTAAAGAAAAAAATGTTAATTTTGGTTGGTAGAACAATATTACAATAAAGGTATATGGTCCAAATTTAGGAGTTTTTGAAATGGATAGTAATATTGCAGTCCACAGTAAAGTAAACCCCAAACAAAACCCAGGCTATTTTACAAGCTAAGTGATCAAGAAAATGAGGGCGATTTCCTCTGAATTCAAAAGAGCTTTTCATTTTACGTTCATTGTATACCTTTTTTGAGCAGATTTTATAGAAAGTCAGAGAGATAATATTAGTCCAAGGTTAAAAAAATATGTTCTAGGGGCGCCTGGGTAGCTCAGTTGGTAAAACATCCGGCTTCAGCTCAGGTCATGATCTCACGGTTCGTGTGTTCGAGCCCCGCGTCGGGCTCTGTGCCGACTGCTCGCTGAGAGACCGGAGCCTGCTTCAGATTGTGTCTCCCTTTCTCTCTGAGCCTCCCCTGCTTGCGCTGTCGCTCTCTGTCTCTCAAAAAAAATTTTTTTTTAATATGTTCTAGAAAGACCTTGAACTCTCAAGACTAATTCCCTCTCCCTGCTCATTTTATTATGCATATTCTGTCATCTTTCCTAATTATTAGCTTTTAGACAGTTTATCCCAGTTTTTCTCTAAATTCTCCTCAGGCCTCCAGAGGCTGCGTCACTGTTTTTTTCTTTCTCTGTTTATCTTGTTTATCAAGGAAAATAAAAATAAAGTAGTTTGTTTACTTAGCACCTACTTTGGGTCCCTCAGCTTTTAAGGCTAGGATAGATATACAAGGCATATTCATATCCACAGTCTTCTCCCATGATAACACATACAAGTCAGATAGTTTGGCTCCATCTTGAATGTTATAAAGAATGTAATAATTTTTAAATTATTATGATGGTATTCCAGTTTTACTATAAGTTCTTGATGTTTTTAAAATCAGCAACATAATGTCCTAAAACTTGAAGTCTGGCTTATATCCAGCTGTATACTTGACATCCCTGCTTGGATTCCTAATTGGCATAACAAAATTAGCAAGTCCAAAGCCCATTTATCAACTCATCCCTTTCCCAATGTTCCTTACGTGAGTACATGACACCAAAACTTCAGTTGCTCAGGCCAAAAATCTTGGAGTTTTCTGTGATTCTTCTCTTTTTTTTCCGTACCCCACATCCAATCTATCTTTGTTGGCTCTATTGTCAAAATTTATTCTGAATTTGACATCTTCTCATGATCTTTATCATTATCTTACTATTTTATTTTTCATATTATTGCAATAATGTCCTAATTGGTTCCTGCTTCTGCTCCTTTACTACAATAACCTATCTCCCAAATGTCAGCTAACATGAACCTTTTAAAACTAAAATTGGATTATTACATTTCTGTTCTCAAAAAGAATTTTGAACTCTTTTTCTTGGTCTATAATATTCTATATGGTCTCAGCCCCTGTGTGTGTCCCTACCTCATTTCATACTTGCTCACTTACTTCTGCTATCCCTTCTAGCATCAGCTCTGGCTGGATTTTTGACCTACCAAGCACACAACTACCTCAAGCCTTTTTCCCTTATTATTCCTTCTGCTTAGGGTTCTCTTTGCCCAAATATCTGTAATACTCTCCTTCACTTTTCTTCTTCTTTTTTTTTTTTTAACATTTATTCAGTATTTGAGAGACAGATCGTAAGTGGGGGAGGGGCAGAGACAAAAGGAGACATAGAATCCAAAGCAGGCTCCAGGCTCTGAGCTGTCAGCACATAGCCCGATGTGGGGCTCAAACTCACAACCCCACAAACCGTGTGATTATGACCTGATCCAAAGTTGGCCACTTAACCAACTGAGCCTTTACTTTTCTCTGTTAGTCATTCAAATCTCTGTTCTGCGGAAATAATTCCCCTGACCTGTTATAATAACCTTACCTGTTTTCATAATCTCTACATTCCCCTACCATTTATTTTTCTTTATTTTTTTTATCTCTTAGTAATGCTTAGCATTATAATATGTAGCATAATGGTTATTATCCACCTTCCCACTTGAATGTTAGCTCCAAAATTGCAATTGTTTACTGCTATATTTCAAGTGTTCAGTACAGTGCATGACTCACAGATGACACCTATGAAGTATTAAGTATTTAAAGAACTCATGCAACTAAGCAATTAAGTATTTGCAAATGTGAACAAAAGCAGACACACACAAATATCAAATTGTAATTCTAAGTTCTATAAAGGACATTTGACTGAGTCAAGGAGATCAGGAAAGGCTTCTCTGAGGAAGAGCAGCTAGCTGCAAGGCTAGAACTAAAAAAAGCAATGCAATTAACTAGGTGAAGAGAGAAATGGAGTCTTCTGAGTATTTCAGGAGCATGCCAAGTATGAGAATCTATGAAGCAAGAAGGTTCATGTGACTGGAGCAGAGAAAGCAGGACCAACCGTGAGCAGAGGGGTGTTATACAAGGAGAGATGGAAAGGTAAGTCAGAGCTGGATCCTGAAAGACTTGTTGTCTATTTTAATCAGGTGCTGTTTTGTCTTAACCACAATAGAAACCCTTTTTGGCACTTTAAGCAGGATTGTGTCATGATCACATACAAGTTTTTTTAAAAAAATGTTTATAATGATAGTGTGGAGTTTGAAATACAGAAAAGTGATGATTGAAACAGTTTAAGAGAGAGATTATCAATAATTTACCAAGCAGAAGGTAGAAAAAAGCTGTTCTCCTTAGTTCTGGATAATAAAAGAGTACTTTGTCTATAGGGAATTTAAAAAGAACAAGGAAAACAATAAAAAGTCCAACCATTTTTTAATTATCACTGTGTACCAGTGATTCTAAACAATGTTGGTGATTAAAATAGTCTGCTCAGTTGGCATACCATGGGAAATGATAGGTAATAGCTTGGACCAGAGAGTTAGCCATTTCTTCATTCAAAAATATTTTTGAACATCATCTATGTGTCAGACACTATGGCATTGGGCTATAAGGGACAAGAACTCAGAGGAAATAGCTGAAATCAAGAAAGAATTCGTATGGCCATCTGTTGGTAGGTAGCTATGTTAATCATGAGTATAAAAAGGAGCTTAGGAAGTAAGTATGGAGTGAAAAGAACCAGTCTAAATCCTAGCATTGAGATGCCCCAATATTTGTTATCCAGATAAAGATGACTTTCTTTCTTTCTTTCTTTCTTTCTTTCTTTCTTTCTTTCTTTCTTTCTTTCTTTCTTTCTTTCTTTCTTCTTTCTTTCTTTAAAGGTGACACAAGGAGTTGTAAATTAGATATAGGGCATATTAAGGACTGATGAAGCCATTATAAGATGATTAAAAGATCAATATCTCAAAGAAAGTGGATCATAACACCAACACTTTAAGGATATACTGCTTTGTTCTTAGAAAACTTTGAAATTGCCTGGATTGAATATTTATATTTTCCTATTAAAAAGACGAACAGGTTCTGGGACAGCTGGGCTAATCTCCCCACTGCACTAATTTCCCTGTCGATCCCTTTCTAAAATATTCTTCAGTGGCTTCTTTCTCATGGAATGGAGTAGAAAGTTCAAAGGTCTGACATTCAGAGTCCTCCATGATTCGATCTTAACTTTTCAGGTATGACCTCTACTGCTCCCCTAGATGAACCTTCTTCTCCTGGCCACTTTAGCCATTACGTGTCCCTTTAATAGCCTGGAATATTTTTTTTCCATGTTTATATATTTCAGGTTTTTGGAATGCCCTCCTCATTCGATGATGGGCCCATTCTTGTCATCTCTCTCTAGAAAGTCTTCCAGTTTTTACTCTGGGAACCATGAGAATAATTTGTCAATACTCAAATATGATCAAGGATGGAGGCTGTTTATTATGTGTTTGTGTCCCTCACAAAATCTAGCTCATATCTCTATTTGTTCAATATTAAATAGATATTTATTGAATGACTATTATGAGCCAGGCACTGGCAAGGGCCAAACAAATAGCTGCTTGTTGAACAACTGTAGCTGCTTCCCTTTCCAGTGCTGGCAGGACGGCGTGCGGACCTCTGGCATTCACGGGGGTGAGCAGAGCAGAGCTGGTACCTGAGCTTCTGCGGCTGATTTCATGCTTTTTTTTTTTTTTGTTAGTTTCGTGCATGACTCACATTAGTTTCCACAGTATCAGTGTTTGAAAGAAAAGAACAATTCCTTCTTTCTTTTGAAAGTGAGGAAACCTTAATATTTAAAAGCCTCTCTGTACAAAGCTGCTGGTATGAACTATCACAACATCACATCTGATAGTTCAATTTAAATATTAATGAAAACCTTAAGCTTTATCTGGAATAGTTAATTTGGAATTTCAATTCATATTCACATCCTCGTGCAAAAAAGAGAGGGAAGAAAGGAGGAGCTTGTGTGTTTTCAAGGATTTGTGAATAAGATTCCCCCGCAGACTCACTGTTTGCAGACAAAGCAGCACAGATGTTACTTGTCTGTCATAGTGAATGCCACTCTATAATGAGGCTCACTTGACTTGGTGTGTGTATGTATGTGCCTGAATGTGTGCATGGCAAAGCTAAATCACTGCAAAACCCAACAGTAAGCACCAATCTTCCATATACGTAGCATGTTCTGTAGGAGAACAACAGAAATAGAGCAAGAAAACAAGACGCTAGTCTGTGAAATCATGTTTTAAAATGGGGCCAAATACATGTGGATTTAAGATTATTGAGAATCTGTGAATCTATTTGCTGATTGACAAATAACATTAAAGTTTAATTATATGGCATAAAATAGTAAACATGTACAAAGTATAATTTTATAGAATACCTAGGAAAACTCTTAGGTAAATGGCATTGGGAGAATGTATTTTTGTGTCCTCGTGGAATTAGGCATCGAAACAGCTTGCTCCTTTTCAATCTTTTTATGAATGCCCCCAAGAAAATATTCTTGAATTTGGCTCGTTGTGTTATATGAACGGTGATTGATCTTGTCAGGAGAAAGTCAACCACACTTAGCCCCTTGCAAAGCAAACAGCACGGCCAATATCTTAGTCAAGTTCTCTTTGCTGCTGCTTCAGCTGTCAAAGTCACTGGTGCAATGCAGCATTCAAGGTAATTTCCATTTAGTGGTGAAAGCTGTTTTCTTCAATTTCTTGGCTTCTTTGTCTTCTTACTTGCCCCCTATCCATCTAATACAATTCCCGTGTCATTGGCACACTTACATTTGCCTCACCTCGCTGATTTCTCCCCACCTGCGTGACATGCCTAGAGCCCCAGCGCTGCTGATGCATTCTCCATCCAGGGCTTTGTTGTGTGGTGACATTCCAGAGCAGAGCTCAGCCCACGGGCATCTGCCAATGCGTAGGAGCTCTCCTCTCCAGCAATTATTCAGTTTGATTACACATGATGATAAGCTATTAAGAGGCACTCATGCACAGCTCTTTATTTACCAACAGTTGAAATCTCCCGTTTGCTTCCACTGTGTAAGAAACTAATTGTGGTGAAGTAAACAAAAGGGAAGGGCAGTCACCTGCGGTGGGGAACAGTACGACAAGGTAGTGGGTTTGTCTCCAGATAAATATGGTGTCAACAGATCACTTGGATCCATTTCCCTACCTGACACATAGAACAACTGGAAAAGAAGTATATCTAGTGAGTATGACCATGTGATCTAGTTTTTAGAACCCTATTCCTGTTTCTAGTCATTTAGATGAACGTTCTATTAGGCCAGAAAAGGATGATCTTATATACACTCCTACCTCATCAACCAAATGCAGATTGGGATTTTGAAGAGTGCCTATATGAGGAAAGTTCTTTTACAAAAACAATAACCATAGCTCTTAAGATCTCCATGTCTTCGTTTATAATCTGTAGAGTGCTGCTTTGTTATTTGGTTACAAGTGTATTTTCTGTGTAAAGATTCATAGCAAATAATGCATTGCATAGAAATTCCTATTATTATCACTCTCTAACTCTAAATAAAGTGCCTAATGACAGACTTATATGTTGCGTGTATATAAGTACCAGTTGTTTGTGAGTGTCTTTTCATTGTTAGATCTAAACAAGGAGATTTAAAGCAGAATCTTTTATTCTGAAAAGAAATCTATCTGTAACAAGACACCCTTAATTCCCTCAAACAAAGTCACCTTAAATACTTAGGAACATCCAGTCTAAAAAACTCCATCTCTAAGGCCTTTTTTCCTCCTTTCCCCATCCCCATCTTCCCAACCCCCAAAACAGGCATTTGGAGCCTGGAGGAGAAAGAGGGAATTAATTTGTTTATCAGGTAGTGTTGGAAAGTAAATGGCTTTCCTTTGAGAGTTTCTTTCCTTCTTTTCAGTGCATTGAATTTAGAGCCCTTTCTCCCCTACCTTTTCCCACTTGTTAATGCACTGCCTCCTCCCAGGGCAGCATCAATAAAGAGACCTAGAGATCCTGTTTTAGTTTGCTTACTCTCAGCCTCAACTGGGAATATGGTTTCTAGCAGTATACAATGAAATCTTGCTGTTGCAGGAGGACAAAAAGGAGATGAAAACTGAAATGTCCTGTGGAGTTCACTGCAATAAGAAGGGACTGCCCCCATGTAAATAAATGCTACCCCTATTTATGTATTTATAGGCTATTTTCTATATGTCCATATGGGAAGTGGGTTCAATAACATGCACAGCCAATGCACCGTAGGTAAGGATAACTACAGGGATGGCAATGCGAGTCGATTCTTGTACACACCCACGACTGCACGTGAGTACTGAACTGGCATGTCTTATTTTATGCATATGGTTTTCAGGGTCTCATTGCTGAAAGTCAGTCAGTGAGAGAGAAAATCCCAAGCAGGCTCCACGCTTGTCAGCACGAAGCCCGAAGCGGGGCTCAAACTCACAAATCGTGAGATCTTGTCTAGTCAGACACTTGATTGACAGAGCCACCCAGGAGCCCTGTCTCTTCTAATTAAGGCCTTCAAATCACAACTATTTTGGGATAGATTTGGAAATATAGGAGATCTGATTAGTTCATACAGAATGTTTGAGTTGTCTGTGTGACGATTTTATTCTGAATTGTCTATCTTCGTCAACTAATACTCAGAATATCTAAATATTTCGAAGAGAACTACAGCTAAATTGTTATTCAGATATGCAAGTGTTATGAAGTTAGCAAATCATTTCTGGAAACCTTAAAACATTAAAATATGAATTTTGTAAAACAATACTTGGAAATCTTTTGGCAAACTTGGGAAATGTAAAAAAACCTCTTGTTTCATATGTTTATGATCATATAATAATATTTCCATTTACTGCTCCATTCCTTCTAAACCAAGATAAAGAAGATATTCCAATGTCCAAATTTCCTGTTTCCCACTCTAGTTGTGGCATCATATGTTTATAAAGAGTAATCACAGAAGCTAGAATTTCTGATCTAAATGTTTTAAGTTTTTTCATTAGAAATGACCCCAAAGTTATTTTAACTTAACTACTCAGAATACATATAGCTTTTAAATGAAATTAACAGCTTTATTTAAATGCTATAAGAAAAAATATGTCAGTTCAAAAATAAATGTATAAATTCACACATTCTATATTAAATAAACTTCACAGAAACAAATTAACCCAGACACTCTCCAGGTATTTTAAGAAAGATACCGGTATTCAGAGATATAAACCTATAAACCTGTATCTATCTGTCTATATAACTATAGATACAAACATAAAGCAATGGTTTATGAGAATTTATGAGAACTTCGGTTTCTTCAGTTCCTAAGAAACTATTCTTCTAAGTTTTATACCAAATAGAAATTTCCCTTGATGGTGACATTTAGTAAAGAACGATTCTCATCCTTCAGTCTACTAGGACATTAGTTCAGACTTTCTTAACATATATAGAGTAGGATGACTTTCCATAGACTATCTTTCCATATTCCATAGAACTCATAATCTGCTGGAAATCTTAAGTTGTTTGGCTTCTCAGTTATTACAATGCTTTCAAAATTTGCAATCAGAATATTTCCTATTGTTTCTTCCATAGATCACTCTAGCAGTGCAGCTTTAAAGCCAACTAGAATCAGAGCAAGACACTAATTTCAAAATTGTCAAAAAACAATTGACATAGGTATTGGTAATAGCCTGTTCATTACACTGGCCACTCTAATTTTCTTCTATGGTGAAAACATTTAGCATGGTGATCAATAGGAATATTAGCAGTTATGAAAAGTACAGAAGAAAATTTGGAAATTCTCTACAATTCATCTTTGATATTTTCTGTTGTAACAATTTGTTAAAATGAGAATCACTCCTGACTGCCACACTTACTTTAAAACACATCCTGTAAAGTGTGCTGGCATTTTCCCCATGGTTATTTTTTTTTAATTTTCTTTTAATAATGCTCTTCCCCTGTTGGTACACTTCGCAAAACCTACTCATCCTTCAGGAAGACCCAGCTTTTTGTGGCCTACTGTATAAAGCTATTGTCTCTCTATGCTGATTAGCCCCCTTCCTCTGAGCTTCCACAGACCTTTGTCCCTGGTTCCCATAGAACAATGATTCTGTTGCGTAGGAATTGTCTCTCTTCCAGTCTGTGCTCCTGACTGGAATATGTGCTTTGTGAGGGCAGGGATTATGTCTCAAACCATATCTGACATATGATGAAATGCTCATAGACATACTGGTAAAGTGGTAGGGTAGTTTTTTTTTTTTTAAATGTGCTTTCAAACTCTTCATTCGTTTTGCTTGGAAAGCAGTGAAATTTTCCTGGGTAGGGGAGGTCAGGGAGGAATAAACTGCAAGCATCTGCAGGGCAAGGGGCTTGCTTTTTGTCTTCTAAGAGCTTCGAATGTAAACGCTATATACAGTGAGCCTTTGGTGGGTGCTATTATGAGTCACTCATCTTTAAAGCAAGTCATGTTCTCAAGTGAAAATAACTTAGGTCTGTTAGTTTTAAGTGTTATAATAAGGATACTCTTTATAAGTAAATTCACTGTCTGATGTTAGAAAAGTAATTAAACATTATTAAAAGTGCTTTCGCTATAGATATTCCACTATTAAAGCAAAACAAATAGATATGCTAACAAAAGTATTGTGTCTTTATTGTCTTCAAGACATTTATGTGTCCATTCATTTATTTTCTTATTCATTCAGTAATTATTATTTATATGCTATCTAGTATGTATACACAATGTTAGTTTTCAGGTGGTTTATAGGATGGCATTGAAGACAGATGTTAAAGAGATAGTTACACAAATAATGATAAAATACAACCATAAAAAGTGCTCCTTGCTACTAGAGAGGGTGTGGAGGAACTTTAATCTTGTTAGGGATGGAGGAGGATTGGGAGGATGAAGGAAGGAATGTTTGAGGCAATGACATTTAAACTGAATCCAGAAGTAGAAGAGATTGCTGGTCAAAGAACTGATGGAAAGGAAGAGGGAAGTGAGCTTTAAAGGTAGAAGGAATGTTGAGGCAATGTTCTAATGCATAAAGGTGTATTTTAACAGGTAAGAATAAAGTAAGTGGGAAGTGACAAGGGAAGAGTCAGGAGGTAGAAACTGAGAATTAGATAGTAGTCAAAGGAAAACAAATGGCATTTGTGAAGTTGTCAATTCTTTTTTTGATTATTATATTTTTTAAGTTTTTATTTATTTTTGAGAGATAGACCCCAAGTGGTGATGGGAGGGAGCAGGGCAAACAGAGAGGGAGACACCGAATCCAAAAGCAGGCTCTAGGCTCTGGAGTTGTCAGCACAGAGCCTGATGTGGGGCATGAACTCCCAAGCCATGAGATCATGACATGAGTCGAAGTCAGGCACTTAACAGATTGAGCCACCCAAGAGGCCCTGTCAGTTCTTCTTTTAAACCAATATTTATATTTTTATTATTCTGAAGATATTTTAGGCAAACATAAAAATTTTCTAATTTCAACTTAAAATACTTTAAGCTTTTGGTAATTGTTTTATTCTTTATTTTCATGTATTACTGATAACTCATTTTTAAGGGACATGAAATTGGAAAATATAGGAGCTGGTTATGGGAGTTTGTGACTAAATGAATAGTTCTGGCTCTCATGAATAGGAAGAAGAGAGTGGCTGTGATGAAGTTTTAAGGAGGTAGAGGCAGGCTTAAACAGTAGCCACCGCCAGAGCACTCAGTTTTCCAGACAAAAACCATGTCTTAGATTTGCTATTAGAAGACAAGAACAGCTCAGCTAGCTCTGGGAAAGCAGTGGTAAGAGCAATAAGGAGCCAAAAGGACTGTGCGTATGATTCCCAAATAGGAATTCTCGTGTAAACATCCATCCCTAGCATCTCTATGTAAATCCCATCAATGACAAGCTATTGTTTTCTGCCATACTGAAATGGACAGCTCTTGCTTATTATCAACAGAGTCTAAAGCAGGATATATCACTATGGCAACTATACTCCAATCTCAAACCAGAAAATGGACATTCTGTGATATGCAGAATTTTCTGAGCTAGTAGTCTCACGCAGTTCCTAGGGGTCTGCTAGCGGAGACGAGATAGGAGTAAGAAGTCAGTACGTACTGTTATGTAGGTTAGCAGGCGGCATCTCTCTACAGCTCATTTCCTCCCATTTGTCCTACCATTATTCAGAGATTGTTATCTGTCTCAAAGTATGACTTTGGCATCGTGAGGAAGAGGTTGACTACTGACAAATGTTTCCTTGTGGCTTTGACTTCCTGTATTACCCTGAATTGATTGTAGGTGGTTTTGTACAGATTGCTAGGCATTATCATGTATTTTCTTTTCAATGTTATTCTTGAAACGTTCCAGGTAAGAGATAGATACTAAATTTTCATCTATTCATGTTTGTCTGTATATTTGCTTATGAATAATATACTGTAGGAAATTTAAAATACCTAGAAACTAATTGTGGTATATTCCCATGCTATAGTAATACATTTACTCTGTTCGATGGATTAATATAGAGATGATCAATATGGGATTCATATTTATAAGTGATATGTTACTAGGAATCTTATGGGAAAAAGGATTGAAAGATTAAGAGCTATGCTGCTAATTACACAGCCTTCTGAAGAAGTTTATTTTTTTTTAGTGGTTTTTGTTTATTTTTAAGAGACAGAGAAAGCGAGCATGAGGAGGGGAGCGTCAGAGAGAGAGGGAGACACAGAATCCGAAGCAGGCTCCAGGCTCTGAGCTGTCAGCACAGAGCCCGACGTGGGGCTCAAACCCACGAACAGTGAGATCATGACCTGAGCCGAAGCTGGAAGCCACACGCTTAACCCGACTGAGCCACCCAGGCGCCCCTGAAGGAGTTTATTTTTTAAAAATATTTCAAATTCAAACTAAAAATTTAGGGAAAAGGAATTCTTCACTTTGAATTAGTGAATTGAATGTATCAAGAGACTTGGAGCTAGAAAGCAATATTATTTGAAGCCTTTCTTACACTGATAGAAAATATCAACTCTTTTTTATAGGAGAGCATCTAAGTTGAAAAATATGACTTTTTAATATATTAATAAAAACTAATAATTTGGGGCGCCTGGGTGGCTCAGTTGGTTAAGCCTCCGACTTCGGCTCAGGTCATGATCTCACTGCTCCTGGGTTCGAGCTCCGTGTCGGGCTCTGTGCTGACAGCTCAGAGCCTGGAGCCTGCTTCGGATTCTGTGTCTCCCTCTCTCTCTGACCCTCCCCTGTTCACTCACTCATTCTCTCTCTCTCTCTCTCTCTCTCTCTCAATAATAATTTTTAAAAAAAATTTAAAAATTAAAAAAAAACTAATAATTTCTTATTTAAAACCTGAAGGTTCTGGTCAAGCATATCAAACAATAAGTGAGGATATTAACAACTTGGATATTCATAACAATTTAAGCATACCCAGTTTTGTTTCTCATTCTTTTCACATACTTGTAGACACAAAATATCTTCAATATCAATGATTTATTCTCTCAACAATTCTGTTGAGGAGAGAAAGAAAGGTTGACACGAGCAAGTTAATTCTTAAGGAAAGATGAGGGAAGAGAAATAAATCACTTTCAAATATTTTTCATGACTAGAAGGCTTCCCTTTTATTTATTTTCATTTTGCACTTGACTCCTCATTAACATATGCCCTAATTCATCTTTTCATTAGCAGGGATTCATAGCAACCTAGAAAGAGACAGACAGACATTGTAAGCTTTCTTGCATGATAGGGCGGAGGACAAAGTTGTCTTGTTTGTATAACTTTAGCCTCTTTGACATTACTGAGGAGTAATAGAGCAACCTCATAAGAGCAACCCTGAATTACAGACATTGGGATGATGAATGAGCAATTCATCCAGAGCTTCCTTTGGATAGGCAAACAGTCTTAGACCTGTGTGTGAACTACTTTCCAGGCAGCTGGGGAATAGGTCAAGTCAATGTCATTACTCCCCTGAAAGTACTTTCTGTTCTAGGAATGGGGTCTTTTCAATGCAGCAAGAAGTATGACACAGATGACTCAGCGCCATGCACAGGTGCTGGATGGATTCAGCCCTTGGACCTGGGATTATAGCCTATTCAGATTGTCAGTGAGATGCTAAAGAATTCTAGTCTAGGATCAAAAACAAAGCAAGCATTCTCCTGGGTTACACCCCCCCCTCATTTGGTTTCCCATGATCCTTTTTAAGTGTAAATTCTATTTATTTTCCTAAAATTCATAGATTACTGCCTTAGATAATTTATTAACTGTTTCATTTCTCTTTGTGACATTACTCAACCATTTTTTTCAGCTTTACTCTCTTTATCCATAAAAATGAGGATACTATAACCTAATTCATAGTGCTATTTCCAGGATTAAAGAGATAGCACATGGAAAAATAGGGCAAAATCTTTAGGACATAGAAAGTCATTCCTCTTCCAAACATATAAATCAGGTATTTAGCCCTCCTAAGTATTTTGTTCTCATTCTTCAACTGTTTCTGGTAGATAGCTCTTAAAGTTAACCATGTAAAACCTTAACTATTATGTCTATATAGAAAACTGGAACTCTGTTAAGGAGTTTTAGACCAGATTTTATGGTCTGCTCCAGTAGTTTCCTAGTATTTTATTATGGTCCTGTCTTAGAACGGTGAGAGATACGTATCTTTATAAGAATACATCAGAAATTGGAGAAGTTAGAGGTAAAGTGAAATCTCCAGTTCTTTTAAGAAGTTGTAGTCTCTCTCTGTCCTTGTAGAGTTCAACTAGATTGTCTTAATTCTCTTTGACTTTTTAAAGAAAGACAATAAATGAAGTTAAAACACTATTTCCAAATTCCTTCATAGTGATGGGGAATCATTTAAAGGTAGAACCAAATCCTTTTCCATGTATCAACTTATAGTCCATTTTAGAAATCTATAAGAAAAAAATAATAAAATAAATGTTTTGATTATGTAAAAGTTAGAATGTACTATATATTTAAAAATACTTTTTAAATTTTTACATAGTTAGATATTTTTTTAATGTTTATTTTTGAGAGAGAGAGAGAGAGCTCCAGTGGAGAAGGGGCAGGAGGGAAGGGGTTGAGGATCTGAAGCAGGCTCCACACAGACAGCAGTGAGCCTGATGCACGGCTCGAACTCATGACCCATGTGTAACATGAAGCAGAGTGTGGTCAAAATCCTTATCTCAAAATTTATCTTGAAAAATATAGGTAGTGATGTCATTTTAAAGTAGGAATGTTTTTTATTACTATTAATATAATATTTATTATTTTTATTATTATTAAACTTAATGCTTCTTAAAATTTCACTATATCAGAAATCCCAGTATGACTTAATTTTCTGTTAACGGTTACTAGGGGTCTTGTACATCTAAATGAAATTTCATCTATAAATAGTGTATTGTAATAAAGAGTGTAAAAATATAATTTTAGTTAAAAATATAATTTTAGAATAAACATTACAAGATCTGGTTTAAGGTTATCTGTTGAGAAAGCAAAATATGTACATAATAATAAAGTAGCAGTTTGTGGAAACCAACTTTACTTTCATATCCGAATGATTACCCAAATTTACTTATGAATCAAATTCTATTCCTTTTTCTAATTTTCTAATAAGTCCCAAACTTTTGTTGCAATTAGTTAAATTAAAATTTCATGATTATGATCATGAAATTATAAGTCATGGGGAAAATACTCTGGTTCTTTACCAAACATTTCAATGAAACAAATCATCTTAATTTCCAAGAATACACTTTTATTTTTATTTTCTCTCTAATAATATTCTCAGCTCCTGAGTGCAGCATGTTTTGGGCAAGTAACTTTAGAGTGTACACTCTAAGACTTACTTTGAGGTTGGTTTGAGGGAAGCTGATTAAAATTTAACTGACTCAATTTGTCATATCATACAAAAAAAAAAGAGATAATTAAGAAAACATTTTGAAAATAAAGTTTAACTTGGTGATCTTTTATATCCTGCTAATTTTTCAGCTATCAAGGAATAATTAGCCAATGAAATGAATATGACAGCTAGATGTTTCATTAATATATAGGGTGCTATCTTAGTAACTATAATCTGTTATTCATTCAACAAACAAACCAAGCATTATAAGATGCATTGTATTTTTTCAATTTTCAATTTTAAAATTTCCCCTTTTTTAAATTTAAATTTCAGTTAGTTAACATACAGTGCAAGGTTGGTTTCAGAAGTAGAATTCAGTGATTCATCACTTACACACAACACCCAGTGCTCATCACAAATGCCCTCCTTAGGATCCATCATCCATTTAGCCCATCTCCCACCCACCTCCCTCTATCAACACATAGTTTGTTCTCTACTATTAAGCATCTCTTGTGATTTGTTTCCCTCTATTCCCACCCCCACTTCCCATATGTTCATCTATTTTGAATTCCACATATGAGTGACATCATATGGTATTTATCTTTCTCTGATTGACTGATTTTGCTTATCATAATACATTCTAGCTCCATCCAGGTCATTGAAATGGCAAGATTTCATTCTTTTGGATGACTGAGTAATATTCTAGTGTGTGTGTGTGTGTGTGTGTGTGTGGAGAGAGAGAGAGAGAGAGAGAGAGAGCACATCTTCTTTATCTGTGAATGGACATCATTTGGGCTCTCTCCATAGTTTGGCTATTGTTGATAATGCTGCTATAAACAGTGGGATGCGTATACCCCTTCAAATCTGTATTTTTGTATCCTTTGGGTAAATGCTTAATAGTACAATTTGTGGATTGTAGGGAATTTCCATTTTTAGTTTCTTGAGTGGCTGATTTGCAGAGTGGCTGCACCACTTTGCACTCCCACCAAGAGTGGGAGTTACCTTTTCTCTGCATCCTCTCCAACACCTGTTGTTGTTAATTTTAGCCATTCTGACGCGTATCTCATCGTGGTTTTGATTTGTATTTCCCTGATGATGAGTGATGTTCAGCTTCTTTTCGTGTGCCTGTTAACCATCTGAGGTCTTCTTTGCCAAAGCATCTATTCATGTCTTCTGCCCATTTCTTAACTGGGTTACTTATTTTTTAGGTGTTGAGTTTGATAAGTTTTTTACAGATTTTGGATACTAACCCTTTATCAGATATGTTGTTTGCAAACGCCTTCTCCATTCTGTAGGTTGCCTTATAGTTTTGTTGATTGTTTCCTTTGCTGTGCAGAAATTTTTTATCTTGATGAAGTCTCAGTAGTTCACATGTGCTTTTGTCTTGCTTGATTTCGACAATGTGTCTAGTAAGAAGGTGCTTCTGCTGAGATCAAAGAGGTTTCTGCCTATGTTCTCCTGTGCGATTTTGATGGTTTTCTGTCTCACATTTAAGTGTGGCATCCATTTTGAATTTTTTTGTGTGTGGTGTAAAATAGGTGGTCCACTTTTATTCTTCTGGATGTCACTGTCCAGTTTTCCCAAAACCATTTGCTGAAGAGACTCTTTTTTCCCATTGGATATTCTTTACTGCATTTTTGAAAATTAGTTGACCATTGTGAGTCTGATGCATAGTATCTTGTTAAATGTTTAAATACTTGAAATAAAATTCTTGGCGGTAAGAATTTATACAAATTGATCAACAATTCAAATCAAAGTAAAAGTACTTGATGGTGACATAGGAGTTCAGAGAAAAGGAAAAGTGATTTATGAAGGAAATCCAATTAAAGATGTGCCATACTAGTAAACAAGTGTTGGGGAGAATGGGCATGATTTGTAGAGATAGAGGAAGATTGAAAAAATTCTGAAATAAAGGTTACATAAATAGAAGCTTGAGATCAAAAAGGAGTGTACTGTATTTAAGAGACAGGAAACTATAAAGGTCTTAATGGAATATTTATAGTTGTGTGAAATAAGATTAGAGAGAATTTTGAAAGCCAAGCTGAGATTTTCAAATTTATACAATGAGCTCTGAGAAATTACGAGAGGTTTTGGAAGAATGAGAACTTTGGAAGAAACCCTACCCTGCTGATGGCATTTCAGAATATTTCTGAAAATTTTCATTTTGACTGAACATTCACAGTTCTAGGAATTTATACTGGGGGGGGGGGAGTCAGAGGTGACTTAATGAATGTTCTACAATCCTATTAATAACATAGAGAAACTGAATTTTGCCTAAATGTCCAACAACAGAAACATGGTTAAATGAACTATGATACCTCTTGGAACATGACATGCTGGTTAAACCTCAAGTTTTAAAAGAAAATCTATGACACAAAAATGTATTATAATTGAGTAAATTAGAAAGGGTAAAAAACAGATCCGGTAGTACTGAAACATACACAAAAATATTAACTCTGGTTATCAATGGATGAGAAATACTCTGGGCAATTCTGTTATCCTTCTCAGGATTTACAAATTTGTGCCATGGAGTTTCCATAATTTTGTAATTTTCCAAAAAATAAACAATCATAAAATAAAATGTGATAAGATATTGACATAAAGACTTCTATACTTTGGAAAAAGCAATGTGAGAGAGTATATTGGTGAGGCAGGAGGCATATATAACTGTATATGCTTGACAGGATGATTGGGATGGGAAGAATAGATGAGCAAAAGCAACACGATCAGGATTTATTAATTGCTTGGATTTAACAAGCAATTCATTAAGATATGAAGGAAAAATGGCTCAGTTGGTTAAGCGTCATGCTTCAACTCAGATCATGGTTCGTGGGTTTGAGCCCCACATCAGGCTCTGTGCGGACAGCTAGCTCAGAGCCTGGAGCCTGCTTCAGATTCTGTGTCTCCCTCTCTCTTTGACCCTCCCCTGCTTGCACTGGCTCTGTCTCTCAAAAATAAATAAAAAGCAAAAAAATAAATAAAAGAAAAAAGAAAATACAGCAGAAAGAATGGAAGCCCAACTTGAGCCTTGGAGAATAAAATCCGTAATTAGAGGAAGATAAAAAGCAAATAACCCAGAGAAAAGTGCTCAATGAGCAGGAAGTTGGAGAACAGAGTAATCCACAATGCCACTGGAAAACAAAAAAAGGAAGTGAGTGTTCCAATGTGACAGTTGTTAGTGTTGTCAAATATGGTAGTGTTCTTAAAAAATGTGTTGCAAAAATAATTCACCAACATAGAACAATAAGAGGTTGGACAGAGAAGGGGCTTATGTGCATCGTAGCAACTGCAGAATTAAAGTTTAATTGGAAACTGTGTTGTTTAAAAATTTGGTATGACATGGAGAAGGTGTGAATATTTGGGAATTGTATTTTGCTACCCACCTGTAATCCATGTGCAAATGGCGTTCATGAATGAAGTGCATAGTGCTTTCTCTATTATTTTTGTATCAGACAAATTCCTTATAACAATGTACACTTATGGAAACCTCATTTTTCACAGTTTTTATTTGGAATTGCTTAGTAAAGGGGCAGCTGTTGGCTCAGCCAGTTAAGTGGCTGACTTCAGCCTAGGTCATGATCTCACTAGTCCCGATTTTGAGCCCCACCTCGGCTCTGTCAGCACAGAGCCTGGAGGCTGTTTCAGATTCTGTGTCTCCTTGTCTCTCTCTGACCTTCCCCACTTATGTTTCATCTCTCTGTCTCTCTTAGTAAAGTACTCATCAGAAGGTATTTGCAGCCAACATAAGACCAAATGGATGCTGCTCTTCTAAAAAATAAAATGTGCCTTTTGATCTTTTACTATATTTAACATTTCAGTGCTTTCTTTTAAGAAGAATCATTTGGCTATAGTAAATAGTTTAACAATAATTTGAGGGGTGCCTGGGTGGCTCAGTCGGTTAAGTGTCTGACTTCAGCTCAGGTCATGATCTCACGGTTTGCCGGTTCGAGCCCCGCATAGGGCTGTGTTGACTGCTAGCTCAGAGCCTGGAGCCTGTCTTCAGATTCTGTGTCTCCCTCTCTCTCTGACCCTCCTCTGTTCATGCTCTCTCTCTCTCTCTCTAAAATAAAAACAGTAAAAAAAAAAAAAAACAATATTTTGAGAAAAAAATTGATTTCAAGACTAAATTTTCATCCTCATATTCAGTGTTTCCTTTTCTATTATCCCACAAATATGGACTATTTTTCATTCACACACCTAAACTGGATCAACTTCTTCCTCTTTCTCTACTTGCTGACTTTTGTTCCCTAAACATAACTTCATCAAAAGGACTTTATTACTCCTATGTGGAAAATCCCCATAGAACTCTGTGCCTCCTGCTATCAAATAATTTACCACTCTGCCTGCTCTCTGGTCTGTTTTTGCACTGAATGTGTTTAGAACCACTAAATATGTAGTGTCTAGGAACTAGTCTTTGCTTAATAATTCTTGAATAAAAAGGGGCACCTGAGTGACTCAGTTGGTTAAGCCTCTGACCTCAGCTCAGGTCATATCACAGCTTGTGGGTCTGAACCCCACGTTGGGCTCTGTGCTGACAGCTCAGAGCCTGGAGCCTGCTTCAGATTCAGTGTCTCCCTCTCTCTCCACTCTTTCTCCTTCCCCTGTTCATGCTCTGTCTCTCTGTCTCTCAAATAAGTAAATAAATAATAAAAAATAATAATTCTTGAATAAATGACTGAGTTAATTAATGTTTCTCATGCATGTATGAATTCTGAAACTCTGTAGAAAGTGTTTGTCTATGGGAGGTTATAGAAAGCTGAAATGATTTAGAAATGCAGTATGTATTTTCACTTATTGAAGCAATCCCTTTAGATCTTTCTCCACACTAGTAAGTATTCCAGAATTCAAGGGTTTTTATTTAAAGCTGTACTGTACAAATATGAAAGAAGAAATTTCTCCCAATACTTCCATCTCCCGTCTTCCTCCTTTTTTCTAATTCCCTTCTGTTCCTTCATCATTTAAAATGAACAGATGGGCTATTCCAAAGTTTGGGCAATTCTACTTGCTAAACATTCTTACAGACGAAGCAACAATTGAAAATGAAATCCAACAGTTGTTTTACTGTTCTCCCATCAACCGGAGCAATAAAATGATTCCACGCGAGCATTTCTGCCACTAGAAAATGTGATAGTGTCATTTTCCATTTCCTTTTACTTTCATAAGTGATAATAGATGATTTCTTCTCATTTCTCCTCCTCTTTTTTCTTGTCTCCTGCATATAGCCAGTGATATCAAATTCTTTTAGCTGCAGAAATTTTCTTTAAAAATATCATATGTATGTTTCTAGTTACAGAAAAGTAGAACCTGTATGGCAATCGGGGAAATGGAGTAGGAAGTGAACTCCTACCTTGTTCTACGCTTCTGCTCTGGCCTCTGTGACATATCCATGGAACATAAATGTGAAACTGGTGGGCTGCAAGCTTAGCTTTTTTCTCAAGAATGCAGGACTGTATAGTTGACATTTTAATCTCAAGCTTGCTCTTCTATAGCAGGATTTGCTAGGCCTCATAGTTATGGCCAATTCTTCAAACCTAATAATCAATGATAGACTTTTAAGAAACTAATGAATAAAATTGAAAACACAAAATTATACTTTGGCTTATTTTCCTGTTTTATGAAGGATCATAAGCTGTGTTTTTGTCTGAAAATAAATGTATAAATATGGAAGAGGAAATAACAGGGGTCTTGATGATTTAGAGCATTAATACAAATAAGACATAAAGAAATTTACCTCTAGGCTAGTAATCTGAATGTTTCCAAGGACAATAACAACTAAAAATTGTCAACCTCTGACAGCTGTTTGATGGTTGATAGAAAATGTGTTAGGACTCTCCATCCTGTTCACATTATGCAGGTGTCCACATTTTTAAAAAACCATAATTGGCACTAATTAAGACTTTTGTTGGCAGCTTCAGCAAGAAGGCCAGACACTGAGTGGGCAGGAAGATCCGCCTGGCTTCTCAGCCCCAGACTTCCCGACAGGTCACTGCTCAATTGCATTAACAAAGAGAAGTCATTCTTGCTCTTCTAATTCTATAGAAAGTGAAACTCAATTTGCTGTTACTAGCAAAATAAACAATTCCAGTACATTTATTATTATACATCTATTACACATATTGGAAGGTCCATGCTCAGGATTGTCTTTGGGAATAAGAATGGGCACCCATATTATGCACCATCCTTTTTGAGAAGGCAGTGTAGCCAGACCACTGGCAATGGTTCTGCACAGTTAACATCCATGTGATGGACAGGGGGAGTAATTCTTATTAAGTGTGTGATGGACCTGTATCAGCTGATATCTGCAAGTTTTGCTTTTAGGACTTGCTGCAGATGCCTTTGTTATGGCCTTTGTATATCAATGTAATGTGTGACTCATATTTGCCACCAGACACATCTGTGCCTTTTATCTTCTTCACACATGAAAATAAAATTGGCAATTAAACTTAGTGTCTTGGGATTCTCACCCTGAAGAGTATTTTTATATTTTCAGTGTTGTTAGATTGTAAGCATAGAAGATTCTTCCTTGGTTGAGGAAGAGAGTAAGAACGTGTCTCTGTGTAGGCCAATCAATGTGAAAAATGTGCTTGGGCTTGGTTTTTAGTAAGTGTATTTACAGATTATTCAGTCTTCCAGACCCACACTCAGTTTTACATTCAGATGCAGGCCTGGGTTGGGGATAGGAGGGAAATAAAGCTCTGAAGTGGGGTACCTAATCATATGAAGGTTTGCAATTTTGTTAGGAATAATAGAGCAGCAATATTGAGAGAGCTGTGGGGTTAATGAACACGGATGTGGCTTTCATGTGCAAATTTCTTTTGATTAGATGAAACAACAATTCCCAGCGTTGAGACTGGTGTCCACACACCCAGGCCTGCATCTGCATGTAAATTAGAGGCCAGATCTGTGTGCACTGATGAACTGTACAAGGCACTCACAGAGTCTCCGCTTCATGGGCTGCTTTCTTGCTGTGTCTGTTTCCTGTTCAGAAAATAAGTGATATATTTCTCCTTTCTGCCAAGCTGTTGAGGAAAGGGATAGATTGAGAACACAAAAGGGTGAGGGTAGAGTACTGTTAGCATATTTGTTCTTTTTTTCCTTATTCGTACAGACAGCAGATTGGAAACACATCCTTTCATATTTCCAAGTAAAATTGAACTTCTTCAAATTTACCCAGCAGTTATCAAGGTTAGAGTTTTTGTGGTTTGCCCTTCAGTGCTGACAGAAGAGTGGCCCTTGTATCAAACAAGGTATCACTGCCTATACAAAGAACTTGACTGTCTGCTCATTCTACCGAGGCTGAACCAGACCCTACAACGCCCTGGGTTTTTCCTTTATGATTCAGAGCTTACTGCAAAGAACAGTCTCCTTTGTGAGAGAAAAGGATAAAGATGTATCAGTGTTTGTTTAATGAAATTCTGAATCATTAGTTTGGAATATTTGTAGGTAATTTTCATCAATAATCAATTAATTTAGAAGTTGAACTGGTTTGCTTTCAGCTGGAGTCCATTGATTTTAGATGGAGCTCATTGGTACTTGTGCTTGGGTGGTGCTTTTCAGGCTATGAAGTAATAAGACCTATATTATATAATAAAAATAGTTGCCATGATGGGGTGCCTGGGTGGCTCAGTCGGTTGAGTGTCTGACGTCGGCCCAGGTCATGATCTCACAGTTGGTGAGTTTAAGCCCCTCCTCAGGCTCTTTGATGTCAACACAGAGCCTGCTTCAGATCCTCTGTCCCCTTCTCTCTCTGCCTCTACCCCACTCATGCTCTCTTGCTCTCAAAATAAAGAAACAAAAAAATAGTTGCTGTGTTATTTCTGCTCAAAATTTTTAGGGGACCAGATTTAATAACTTTATTGAGGTTTAATTTACAAATTATAAAATGCATAGATTTTTAAGTGCGGTGAAGATTTTTTCTAAATCTATACACAATATCAAGATATAGAACATCCTCTGACCCCAACATATTTCCTGTGCACCTTCCTAATCCACTTCCCCCTACCCCCTGCCTTTGATGACATTGATCTGGTTTTGATCAGTGTTTTAGATTTTCTTCCCTGCGGCTTTAAATAAATGGTATCACGTGTATTCCTTTGTATCTTTTTCCTCAGCATAATGTATCAAATATTTATCCACATCACTGCATGTATTTTAAACTTATTCCTTATTACTGCTGAGTAATATTCATATGGATACACCATGATTTGTTTACCCATTTACCTGCTTTTATTCTTTTGAGCTGTTTCCAGTTGTGGGCTGTAATGAATAGACCTGCAGTAAACATTTGTGTACAGATTTTTACTTGGATTTACGTTTTTATTTCTTTTGAATAAATACCTGTGATTGCTGGTTCATATGGCAAGATTATGCTGAACTTTATTAGAAACTTTCAAACTATGGTAATGTGAGTGTACACCATTTTGCATTCCCACTAGCAATGTGTAAGAATTCCAGTCGTTCCATATCTTAGTCAACATTTAATATTGACAATCTTTTAAATTTTAGTCCTTCTAGTGACTATTAAGTGGTATTTCACTTTCATTTAAATTTTCAATTCCCTGGGGTTTAATAGCATTGAACACTTTTTCCTGTTTGTGTTGGCTTTGCATCTGTCTTTTTTTTGTGAAGTTTCATTCCTATTTTTGATGCTTTTGCATTCTCTCTGTTGATACATGTGAGTTCTTTAAATATTCTGGATAGAAGCTCATTTACAGTAATATGGATTGCAAATATTTTCTCCTAGTTAGTGTCATGCCTTTTCCTTTTCCTCATCATGTCTTTCAAAGAGAATTTTTTTTTAATCATGAAGCTTAATTTATTGTTTATTTTCTGTAATTACTGTTTAGGGACTCTCTAAAAAATGTTTGTCTTCTGTAAGCTCACAAAGATTTGTTTCCTAGAAATTTTATAGTTTTAACTTTTGTGTTTAATTCTAGCTCCATTTCAAGCTAGCTTTTGTGTGTGATGTAAGATAAGATTTGAGAGGGTTGGTCCTTTGTCTCTGATAATGATATTCAGTTATCATATTACTGATTTTTGAAAAACACTTACCTTTTCACCATTGAATTGCCATAGCAACTTTTACAAAATCAAGTAAATATATATTTCTGGGTTTGTTTCTGGAATCTTTCATCTGTTTTTTTTTGATCTGCATCTCTGTCTTTTAGCCAATACCACATTGTTTTGATTATTATAGCTTTAGATTAAGTCTTCAAATCAGTGGCGCCTGGGTGGCTCAGTCGATTAAGCCTCCAGCTTTAGCTCAGGTCAGATCTCACGTTTGTGGGTTCGAGCCCCGCGTCAGGCTCTGTGCTGACAGCTAGCTCAGAGCCTGGAGCCTGCTTCCGGTTCTGTGTCTCCTTCTCTCTCTGCCCCTCCCCCTCTCATGCTTTGTCTCTCTCTGTATCAAAAATAAATAAAACATTAAAAAAAAATTTAAAAAAGTCTTCAAATCAAATGAAAATTCTTTCACTTTTGTTCTTCATCTGCCGTTTTAATTATTCTTGATCCCTTGAACTTTTGCATAAATGTTCAAGTCAGCTTATTAATTCCTACCAGAAAAGAAAACACACTGCTCAAATTTTTACTATAATTGAGTAAAATCTAGAGTTTGGTTTACCAGAGATTTAAATTTTTAACCACATTGAATATTCACGTTCATCAGCATAGTGTATCTCTCCCTTAACTTAGATCTTAGATTTTTTTCTCAGAAATCTTTAATAGTTTTCAGTGTGCATATCTTATCAAAACTGCTGATTTATCCATAAATATTTTCTGGTTTTTGATACTGTTCAAAGTGTTGATTGCTTTAATTTTGGTTTCCTTTTTTTTCTAAGGTATAGAAATATAAAGAATTTCTGCATATTGACCTAGTGTTCTGCAAACTTTAAAGTCATTTATTAATTTTTTTGAAAGCATTTTATTTATTTTATCCTATTGTGTGATTTTTGATGATTATGCCTTGCCAGATTCTGTGCTAAGCATAGGACAAAAATTAGTTCATTCAATAATTAATTCTTGAGATAGGTTCCAGTATTATTTTTAACAGCTTTATAGAGGTATAACTGATTTACAAAGAACTGCATATATTCAATGTGTAGAATCTGGTGAATTTTTACCTATGCAAACACTTGTAATGCCATCTCCATAATCAGGATAACAGACATATCAACACCTCCTAGAGTTTTCTTGTATCCTGTTTTTTGGGGGACAGGGTAAGAACACAGTGTGACTGCTTCATTTTAAACAAATTTTGACGTGCACAATACTGTATTATTAATGCTAGGCAATGCTACGTAGTAGAGCTGATCTCTAGAATGTATCCATATAGCATAAGTGAAGTTTTATACCCTCTGAGTAACACCTCTCCATTTCCTCTACCCCCCAGCTCCTGACAGCCAGTACTGTATTCTCTGCTTCTGTGAGTTTGACTGGTTGTTGTTTTTTTCAGTTTATTTATTTATTTTTAAGGATAAAGCCTGAGCAAGGGAGGGGCAGAGAGAGAGGGAGAGAGAATGTCAAGCAGGCTCCACTCTGTCAGTGCAGAGCCCAAACTTGAGATTATGACCTGAACCAACACCAAGAGCTGGTCATTTAGAAGACTGAGCCACCCAGGTGCCCCTAGTCTGACTACTTTAAATACTTCTTTTTATAAGTGAAGTCATGCAGTAGTTGTCTTTCTGTGACTGACTTATTTCACTAAGGTTAAGAAATGTTAAAGAGGTTGTGGAGAAATTGCAACCCTTGTTGGTGGGAATGTAAAATGGTAGGGCAATAATGAAAAATAGTATGATTGCCTCTCAAAAAATTAGAAGTAGAGCTATTATATAATCTAGCAATTCCACTCTGGATATATACAGAAAATAATTCAAATCAGGATCTCAAAGATATATCAGCTCTCTCATGTTCAATGAAGTACTATTAACAATATTAAAAGAAGCAAACAACCCATGTTCATCAAAGAATGAAGTGATACAGAAAAATATGATATATACGCACGATGCAATATTATTAGATGTTCAAAAAATAAGTAAAGTCTGCTATTTGCAACACCATTTATTAATTCTTGAATGGCATTTTTGCTTTTAAACCAAACTTGCATTCTTGAAATGAACTTCATGATGTAATATTCTTTATACACATTGCTGGGTTTCATTTGCTAATATTTTGTGAGGGCTTTTTGCATCTATGCCCATGAAGGTCCTATTTTCTTATAATGTCTGCCTGATTTTGGTATCTGGGTAATGTTTTCTTTGTAAAATTCTCTGACAACTTTTCCTTTCTTCTCAATTATTTGATAGGGCTTGTGAAAGATTGACATTAATTCTTCCTTAAATATTTGATGAGATTATTTAATATGGACAACCAAGCCCTGTTTCTTCTTTGTGGGAAAGTTCTTAAGTAAAATGCAACTTCTTTAGTAGATATAGGAATACTCAGATTTTCAATTTCTTTTGAATCAGTTTTGTAATATGTCTTTTAGGGAATTAGTCTGTTTCACCGAGTTTTTAAATTTATCAACAGTTTTCATATAATTCTTTTATTATCCTTTTCATATCTTTAAGATGTGTAATGTCCTATATTTTATTCCCAACATTGCCATTTTTATCTTCTATATTTCTCTTTTTTTGATAAATGTAAAAAGCAATTTACCATTTTATTGTTGTTTGCAAAGTTTTATTGATTGTCTCCACTCTGTTTTCTATTACATCTGTTTCTTCTTATATCCTAATATTTTTTACCTTTTGCTTACTGTGTTCTATTTGCTCTTCTTTTTTCATTTACTCATGCAAAAACTTAGATCATTGATCTGAGATCTCTTTTTTCTCTAATCCAAACATTTAAAATTAAAATAACCTTTTTCCTACATACACTGCGTTAGCATCATCCCACACATTTTGACATGTTGTATTTTTATTTTCATTTAGTACAAAATAATTTCTAATTTCTTTTGCAGCTTCTTCTTTGAATCAAGAGTTATTTAAACTTGTGTTTTAAACTTTTCAGATACTTGGAACTTCTATATATTTTTCTGTTATTGATTTCTATTTTAATTTCAGTTTGGTTCAAAAATATTCTCTTAGGACTTCAGTCTTTTAAACTTATTAAGTTTTGCTTTATGGTCTTTATGAATGTTTCATATGTTCTTGGAACTAATCTGTACTCAGATGATGTAAGGTGGTATATTCTATAAGGTTGATTAGATTAAGTTAGTGGGCAGTGCTATTTAAGTCTTCTGTAAGGTTTCTTATTTTGTGTCAAGAGTATTAAAGTCTTCAACTACAATATGGAAGTGTATTTCTCCTCTCAGTTATGTCATATTTTGCTTCAAATATTTTGAATGTTTATTACTGGGTATATATAAACTTAGACTTTTGGGTTCTATTAATTAGTTGACCCTTCAGCCCTTTTTTATCATTCATAATATCCCTGTTTCAAGTCTACCTTGTATGATATTTACAGAACTCCAGCTTTCTTTCTATTATTTTTTGCAAGATCTATTTTCCATAATTTACTTTTATAAAGGTTTATTTATTTATTTTGAGAGAGAGAGAGAGAGAGTAAAGAAAGAGCATGCACGCAAGCAGAGGAGGGGCAGAGAGAGAAGGAGAGAGAGAATCCCAACAGGCTCCATGCTGTCATCACAGAGCCTAACTTGGGGCTCAATCTAATGAGCTGTGAGATCATGACCTGAGCCAAAATCAAGAGCTGGACCAACTACACCACCCAAACTCCCCTTACAGAATTTACTTTTAACCTATTTCTTTGTATTAAAAATGGGTTTCTCATGGAGAGAAAATAGGTCTTGCTCTTCTATCCAGTGTATCAATCTTTCCCCTTTAATTCAGGTACTTAGATCACTTACAGTTTAATGTGAGGATCAAATTTATTAGGTTCATATCTACCCTATGCTATTTGCTCAAAAAAATTCTCTATCTGTTCTTTTCCCTTTTTTGCTGCCTTATTATTTTCATTAATTTAGGAAATTTTGATTTTCTTATTCTGAATCACTGATTGGGTTATTAACCATTTGTTTTTAGGAATTTCTCCAATTTTTTCAGTATACACCTTTCACTAATAAAAATCTACTTTCAAATGATATTATGCCACTTTACATATAAGAACAGTTTATTATTATTATTATTATTATTATTATTATTATTAATTTAATTCAAGCAAGTGAGTTGACCTACACACAAGAAAAGTTTAATATGTTTTGAAATCCACATCTCAGCCTATTGGTGGTGGCCTGTTTTTCATAAGAAATACATTACTGCTGTCCTGAATATATATGTTTTTGGTCACAAGGGTACTAGGTAAGGTAGCAAGGTCATAAGGAAAGACTTTTCATGAAACAAAAGACAGACATTAGGGTAGGCATATGGAAGTTGTGCTTTATATATCAGTATACCCACAGAGCACAGCACAGGGTCAGATCAGGTTCATCTGGAGTTCTGAAAATTTCATTAGTCAAAAGAAGAATATATGACACCAAGGATGACTAGTATAACCTGGAAAAATAACCAAGAGCTCTAGTACACCATTAAATTGTCCAGAGTGTCTTTGTGGCCTATTTTTGATCGGAGTCACCAGACTTAATATAATTTCATTTAATTAATTTCATATATTTGAAAATATTTTTATGAGGAGGGAGGTTAAACATGTTGGGTAAAGGGCTTTAAAATATTTTCATGCAAAACTGTAAAAAGTAGCCCTTTGAAGTTAGATCATGTCTTCTCCTATGATGTTGGAAGGTATCATGAGCCTGAACAATTCTGGGAAGACGTAAGTTGGAGTAGTCTCTATCTCTTTCTTTGCTAATCCTGTGGTACCTGGAAAGCCATGGCTAATAAGAAAGGATGCAGTGTTAAGGCAAGGTTTGCGGATAGGAGAAATCCCAAAGGAAAAAAGATGAGTTTGAATATTCTAAAGAAAACTGTCATGTACTTTGTGTCTATGTATTTTTTTCCAAAATTTTATTTTTTTTAATTAGGTGCTATCTTCACACAATTTTGGGCAGCCTACCTTGTTACGCTTTTTATTAGTTGTTAAATTTAATGTTAAACTTTTTATTTTGGGGGGAAGTCAAGTGGGTAAGAATATATTTCCAAGACTTGTTTTGGTTGGTTAATTTCCACAAATTATGAATTAAAGTATTATTTCTGAGAGGTGTGATTATTAGTTATTTCGGTCAGAAGAGGAAAGGTGACATATACTCATTATATGATGCATCTAAATCACTTCTTTTTATATTCAGTGTTTCTCTGATATGGAAGTCAAAACCCTCAATCTCCCCCTAAATTCTGTAAAAATGCTATATCCTTATCAATTTCTTATTTTCCTATTAAGTATTTGTGCTTTAATAAATGCCATTTTTAAAGTTTTAAAAGGAGTTCTCATTAAGGGAAATTCTTTTTAATGTTCTAAGAAATACATTTGACTCTTAGAAATATATACTTCTCAAAGTCTCATCGATGACTCTTTTCAATACCATTTCTTTAGTTCTTTTGATGAGACAGTTTAAGTCACATAGAAATTTTCTCTCCTCTCTGTGACTGTAAGCTGCCAGTGTTCCTTACAACTCTGGGCCTTGATGAGTCATCACATCAGAGGTAGGTAAGCTTTCTTCTGGAATTTCATCAAGGCATATTAGTTTATTTATCAGAAATTTAAATCTCTTATTTAACTTTCATATTCAGTGACTTAGTAAATCATTTAATTTATTGAAGACCTTCAATGAAAGAGGTCCAAGGGAGATAAAAGAGGGTATGAAACCTGGTTTCTGCCCACTTGACACTTATTTTGAATAGGGGAAATGCTATAGACTGAGTCCCCCACAAATTCATCTGTTGAACTCTGAGTCCCCAGTATGATAGTATTTGGAGATGAGAACTTTGGGATGCACCTAGGTCATGAGGATGGAGCCCTCATAATGGGATTTGTGCCCTGATAAAGAAAGAGACACACAATGACACGATAGCATGGGATACATAAGGGCTCGCTCACTCGCGCTCTCTCTCTCTCTCTCAACCATGTGAGGAATCAATAAGAAGGTGACCATCTATAAACCAGGACATAGGCCCTCAGCAGACACCACATCTGTCAGTACTTTGATCTTTGATTTTCCAGCCTCTGGAACTATGAGAAGTAAATGTTCTTTAAGTTATCTTAGCCTATGGTCTTTATTATAGCAGCCCAAACTGACTAAGAGAGGAGCTAAGACAGAAAATGGAAAATTCAATGGCTTTTTAAAGACATTTGGAAGTAAGAGAGAAAAATTCCGATGGCAGTTTGAATAGGCAAGATTCAAACTAATGACAGGCAGGGTTTTGATGGGCAAACTTGGCTGGAAGGGACAGATTATGAGTTATGGCATTATGAGCACAATCCTGCTGGAAGAAATACAGCTCATATCCTAGCAGTGGTCAGTGGTTTTGTTCTTTTTGATGGGAGTAGGTGTCCCTGTAGAGAAGCAGGAGTTAAAGCTGACAGGCTATATTCACAAAGTATTGATTTCAGAAGGTGACTGCAAGATTATGTAGTCTAGCCTAATTTTATAAATGAGGGAAATGAAGGACACAATTGTTTGCTGTCCAGTGCATAGCTCAGATTTTTTAAAATTCCATTTTACCATTTCATAGTTTGCTATCCAGGGGTCATACTTCAGAAAGCCCTGGTAACTTTGCCATGTGTTCACATTTGATTTGGTAAAAATTGTCATCACTTAAGGTTTTTGAGGAAGTACGTAACATGATCAGAGTCATAATAAGAAAGATTCCTCTGACAACCCTCTGGAGGATGGATTAGGATGGAGAGAGCCTGATGATGGGAAATAAGTTATGAGTCGACTTTATAGCTGAGAATAATAAAATTCTACACTATAATGATAATAATAGTAATAAGAGAAGATGTATATATTTACTGTTCATATGTATAGTATATACATAGTACATCTATATATATAGTATATAGATCATATAGTATATCTATGAGGCACACACATACACTTTGATTAGTGTTACCAATTGAATATTTGTCTTCCACTAAAATTCACTTTGGAGCCCTAATCTCTAATGTGATGGTATTTCAAAGTGGAGCCTTTGGGAGATCATTAGGTGTTTCACAAAGGTGAACCACTCACAAATGAGATTAGTGACCTAATGAGAAGACACATGAGAGAAATGTGAAGATCCGGCAAGCAGATTTCTTTCTACAAACCAGGAAGAGGGCCCTCACTTGACATAGAATTTGCAGGCATCTTGATGTTGGACTTCCCAGTCTCCAGATTTGTAACAAATAATCTTTGTGGTGTAAGTCATCCAGTCTGGTAATTTGTCATAGCAGACTGAGCTAAGACACTTAGGGTAGAAGTGGCTGGATGTATTGCCTGAGTGCGGGATACCAAAGTGAAGAACCACTGGGCAATGACTTGGAAATATGGAGTCATGGTGATCTGGAGGAAGGCAGCATTATTACCAGAAATAGGCCAATGCAGCGACCTAATAAGAATCATATGTGCGTTTGTGCACATGCACATACACGCAGAGACAAAATCACTTAGAGAAGCTTTCTTTCCACTATGGAGAAAGCATCTCCCAAGGAGCTGGGTCAGCTAGACAGGCTAGGAATTGGGACATGGAAACAGTTCCCCCGGAGCCGCTACCCAAGAGGGCTGACTGTGTGGTAGAGATTTATCAGAACACAGGTCAGACACAGGACGGAATCCTCTCTCTCTGTGGACTAACCTCATATTTTATGTAGGAAGAAATACAAAGAAACATATACATCTCCTGTAAAATGATGGAGTTGGACTCATTGGTCTGTAGGTAAAATAGCTTGCTCTAGAAATATGGATCCTGACTCAGTCAAGTTTTCTTTCCATTGCTTTAAGGGTTTTGGCTAGACACACAAAGGCTAAATTGTAAAGAAAATCATATGAAATTATATGAAAAGTCTAGGGAAGATTGAGAAATTACGTTAGCTACGTGAGAACTAAATTTCTGTAGCTGAATTGCAACCCCTCTTTTCTATGGTTCAAGCAAATACTTTTGCTCACTCTAGAAGTCTCTGGTTATTCTTGCTAAACTTCCTTTTCTCCTATTTGGAAGGGAGAAAATAAGGCATGTTATAATAAAAGTAGTTTGTGTATTCTCATTCTTCCTTCTTGGGAGACCAAAACGTATAAAAGGCAGGTTTTACAGTAAAGACCATCACTATGGTAATCATTCCAGATCAGGTCAGTTCATTAGTTTTAGACCATCTGCTGCCCTCTTGTGGCCTTATAATCCACCTACCTGTACCCCAACAACCAGCCCTTAATGGTTCGTGTTAGTTGAAATGGTTTCATCAGTCAGGTAGAAACTGGCATCTCAAACTATAATTAACCTCCTTCTTACAATACTTTATTACAATTTTGTATTTTGTTTCAAAATAGCTCTAAAATATGTAGATATTATATAATGTTCACAATCATTTTAAAGAAAACATATCTTAATACATTATAGATTGAATATGTCTTCTGGGGAATTTGGAAGAAAGGCCTTCTTTAACTTTCTCAAGTAGAGTCTTAGATTACCCATTTTATATTAGCAAATAAGGTTCAAATATAGAAATAAACATCATTACCACATAGTAAAATATGTAAAGTTGTGAAAATCAGAAAGCCATCAGATAAATTCTTGATCAGTGTTTTTATTAAAGCATAGCTTCATATAATACCATTAATAATAATGCAAAAAAAGAATTGTTTCAGGTAGAATTATTAATTGTCTTTTTAATAAGTTTTGAAAATTTGGTTTTCTGAGAGTTTCTAAATTTCAATACCAAGTAATACATGAACTGATACATTCATCTCTAAAGTCATTACACTTCATTTTATAGCCCTCTCTTTTATATCAAGATTCCACTGTTCTCTTTTGGTCAAAAGAATAAAGCCAAAGCTAAACCAAGGATAAAGAATCCTTTTATTAAATTTGACGTGCATGTCCCTGATATTTCTCATTGCACTGCCTTTTATTTTCAGCTTCTCATTACCATTTTAAATTAGGAGCAGAGATATTTAACTTATTCAATATAATGCTTTAATGAAAACTAAAGAGCTAATTGAGAATAGCACCATATCTCAGCTACTCTGAATACTCAGCAAAGCTGACAATTTTATTTAAGAAAAGCATTCCTTCCTTTCTTTCTTTCTTTCTTTCTTTCTTTCTTTCTTTCTTTCTTTCTTTCTTTCTTTCTTGCTGTTGTTTAAAGACTATATTAGGTAATTCAAATGTTTCTATTAAAATGATTCCTAATTAAAATATTTGAGAAGATGGAGAGAAAGAAAACAGAAGTTAAATGTTGAAGTCTGCGCTGCTACTGCTGTGTTGATATTGGAGACGTTGTCACTGTGGAACACCCAAGACACAGATCATGGTTGTGCTTAGGGCTCAGCAAACAAGAACAGCAAACCTTTTTTAAAAATGGCTTTGTATATTTTTTTCATAAAATTAAAGTCTCTTTGGGAAAAATAATAAGCGTTGCAATTCTTAACACTTATTTTATGGTTTAGTACTGTTCATGGTTTGAATGTACGTGACATACATTCTTTTTAAGTATTTCAGGTCTCTAAACATCTTAAACTAGCCCTTAGTATCGTCACACCAAATGATAAAACCGATTCTTCCGAGACCTGGAATATAGAATAGTGACTGAATGAGCAAACTATGGGCTATACAAGTATTTCTAAACTAATGGCTGTCATGTTTACTTGAGCGAGAGTCACTGATAATTGATCATGGCACACAACTGCCTACCAAAGATAAATGCCCTTTCTCTGTGTACCTTACTATCCTCATCTCGGAATGGGAAAGAGGACTGTGAGAGAATCTAAAAGTGTGGTATATATCTGAATAAACCTAAAGGTTTCTTTCCTTCAGAACTGAGGGCAGCAGGCAGACTTTTTTACACCTGGCTTAAATTTGATTACGCAGCATTTTAAGCTCTCCTATGACCTTTCCTCTTTACCATCACAGGATAATCTAACCTGGAAGATAGACCCAAAGGAGGTGGTCTTAGGTTATTTTAGAGAAAAGAATGACTCTTCTAATTACTACTTTAAACACAGAGCATTCTTCATTATTAAATAAATGCCTGGAGTCTAACCTTACGT
This sequence comes from Suricata suricatta, assembly GCF_006229205.1. Lineage (NCBI taxonomy): Eukaryota > Metazoa > Chordata > Mammalia > Carnivora > Herpestidae > Suricata > Suricata suricatta. The sequence goes on along the minus strand of NC_043708.1, from coordinate 66,759,035 downwards.
ATGCAAAAACTAAGTTTTTCCCATCTGAAAGATGGTTAGTCTTTGTATAGTGCATAAAATCTGCTCCGGTTGTTTAAACAAAATAAATGTGAACTATCGATTTCTTTACAGGAGATCATGTTAGTTTATTAGTTTAGCATTCCACTCTCTGAACCTAAATGCATCCCTGACCCAAAAGAAAATATTTTTCTTTGCGAGGTATTTGTTTTGAAGAAATAAGCAAACAAAGAAACATTAAGCAGGGAAAATTCTGGTCTGCAAACTCTAGTCTCCCTTTAATAAGCACTTCTCGTCTGAATATATGCATGATACCAAGGAGTCAAGCTTTGTGTGTATAAAAATGAACCGTAGGTCTTTTTCTTTCCATACAAATAATAGTTGTTATTTCTCACTGCCTTTCCTTGGGGTTTTATGGGACAAGGAAATGAGCAATTAAAAACGATCACATGTGTAAAGTAGTGTGGTAGGAATTGTATCAAAGGTTAAACAAGAACCTGAATCGTTGAAAGTTGGATTAAAAATTGTGTTACGGGGGCACCTGGGTGGCTCAGTCGGTTAGGCCTCCGACTTCGGCTCAGGTCAGATCTCACGTTCGTGGGTTCGGGCCCCACGTCGGGCTCTGTGCTGACAGCTAGCTCAGAGCCTGGAGCCTGCTTCCGGTTCTGTGTCTCCTTCTCTCTCTGCCCCTCCCCCTCTCATGCTCTATCTCTCTCTGTATCAAAAATAAATAAAACATTTAAAAACAATTGTGTTACGAAAGTTGCTTTGTAAATTGGAACTTCCTAACTCATTGTGTTGCTCACTTTAAAAATTCATAAAATAAGAAAGGTGTCTGGCTTTCATTAGAAATTTAGTGTGATCATTTGGAAATAAAAATTTAAATTATGAATCACACTAAACCTGTCAAATGCAATATGGGGAACACTTTATGCACCAAATCAGAAAGACAATGTCTCAAAGTCAAGATTTTAAAACAGCAATTAATTTGTGTCAAATAAAAAATATATACCAGGAGAAATATTAGACACGTTTATCATTCAGTTTGCATTACAGATTAGTTCTTATTCAATCTTTATTAAGCATGTATTTAGTAAATAATAAGATTATTTTTATCTTGTCTATGAATGAACCATGATTTGTTATCAGAAAGATTTAGCTGTAACTGTGCTATTTTAAGAAAACAAACAAATCACCTCCCGGCTTCCTCCCTTTCTCTTTCCCTTTCTTTCTTCCTCCTTCCTTCTCTTTCTTCCTTCTTTCCTTCTTTCATCCCATTTGTCTCCTTTTCTTTTCCTTCCTGTATTCCCGTGAAATGCCCACGTGCAGAAGCAGGATGGATGCCTGATCCTGTGAATAAGCTGGCGGTGCTGACCCACAGGGTATGCGGACCACACCTTTCTTCCAAAGCTGCAAGGTGCGCATTTAAACTCAAATCTCAGAGATCGCAGCACCTGGATCGCAGTACAAATCGTATGGCCACCAGACCCAGCACCCATCGATCTTCATTCTTCCTGCCACCTTGGAAACTGAAGCCTTTTGTAGCAAGAGGTAACTAAAATTCTGAAGTCGACTTGCAATAAAGGGAAGCAACAACTTTAAGATTGGACCGAAATATCTGACAGCTCTCCGAAACAAAACAAAAACAAAATGTACCCAGGTTTCAGTTACGCTCTATTTGGTTTCTTTTCTTGTTAAATAAGCGCTGGCATATAACTCATTAGACACCTTGTGGGCAGCCCCACAAAGATGTGGGCAGTTCAATTTAGAGTAAGTGGGAGGTGTATAATTCGGCATTTACGCTTCCGGATAAATCAGGCTTCTGCATGGGAGACTTGCCATACGCTTCAAATATCCTTATTTCCCTAGCTGCTGGCTCAAATTTGAATTTAAACTGGCACATAAACAATACATGGTGGGGAAAATAAACAGGTTTTTCTAAAACAATTTCCATTAATAATGAAACCTCGTTTGAGGCAGTAAACTGAGAGAACTTGTTTCCTTGATTTATTCCTTCACTTTGGATGTGGACAGGAGGACTGTGTCCAGGAAGCCAAAGCTAGAAGATCATCTGTTTAATCCACTCCCAGGTGGTTCTAAAATATTTTTACTTACCGTTAGAAGTATTAACTTTGGCTCAGAGAACTTATTTTTAACAGAGGCTTCAGGAAATTGTCTGCTTGGTATCCCATCATTTCTGCCCTGCTGAGGGCCTTTCCTAACACAGACAATATGCCCAGTCCATGGTCACATGTCTAAGGATGAATTGACCGAAATCCCTGAAATGGTCAGACAGGGGTGATTGTGGATTTTCCTTCCAGCAGGAAAAACAAAAACAAAAAAGCAAACAAACAGAAACTGGAGTGTCCCTTACTTGAGAATCATCCCTTCTCCCATGAAGACATTTAGAATGTTGTAGAATGTGGTTTCCACAATTATCAAAATGAAGTTCATTACTAAGCATCAACAAAGTAGCAGCATACTATCATTTCCCAACCAAATTCCCAAATATTTACAAGTTGATAACTGATTGACCCAATGCTAGTGATGGTGTTAAGGTACTGGCATTGCTACTCGGAGTAGACTATTAGCAAAAATGTCAGAAGCTTTTCTCCTATCTGAATACACACCCCTGGTGTGTTTCAATTCCTCTCATCAAGCGGTGGACTCTACTTGCCCTCCTCTTGAATTGAATTGGGGCTGGCTTTGTGACTTGCTTTGACCAACAGAGTGTTAGAGAAGTGATGTTTGTATCAAATATAATTTTTTTTTGTCTGCGTAGGAAATCCTGGAAGGCTTTCTTTCTCTTTAATCCTTGGCATGGTAGAGAATCACCGGCCACGTCCTCCACAGAGCACTAATCATAATGTTACTGAGAGATGGAGTCTGTTATTAAACCCGTTCTTATCATTCTGATCCAGATTAAGAATTCAGGTTTCTTGTGCCTTCCTTCGGAGAGACTGGGTCTTATTGCTTAATTTCATATATAGTTTACTGTTAGAATAAACATTTTGACCAACCAATAGTTAGTGCAGGACCAGACCAGGATGGAGTAAGTAAGGCAAGGGAAGCACTTGTGTCGGGTGCAAAATTTAAGGGGGAACAAAGCACAATTACCAAGAGAAGTAATAATTTGATGTAATGTTTTTAAAAAATTAAAATTAGGGGTACTGGGTGGCTCAGTCAGTTAGGCATCTGACTCTTGGTTTCAGCTCTTATGCTTCATGGGTTGGAGCCCTACATGGGCTCCGTGATGACAGTGTGGAGCTTGCTTGGGATTCTCTTTTGCCCTCTCTCTATCTATGTCCCTCTCCTATTCATGCACTCTCTCTCTCTCTCTCTCTCTCTCAAAATAAATAAATAAAGCTTTTAAATATAAAAATAAATAAAAACGGATGCAAAAATTCATGGTGAACCAAATGTCAAACTTTTAAATAAATATAAGATGAAAATGAGACCACATATATGGATTTGGGGCTAAGCATATCTAAATTCCAAGTCTTGATTTTGCCACTTTTACTTGTGAGCCCTTGAAGGATTTACCCTCTCCAAATCTGTTTTTTTTACCTATGTAATAGGATTAACATTGGGTCATTTAAAAGATTAAGTAAGATAAGCAACCAAAGTGGTTAGCATATTTTTATCACATATTACTACTTAGTAAGTGTTATTGATTTCTCACTCTTTTCTTCCAGGTATGTATTTTTTCTCTTTTGGAATTTATCATTCTTTGAACAATTGCTTTTTTGAATGCCTGTCAATGTTCTTGGGACTGCTCTTAACAATGTTTTTGGAATTATGACTATAATTGTAAGAGAAATCAGCATGGGCCTGGATGTTGTAACGACATTGTAAGACTTTTTAGAACATTATTCCAAGGCCTGCAGCGAAATAGGTAGGTGAGCAAATGTCCCTTTTCCCTCTGTGTACTGTATCAATGATTCCTAAGGATAATTTAGTCTAACACTCTGCAAGAGGTTTGGAGTATTTGCCAATGGTTCTGTTTTCTGGAAAAGAATTATAAGTTTCAGAGCACAGCATTGCATCAATTATTTATAATTAGTCTTTGGCACTAAAAAATGAAACTTTTTAACCTGAATATGACTTTGAGTAGCCTCCTGATACCTGTAATCACTCCTAAAAAATTCTTTATAATAGGAGCACTTGGGTGGCTCAGTCACTTAAACATCTGGCTCTTGATTTTGGCTCATGATCTCAGGATTCAGGAGATCTAGCCCTGTGCTGGGCTCCATGCTGCATAGTGCAAAGCCTGTTTGGGATTCTCTCTCTCTCTCCCCTTCTCTCCCTGCCTCTCCCACTTTGTGCTCTCTCTCTCTCAAAAACAAAATATAAGCACATAAATATAGTTTATTTATTTGTTTTTGAGAGAAAGCATGAGCTATTTTATTTTATGTTATATATAGAATCAATCAGACTACATTTAGACTACATTTGGGCTTTTGTTTATTTGTTTGTTGTTGCTGTTTCAGAAATCATTGAGCTCATTCTATTCTACCCATTCATGTTATCTGGGTGAGGGATGATGACTTTCCTAGGATAAAATCAGAATGCCAATGTCCTACCCCTACTTATTCCTTTGAATAATAATGTCCCCTATTTCCTGTGATGTGGGACAGAAGGTTTGATATGCTTGACTTTTAAATTATAGGGATTTTTTAAAAGGAGAAAATACAAAATGGAAAGCATTTAGGGTTGAGATTATGCCATAAAGATGAGCTTTTGGCTTTTGGAAGCAACATCTGGAGACTGTTGATGCTCAGAATTTGTATATACTTCTGTTTAGAACTTGAGAAGCAAACACAGGCCATAGAAACCTTTGGTGGAACTGTTATCTAGAGCTGAAATATAAGGTTTATTTATAGCTCTAACATGTTAAATATTAATTTCTGATATCAAAGAAATAATTATTCACTGAAAAAACATCTTTTAGGTTTCTAGTTTTATTCAGGCTTTATGGCAATTACCTAGAAAGAGTGAAATAGAGTGAAATGTGTCTTTGAAGGATAAAAATTTGGGAGGATAAATTTGAGAATCTAAAACACCACTGAGGTGAAATATATTTTGGTGAATTCTAAAACATGAGTACACACTTGTCAGGCTGGTAATGATCCATCCACCCATGATTAGATGGGTTGATTCCAGGTGGAGTAAGGGACATTGGGAAAGGCAAGAGGTGGTGCATGATGCTCAAGCAAAGGTAGAGAAAGGTAAATACTGGGGATGAAAAGATAGTAGAAACCTCTATATAAAGGATATTCTAAAGCTTGTGACAGAGTTTTTAAATCAGTCATTTATGTATCATTTTTTACAACTATACCTTATGTGTATAGTCCATGGGCTATTTTCCTTGATATTTTCTTTAAGTTAACCCATTTTTAATTGCATGAACTTACATTTAAAATCTTATATTTATCCTATAAATATAAAATCAGGAAGTCTTTCTACAATTTATCAATGGAAAGTAATATCTCAAAACTTTTAAAAAATAATCATTAAAGTCTAATGAAACACAGTTAACTTCCACTTAGAGCTTTATGATTATAGGTGCCATTCACTGAATTAGATGGTAAGAGAAATCAATATTGTGAAGATTTGGAGGACCGCTTTTGGTATGATACCTTTGAAAGGCCAGTGTGTGGGGACTCAGAAAGAAGTTCAGAATCAAAGATAATACTAGAAGTTTAGCTCAGAGTCACACCAACTTACAGGAGGAATTTGACACTCCAAGAATGAATGACCCTAAAGGTTTGCAAGGGTTTAATTAGTCAATGAGCAGATTAATAACAGATTCATCTAGGTAATCAGTATTACCTGGACTGGAAACAAATTAAGAATATTGGCTTTTCTTTTTTGCTCTTCTTCTTCTTCTTCTTCTTCTTCTTCTTCTTCTTCTTCTTCTCCTCCCCCTCCCCCTCCCCCTCCCCCTCCACCTCCTTTTCCTCCTCCTCCTGTATTCTGATCCAAAAGTAACTAAAATTATCTTCCCTCACCCAAGGGCAGAATTGACAAGAAAGATAAGTTTTATCTTTGGGCTATGCCCTCCTAATGTGCAACTTCTGTGTCATGGTGATAACTTTCTTTTCATTTTTCCTTTCCTCCTTGATGCCTAAATGTTCATGGTTAGACTCTGGCCTAGGACTTTCAAGCTCTTTCTGAGTTGCCCTGCCTCACCTACACGTTGAAGTTGCACTGCATGTTCAGCTCCTAGCCCCACGGATTCCTCCAGGAACTGCCTTGTGTCATCTTTGAAATGACCTTTGCCTGTATTATGTACTTTTAAGGCCTCGGTCACTCTGATTAATAAGTTGATACTAGATACAATAAATACTAGAGAAGCATGGCAATATTATATTAGTGTAAAAAGCATTTCTTAGGTCCGCAAAACCAGGAATATTTTAACAATGACTTTGGGAAAGAGTATTTTTACTATTGATCTAGCCTCCATTGACACAATGTCAGTGAATTTCAAACCAAATGTGGGAGAGGTCACATTCTGCATTTTCAGTCCATGGTGACAGAGCATTTCAGCCCAATGTAGTCACAATCTGAGTTGTAAGATTTTCTCTTGATTAAGATAAAAGTTAGTGGGTATGTTGGATCTGTTTGTGATACCCATAAACCATTTGAGACTTGCAACGACACAATGACAATGGAATAAAAACTTGCTAGATTGAGAAGGACAATTCAGGAAATTAATCTTCCAGGCTAAAGTCAAGATTGTCAGAGAATGTAGAAGCAGTATCATCAGGCAGTCCAGTGGACTTACAGCAGGGTAAACATGTAGCACACACAGTATCTAGTAAAACACAGACAACTCTTATGGTAACAGAAAAGCTTGATGCTGGAAGGATTAGGGCTAACAAGAGTGCAATACTGTATGGACTCTCATATGCACTCTGTCCCTTCTATACCTTACACTATTCTAATTTTGAATTTTATTTGCCCACATTTATAGGCTGCATCACGAAGGGCTGTATTTAACCCACTGCCTTGCACATAGACTGTACCCAGTAAATAGAGGTGGCTGATGATTTAAGTAATTTTTAATAAAGTTCTAAAAAGTTTTACAAAACATACTAAGTAGGAATGTAGATGTGAAAGAATTAGTTTGACAATAGCCAAAGCCTATAATAGACAGTGTGCTTTTAAAAAGTAATGCCATTGACTTTAGAATAAATTGGGTGAAATAATTCACCTTTATGATGGAGTAAGACAGTTCTACTAATGAGACATGCAAATGTTGATACCATAACTTCTAAAATGTGATTGGGTAAGGTAATAGGGTTGGTCAATAAATCAGTTTTGAACAAAGAAGCATAACTATAAAAATTTAGTACAACATAAATTTATATATCTGTTGTTGAAAAGATTAATTATAAGATTATGATTAATATAATTAATTGCTTGATTTCAATATTATGGGGGGGGTTATCCTTATAATTCTGGGATTAGAAAATGAAGTGAGTAAAATACATTTTTTTATCCCAAGCAATGGAGCTGCAAAATGTTATCAAGTTTGGAAATGCAGGGTCAGAATTCAATAATAAGAATTTACAAAGACAAGAAACCTAGAGGCTAGTTCCCATTCTGTTTCCAAGTTCTATGACGTAAATTATCTTTGGGGTGTGGGGGGTTCAGATCAGTCTCTAATGTGACAATCAAAAAGATTTGTTGAGCTCCAAATTCCTTCCAAGCATTTTTGAGGCAGGTGGTCATCAAGCTGAAATGTTTTTTAGCCTTAAAATCCCTTTCCATATCTAGATTTTATGATTTTATTACCCATAACTGTGCTTTGCAATGTTTGTACTTGCTGAAGCTGTGTTTTAAGTGAATGTGACACAATCACAATATATACCCACATCAAAGCAGTGATTCAGGTTTGAAGGACTTATTCTCCATTGGCTTGACAATCCTTTCCAAACTTTCTCCTACCCTACTCCCAAAGAACTCTTTGATATATAGCCAATTACAATTTAATATGGACTTCACTGGCCAAGACTAAACTCATCAACATTAGTTTAACAGAAAAAGTAAATAAAGTATATGTAATATGTGAAGATATACATCTTTCCTGTGCTCCAAATCTTTTCAAACTTTGAAAACATCTATTCTCATTCTTTTTTCCTGGTCCTTAATTTGGGTTTATTTTCTTTGTGTTAGTCAAATTTTCTACTACTCCTCAGCATAATGCTGAAATAGTTAGACTGATTTTCTTTATCTGATGAACTCAGCACTGATTCTTGCCACAATTCATCTATTCAGATGATTCTGTTGTTTCATGAAGTCATTTCCATTCTCTTCCTAATTCTTTCTCAGAATCAAGTATCAGACCTTGACTAAATTCTTCCAATTCAACTTGTGTAAAGTCTTATGAATTAAGCAGTAAATTGTATATTGTTTTGTATTGCTTTCAGTTATTTTATGTATAGCTCTTTTGGCTCCCAAACTATTCTCTTGATAGTCATGTGTAATCAACATGAGAAAAACCCTAATTTTTTCTATCCTTCTTTAACAAATTTGTCTACCTAATCAAAACACTTTAAAGTTGCCAGAATTTAATTTGCATAGTAATCAAGGCTCAGTGGTACCTCCATTTTGAATAATGTAACTTTTCACAGATTTTCCAATTGGCTCCAAATCAAGTTTTCAACTCCTAAGCATTACTGTCTTCTCTCCTAATAGTCTGTGCCCTCTGTCATAATAGTCTCTGTCAGAATGTTGCAGATGTAACTGGATAAAGCCTTGTGCTATGGAAAAACATGCCAACAATTTTCTAGGTTTTTAAATAGATTTTTCAGACCAACACCATATTTTGAGTTTACTATTTGCACTTAGAGAACACAACTTGTCAAAACCATAGGTGGTGTGTGCTTCACAGGACCTAGAAGGGAACATGAGGAGTGCTCTGTGTGATGGTTAGACAGGTGTTTTCAGATTGTGAAAAATCCATTAAAATTCACTATCATCTGTGCTTTTGCTGTATGTATACCATATTTTAATAAACTTTAAAGAGTCATTCAGTTTATTATATTTGAAAGGCAACAAGATTTTTGAACATTGCATTATGTAGATTTTAGGGTTTGAAGTTTTATAAGATACTGGAAAAGAAACTATATTTGTTGCATGGTTATTTGACTCTTAAATATATTTAAAAGACCTACCTCCCTTAACAAGTCACTCACACTCACACATACACACTGTGGAATAAAAATAATAAAAGTATTATACACAATATCAAAAAGATTTAGAATTGTTCTTGGGAGAGCACATAACTGTACATCATGGACAAATCAAGAAGTAAATGCCAGGGAAATTAATGTTAGATAGAAAATTCCCAAGTTGAGCTACAAGTACAAATTGAAAGGATGACATTGAATTCCTAACTTGAGACATGAGATAAAACATTCTGAATAAATGCCTTGAATGTAGTAATAGACACAGTTGTTCTACACCTCCAAGGATGATTTAAAATGCATTCACATCTTACTGAGATATTATCTATCACATATAAGAAATTTAAGCCAAAATGCCTTGCTTACCAAAAAATACCCTTTGTGACAAATGTGAAACTAATGTGACAATTCAAGGTCTCAAGAAGATTTTTCTCTGTAATGAGATAGTTTGATATCATCTACTAAAAAAAAAAAAAAGGTTGAAAAGAAACTGCCTCAGGGTTTGAAGGCCAATCTTATTAAGAAAAAATATATATCTAAGATTGGCAAAACTTGTTAATTATAGGACTGATCTGAGATTTGACATTATAGTTTTTAACATCACTGTTACTGACAACAAAAATCACCTTGCCTATATATTGGTTTTGGAAATGGATGTGGTACTCAGGTTGAGATAAAACACATGATAAAACATAGCATTTCATTTTATGTAGGAAGCAATTTTAAGCATTTAAGCAAGAAAAACCTTGTGCACTTACAAAAAAAGAGATGGTCTTCTGGGTCATTCTGACCTTGTTTAGAACTGTGAGAGAAAAACCTGTGGACACAAAGCAAGCAATGAACAAAGAAATATTATAAACAATATGGAAAGGTAGACCTCATTGGTTTTTGGTCAATCTGACAAGAGTGAAGCTTTATGTGAGCTATATAGTTGAATAAGGCTAGAAAGAAATGTGAAGACCTGGTTATAGTTTGGGAGATCTTTCTTTGCTTATTTGATAAATAAAGGTAACATATCAAAAGTTGTCCTATTCTACCTAAAACGTGGAGGCTGAAAAGAATAGAAAATAGGGGATTGAAAGGATGTGACCAGTGTATTTAGTTCACCCTTTACTCAATCATAAATTCTTTCTAAGAAAGACATACTAAATTCAGTTGATACTATTAAGAACTAAAGTTCAGATGTGATTATTGCTATTGATGTTAGATGAGCACTGAAAACAAAATGTCTGAGTGCCTCTAAACAACAGCATCCAAGGTTATTAAATGACAGATACTTGAACCCCATATTATGCTAAGGAAACCAATGTGTTTGGACCTTGTTTCAACTTTCACATTTTCTGGAGATGAATTGCTAAAAGCTATGTTTATTATTGATGTAAGATGTTTAAAAAGAAAACTAAATTTAAATCTAAAACTATCTTTAAAAATAAAGCCTATCCTAAAAAAGTGATGGTAAGACACATAAAAGGACTGATATCTAAAATATACACAGAGAAATTAAAACTCAACAGAAGGAAACAACCTAATTAAAAATTAGCAAAATATCTGAAAAGATACCTCATCAACAAAGATACTCAGTTGACAAGGCATATGAAAAGATGCTCATCGTAACTTCTCATCAGGGAATTGAAACAAAAAATGAGATGTCACTACATGCCTATTAGAATGGCTAAATCCAAACATCTGACAGTACAAAAGCTGACAAGGATGTGGGGCAACAGCAACTCTCATTTATTATTAGTGAGAATTTGAAATAGTGCAACTCCATGGTATCTACCCAAATGAGCTGACAACTTACATCCACAGAAAAACCTACATTCAAATAATTTCCAACATTTGGAAGCATTCAAGAATTCAGTAAGTGAATGAACAAAAGGTGACAGATTCATACAGTGAAATATTCTTCAGCAATAAAAAGAAATGAGCTATCCAGCCATGAAAGATATATTACATTTCTAAGCAAAAGAAGGTAAGATTTTTTTATTATGTTTTTGGGGAGAGGGAAGGAGAAATGAAAAGGTGGAGTACAGGGGATATTTAGGGCAGGGTAACTACTCTGTATAATACTTCACTGGTAGATACATGTGATCTGTCAAAACTTATAGAATATAGAGGTAAATCCAGTGTAAACTATGGACTTTAATAATAATGTATCATCAGTTATAGCACATTTATCACCCTAATGCAACATGTCAGTTAGATGGGAAATTGTGTATGTGTGCATAGGAGGAAAGGTGTTTGGGAACTCTCTGGATCTACTGATCAATTTTTCTATAGTCCTAAAATTTCTCTAAAAAACACAGTCTATTAATTTTAAGAAGTTATTTTTATTATTAATAATTTGTTTCCACTATCAATTTCCTTTCCCAATATTATTGACTTCACAGTTGCACAATGAACTGCTCATCTGGGAACTTTTATCAAGACTTTAAGTGGAAGCTTTGGCTGAATAAATTAAATATAAGCCTTAGGATAGGAATTGATGAGGAGAATATTCTAAATTATGAAGAAATTTTTTCTAAATTAATGAAAGTTAAAGGAATTTCACTTTGCCCTTTTACATGTCTCTCAAAATCATCAGTTCCAGGAAAATGGATATAACAATGCAAATGTAGTTTTTATATCATAGCAGCTTTTGAATCATGTTTATCTTGTGTAAAGGTGAAGAGATCTTTATTATACACCTAGAAATCATCCACTATTGGCATTTTTACCTTTAACCATGTTGATGAAATCGTTTGTACTTACATCTAATTATAATCTTGAGGCTGCAAACAAGCCTAATTTTCTCCAACACTTTCCTTCTACCAGCATACATAATAAAACATCTCATACTTTAATATGAAGCTGGATAGTCCACTGTACAGAGGGGCATTGGGAAGATACGAGGTTGCAGGCACAGACAAGGTTATTTACCCAAGGACCTATAAGTGATAACCTCGGAGCTGTGCTCGTCAAAGAGGAGGGGTTGGGCCATACAGAGAGTGCGTGGAAATAAGGGATAGGAGTAAGCCTACAGTTTCAATACAGTGGATACAAAGGACTGAGTACATTCCTATTTCAAAGTAGAGGTAAGAATTGTTTTAAAGGAAAGCAAGTCTAAGTTAAATGAGCATTTGGAGATAATATTAGCTTCTGAAGGCTAGGATTGCTTTAGCATTCCCCTTCAGCCTCTTCAGCCTGGTTTGCATGCATGTTATATTTTTTTCTTCCATAAGCTCTTGGAGTGTAGCAAAGAAAAAGAAAAACAAGCAGGACTTGTTGAAAGCCTTTTCCAAATTTTTTCTCTGCTGTCACAGACTCTTTCCTCACCTCTATCCCAGACTCTGTCCAGATCTTTATTCAAGTTTATTGGCTCTCATTTCCTTGCATGACCTTATTTTTCCTGACAGGTTTTCAATGGTCTAGGAAGTGCACCCTTGCTCAAAGAACAAGATTATTCCAGTCACACCATGGTAGCAATGTTAAAATTTAGGGAACACTTACAGTTTGCTGGAATTTCTAAGAGTTCTTTTACATGAATAATCTCCTTTAATTATCTTCTTATTACTCTCATTTAATATTTGAAGTAAATGGGGTATATGAAATTGTCACATCTCTTGCTGAAGTCACACAACTAGTGAGAAAAATTCAGATTCAAACCTAGGTGGATTAATTTAAGAGTTCACATGCTTAACTGATAAATGAAACTGCTGTGCTCTTGTACTGTATTTTGTCTGTGTTTTGTTTTGTTTTGTTGTTTTCTGTTTTACCTCCTATAGTCTACTCATCTGCAAAAGCTTGCTCCATTATGCCTACCAGTGCTGAATCAGTTAAACTAGCATTATCAAGTCTCCTAACTATGAATGTAGAAGAAAAATCTGAGGAGTGAACCTGCATTAGTTTTATCGATCTGCTTTTGCAGAATTGAAAACAAAAAGCCATCTTGAAGCACATCAATAGAATTATGGTTTCCCCTGTGAGAATTTACTGCATTGGCGTTCTGATTTGTTCTCTTCTAAAGAAGGAGCACAGAAAAAATTATTAGGTGCTAAAATAGGCTGGCCCTGATGAATTACTGACAGTTCCACATATCTTTCTAGTGTTTTGCTTTCCTCAACTCATGCTAACATTACTCATCCAGCACTTTAACAAATTATAAAGGGTTATTCAGAAGACTTTTTTTTTTTAAGATTAAGGCCCTGGGACATCAAAGCAGCATACAAATTGCATGTCATTAAATGAAGTTCTGGGATTAATATATATATTTTTAGTATAGCATTTCTTTTTCTTTACCTTTCTACCTTAAATCCATCTTTGTTCATGAGGACATTGATATGACTCTTATACATCTTACTTATGCAATGATAAAATTGAGTCAATAATGGTGAAATATCACTGCTTTCCAGGAACTTTCTAGGATATAAAATTATACACATATTCCATGTACTATATATGTGTGTGTGTGTGTGTGAATTACATATAGAATCCATGTGTATGTGATACATGTTCACATATATGCACACACACAGACACACATGTATATGTGTGCACATTACACATATGAGAGAGATTTTAGAGCCTAATCTCATGCTTGCCACAGTTCATATGTCTTTATGCAAATCAGTTTTAATCACTTTTTTGCTAAAAAATTAGTTTTCCTAAGGTAACAATTCATATTCCCACATGTTGATATGAATTAGATCATTTATAAAATGTATCCTCCTTAAAAAGATTTGAAGGAGACATAGCCTGTACCTTAAAAGCAATAACAGCAACCAAATGATTGTATCCTAAGTGTTTTTCACTGTTGTGACCTACTCTTTTGAGGGCACCATTCAGTTTGCTTGTGACACTGCTCTGTGGAAGAAAAACTAGAAGACATGTTTGCAGACAATTTGGTGCCTCTTCAGTCACTTGGCTTCAGTAGTCTCTGCCTTACATGCTCATCTGCACAGCTTGTACAGCTTTCTGACTACGTTGGAGCATTAGTTTTCTAGCTAGATTCTGGACATCATCGTTCCCATGGGGAACAAAACATTGAGCTCAGAAACAGGGCAGCCACCAACTGAGGACCACAGACAATGAAGCCACACAGCTCTCCTTTTCCCGCCTGATAGGACACACAATGCTGAAGAGAAGTGGAGGAAGCATCATCACTTGGTTAGAAAGTATTGAGAAGACATGAGACTTGGGGCATTTTAGGGCACAGGATGTCTTTAAAGTTTTGACTTTCTATTTGAAATGTATTTAACCCTTGGTGTCAAATCAACCTCTCCATTTTAAGTATTAGAGTAGAATTGAGAATCTTTCCTTCCTTAACTCTTTCTCTATTCAAAAGTGCCTTATTGACTACAGAGAATGTTTTTGAGAAGAGATTGTGAAACCACAAGTCCTTCTGGGTTGACCTTTTTGGTGAAGCAGTGATCTGATGCCACTGGGTGAGAGTAAAACGGTTTATGCTTCGTGCTTTTAAAATGGGTTATAAACGACATGAGGTGCCTTTATTAAATTACCTTTTCTTTTTTAACAAACACCATCTGTTTGGGCTTGGCAAGTCTCCCACAGGAAAAAGGAAAAAAAATAATGATATCCTGAAATAGAAAAGAGAGTATAACGTTTTCTCTCGTAATTGACCCTGGTAATTTACGGAGGTGAGGTTATGCTGGTTCAGAAACACAGCTTATAAGTTTGCAATACTAATTGAGTTACTTAGATTTAGTTGTTGATGCAAAAGTTTGACAGATATTTAAAAAAATATTTGAAAATCAATTTCATATTGATGATCTTATTTATTTTTCCCAAAAAAGGTGAGGGATTCCATGACTTTAATATTCTGTCCTCCCATTTCATAGGTTGGGAATTAGAGGCAGAGATGTTGCAGCTTTTTAAAAAATGATATGGTGAGCAAATGATAGCGCTAAGTGTCAAATTTAAGTTTTCCGGCTACCAATCCCATATTACTACCATTACCCTTTCTGTCGAGGCAAGCAAAAGTGACATGAGCTTTATTGGACACCATAAAGATATGAACTTTGTGGTGCAGTGTCGAAGTAAGAAGCATCATCTGCTCCACAACTCTGGGCTGCACAGATCTAGTGAGGTGTCACGAGGGTCCAGGTAGCAATGGTGAAGGGAAAATGACTAAGCAGGCTGTCTCCAAATAGAAATTTGCTGAGGCTACTTGATGGAAATAGTCCAACCATTTCTGAATGTTTGACCAATAGCCTGGATAATGGCCGATACAAGAGAGTCAGCAAATGTAAAAAACACAGCTGCGCAGGGGTTTGATGAGATCACTTCTTTCAGCATCATCAATTATTGGGGATGATCAGATATAAATTCTGAAAGAAATGAGGCTAAAACCAAAGGAAATTAAGAGTAGGCAGAAGAACAATTAAGATGAAAGGAATAATCCATGGTGTTATCATTATCTTGGTGACTGCTTGTGGGTATATTCTTTTTTAACTTTGTAAATTGTGTAAAGTAATTGTCAATTGCCCTGCCTGAGGGGCTTACAACAGAGCATGTCTGGCCAGAGCTCAGGACTGCTGACAGGGAGGGTTTCTGTCTCTGTATCTAAAAAAGTCTCATGGTGGCACAGTGAGGGCAGCCTCAGGCCAGGGATTCTGTACCTGTGTTAGGTAACCCTTGGGATTCTGCTTTGCCTAAGGATAGGATTAGAGAATTCAGAGATCCATTGGCATCCTGACATTGTGCTGATTCCTAATAAGTTCTCTTTAAATTAGGACTGTGGCAGTATTTGAAATTAAATTTTTCATTTGCCTTTCTGAGTGCAGAGCCTGGAATAATTTAAGCATGACGGAGATGGAAGTACTGGGTGACCAGTGTATGGAACAGTCATAGGGAAGACACCTTTTGTCTGTGTCTGCTGAGCATCTTCGGTTGGCTATGGCTAAATCTCTGGAGCATCCGTAAAATAATCTTTCTTTAAGTCCTTTGCTCCTTATTCTAAATTCCTTAGTGAGCAACACCGAGCTCTGTAATAGTGCTTGAAATAGCTCAAGAGGAAGTAAAATGGTTTATATGCGTACAATCGCAGCTTCAAGGACAAAAGTATATTAATTAATAGGAATGTATTTCAAAGTTCACTTCTAAAGTTTGCCATTTAATTACTGTCTTGGCCAAAATACAAAGTGATGATGATCTTTATTATTTGACTCCAGTTGAGCTGCCATACTCTGTTTCTGATGTCCTTTTTTTTTTTTTGTAGATTATCTTGCATTTTTTTTCAGTCTGCCCCTTTGAAAGACAATATGCTACCCTTCTTTTCTGCTGTTCAATCTCTGGTCCTTCTTTCTTTATGCCCTCCTTTTTCTTCTACCCTTAATCTCCTGACACACACTCTCCCCCACCTCACCTTTTGTAAACCCTCTGACCTTCCCTTTCTTCTTTTATCTTTGTGATATATACTGTGTACCATTTGGGATCTAGAAAAGAAAATGTTTTTAAATAATTAAAATATGAACTGGTAAATGGAAAGTCACAAAAGAAAAGCATATAGAATGCAGTGCATTTTCAGATGAAAGAGCAATTCCCTTTAGCTTTCTGGTGGGGAAAAGATCAGTAAAATTTATTGGATGGGGGCTCTCCGAGTTGAGTATTAAAGCACAGGTCGAATTTGGCCATGCGCCATGCGGGAGTGTCAGGGCAAAGGAACGGAAGTAGGAAAAGGTTGAATCATTGTAGTACTTCAGTTTGTTTAGTTTACTAGTCAGTAAAGAGAAGAACAGGAAATGAAGATGTAAGGTCAGAATCAGACAATGAAGAATTTTAAATGCTACATTGAGTAACTGGAAGTTAATTCATTAGATAAAGGGAACTTGAATTTTCTTGAGAAAACCAGTTCTGTGGCTGATGAAGATGAACATGGCAGTGATATGGAGGATGGTTTGAAAGTGGCTGCTGTCAGAACTCCTGTTAGATTAACAAGGTCCTCTTTTCCATTAATGATTGTTGTATGTTGGGTTTCCTGGAAAGTGATCTGGAGATAAAGATAAGCACACAGAGGTTTTTCAGGGCAGGGTTTTGGGAACAATACCTGTAAAAGGAAAGAGAAAGAAGCACAATTTAATACAGAGAGAAATCTCCAAATAAGAGCTCAGATGACCCCAAAGGGCATTCTACAGCTAGTGTGGCTCTTTTGGATTTGATTAGTCATTGAATGTGGGCTACCCTAGAAAGGAGCAATGACTTCAGGTAAGATGACTCTTTAGTGGGATAATTCCTGAAAAAAATTGACAGCTGAGTTTTGACAACAGTATTCCTTATAACTGAAGGAATAATTCTTTCAGTTCTGGCAGGAAACATAGACAACACATCATAGTATCTCCTACAAAGGACTTGTTTATATCTAAATGTCTAGGGTGTGTCCTAATAGAACCTTGAATATCCTCTCTTATTAAAGGCTTATTTATTTATCTTTGCAACTAAAAGGTTATCTTTGTGTGAACAAGAATTGTGTCCTATGTTTTTTTTTGTATTCATAGCATCTAGGATGGTAAGAAATAGATGTTCGAGATAATTTTGAAAGAAAGAATGAAGGAATTAACTGCTTTAATAAAATCATGCTTTCTCCAAATTTAGCATGACAGCTTAAGTGTTTTGAAAATACAAAAACTGGGGTGTCTGGGTGCCTCAGTCATTTAAGCATCTGACTCTTGATTTCAGTTCAGTGCACAATCTCACGGTTCATTAGATAGAGCCCCACAGCGCAGAGCCATCTTGGGATTCTCTCTCTCCCTGTCTCTCTGCCCCTCCCCCACTTGTGTGCAGGCTCTCAAAATAAACAAACATTAAAAAATAGAAAATGCAAAAACAATTAATGATGAGTAATCAAATGAAATGCAGGGGAAATATTCCCTCTCAAGATAAATGATAGATTCCAACCCTCCATTGTTTTGTTTGTTAATATAATTTATTGTCAAATTGGCTAACACACAGTGTGTACAGTGTGCTCTTAGTTTTGGGGCTGGATTCCCGTGATTCATCTCTTACAACACCTGGTGCTTGTCCCGACAGATGCCCTCCTCAATGCCCATCACCCATTTTCCCCTCTCCCCCAAACTCCCATCAACCCTCAGTTTGTTCTCTGTATTTAAAAGTCTTTTATCGTTTGCCTCCCTCTCTGTTTCAAACTATTTTTCTCCTTTCCTTCCCTCATGGTCTTCTGTTAGACGCTCTGGAAAACAGTGTGGAGGTTCCTCAAAAAATTAAAAATAGAACCCTTCATTGTTTTGAGTCTGCATTCATTTTAAGCATCTAAGAATGAATCAATATTGTCACATTCCAAAGCTGATGAATATTTTAGTTCCTTTATGAATTAGGGTCTCCTGGCCTGTTAAATAAAAATAATTATTTTCCCATGTTTAATCTTTAGGGTAAGTCTTGGTTTAGGCAGGCTGTCTTGAAATGTACACTCGTATCCATCATGCGTTTCCTAATCTCTGAAGCTGGTGTTCATTTGTAAAGTTGTTATCCATTGTTGCTAATGACGATGAGCCTTCATTTTAAGATACTGCTAATTATTGAACGAATCAGCAAAGTGCAGAAAGAGTCCCATGGTGGAAATTATTTGAAGACACAAATGAAGGAAGACATGATTCTTGTATTTTTGAGTTTACAGTATTCTTGATAGATAACACTTACAAAGTTTAATCTACTCAGGAATAACCACAAAGCAATGTACAATGAATACTAATTAATGCTGAATAATTAAGGGAGAGGGACACATGAAAAAGAACTATCAAAGTGACAATAATTAATGGAAAAAAGATGTGGCATTTAAAAATGAGGCCTCACCTCAAAATTCTTAAAATTCTTCTTGCAAAGAAAGATGGATTTTATGTCTTCTCCCTTTGAACCTGGACAGGTTTATGACTACTTTGATGCAAGAAAGTTTAGCTAAAGTGCCCACTTGGTGACTTCTGAAGCTATATCGGAAAAGATCATGTGGCTTCCACACAGTTATCATGAAACACTAGTGAAATACTGATCAATAGTCCTGACTGAGCCACACTTACAAATTAAGAAAACATCTGGGAAATGACACCTCCAGACAGATCTTACAGCCTCCCATAATTTGACTCTTTCTGGTTGATCTTCAGACACCATGAAGCAGAAAGAGTCAATTGTATCGCACCTTTCTAGATACTCAACCTACTAATTTTGTAAGCATAATTAAATAGGGTTGTTTTAGGCCACTAACTTTGGAGTGAGTTGTTGAACAGTAAATATAAGAGTAACAAAAGTATGAAAAACTGTATTTTTAAAAATTGTTCTTATTGTGTTCTTAAATACTATTTAAGTTGCTTTATTCTGGAAATATCATACATTTGAAATTTCTCTTGTTCAGTGAAGTAGATGATTGTGATGGAGTGGGTTACTCAGGCACAACTTCTTCATACTAGTAGACACCAAAAGTGGCAATTATTATAATTAAACACAAATTTAGTGACATAATTTGAGAGCTTCCTTTGTGTCAGGTATTGTGCCAGCTGCCTTCTATGAATTATTCATTTATTTTCAAATTTCCATCTCATTTCTCTAAAGTAGGAACTACCATTATATTATATTATATATATATATATATATATATATATATATATATATATTGGAGAGAGAGAGAGAGAGAGAGAGAGAGAGAGAGAGAGAGAGTGAGAGAGAGAGAAAGAGGTTTAACTACTACATAAGTAATTGGCCCAAGGGCTTTCATTCTTTCCATTCCATGAGAGCTGGGAAGTGATTTAGGTTGGTGTATCATGAAAATCCAAAGTCTCAACAGCAATAAAATTGGGCTTTTATTCTTGAGATAAGGTAAAAAATATAAACAAGAGGAAGATAGTGGAAAATGGCTTCTGGTAATACTTCCCATGTACGGGAAAATAATGATTGTGCTATAATATCTTAATACCTTTTCATACTTTAATGCAAAATTTGGTGCAGAAAACTCTGACTTGGTCTCTCTTCCACAATATTTCGTAAGAGGAGGATCTTGAATTATTATAAATGCTGCATAAATTCAAGAGGATGATCTGCAAAGAATTCAACCAAGCATTGGCCCTTGAAGATAAAGATTTCTCATAAAGTAAAACGAATTATTGTCCTTGCCCATTGCACTAAAGCTCTAATATGACAGTAACCAGAAAGCTGAAAAAAATCATTTCAAGTAGGCCCTGTTTTGTGGCCTAGCCCCTACAGATTGATTTTATATGCAGGTTTAGCACTCGGCAGCTGCCAAAAGCCATCAGTGCAATAGCCCATTCAGAGGAACACAAAATTTGAAAAGAGGACAGCCAGCAAGGACATGCTATAAAAGGCAAAGGACAGATATGAAAAAGATCTGCCGGTCCATGCTCTCGATTTGGACATTGTTTACAATATCTAAAGAGAGAAGAAAGACAGAGGAAAGACTAATACCAACTTTAAACATATGAAATAGAGATCATCTGTTCATGAAATCTTATGTATTTCACTGAGAACTTGGGTTGAAGAGAAGTAGCTGAAATTGTGTCATTAAAAGTAAGAAATGCCATTTAGTGTGGAGATAATGAGATTCCAGGAAGTAAATATATATATATATATATATATATATATATATATATATATATATATATGAGAAGTGATGAGATCCCACAACAGTTTGAATATAGCCCTCTTTCACAGAGGACTTGAGTGGGGCAGGGAAGTAGCAGGTGATTGAGATGATCACTGGGGATAATTTTAGCACTGTTGTCTTGTGTTGAGATGTTGTACAGTACCAGTATTAAAAGGACACTATAATCTTAACTTGTAATCAAAGAGGGCTTTCGCAATAATTAAATACAGCATTCTTGTGTGAATTTATGTCTCTTAATTCTCAAAGTAGCTTTATATGTATCTCTAGAAAAGATCTATTTTTTGAGATGGAATTTACCATGAGATTAACATAGATTTAGAGGTCAAATTTTGAAAGTGATGGAAAACTGAGTACATAATTATTCACACTTTTATTTCTATAATTCAGAAGGAATATCCCCTGATATTGCTGGTTTTACTTAACAAGACATCAGTGATAGCTCTGAGAAGAGATAATTCAGACCAACTGAAGCTCAAGATAATAAAGGACTTAGCATGTAACCGAGCAGAGAGCCAGTGCACTGACCAGGGCTATGTGATGCTGGAGCATGGACCACTTTCTGTGATGGGTCTGATGTTCACAATATGGCATCCTGGTAGTATACTAAAATGGCATTAAGAAAGGGACTGTCGAGCCTCTGATACGGCTTGGATCCCACTGTGCTCTGCAGGCTTCAGTAAAGCTTGACAAGCATGCTGTCTGCATGCAGGTTCAGATGTGCTTAAAGATCTAAGTAGTGTGAGCTCCGAGTGACTCTGTAGCAAGGTGGGGTGGGAATTACAGATAAACTTTTAGTGATTTCTTGTTTGGAATTGTTTTATGATATCTATCTGCTCACTGCCAATAAATTCAAATTCATCTTAGAAGGCCAGTATATTTGAATCAATACAGTACTTTGAATAATTACAATACTTTCCAAGGAAGGTGAACCATGTGGATTTGGGGTGGTAACTTTAAACAATATACAATACTTGTGGGGTGATGGCAGACTATTATCATAAGGGAAGCCTCCAGAAGAAATATTAAGCTCAACAGGCTTATTTTTATTACAATTTTAGATCAAGGCAAGAGAAAAATCTGATAGCAGAGTGATACATTCTAAGACTGAGTTTACCAAACATGTGCCTATCTGGTTATTAGTAATGACCTTGTAAATATTTGACCACAGGTGGAACTGATTTCCCCCCAGGGGCTTCTTAATTTTAGTTTAGCAATAAGCAAAACAAAAATGTGCTTGCCCAGTGTCTGACAACTCCATGACGTAAGCTGAATGATTTAGAGGCTGCTCACCAGTGACATTTTTAAAAAATTTTCCTTAATACTATAAATAACTGGGATGTTAATCCCTATTGCTCTGAATTGAAGCTGTGTCAATTTTGTATAACTCATTATACATGGTATTTTAGCTGATTTTAGCATTCAAGAAAGCTATGTTGTCCTATTGAACAGGGAAACCATTTTTAGCACCCATATAGATTTTCTTTGGAAAGAGTTGAATTTATAGGGAATTCACTTCAAGTAGTCACTTCAATCGCCCCTTGTTTGTTGTTAGTGCTTTGGAAACAAGGCTTAATAACATTTCCTTAAAAATTTAAGAGTTCATGATTTACCTTAGTAATTTTTTTCTTGTGTGTTAAAATGCCGATAGACAAGATAGCTTTTCTAAAAACCTTTGCCTTCAATTTCAGTCTCTTTCTGTCTCTCCCCTCTTCTTTCTTTGTTCTTATATCCTTAGAAATAGAGAAAAAATTTGTCTGCCACCATTTATACAAAATCTTACACACTACCTAGAAAGAAAATACATTTTGTGGGCTAAACAAGCTGAGTTAGAGCTCTAGGTCATCAAACTATTTCTCTACTCATATATACTCCTGCTTTCCATATATTCATTTTTGTGCTCACATTGTGAGACTCTTGACTACAACCTACTTAATGGATTAATCAATATTGAAGAATGTGTTTAGACGATACATTTTATTTCATTTACACACATGTACCTACATTTATTTCCTTAAATGAAAATTACTTCAAAAATCTGAATCTTGAAGACAACTATATGCTGCCTAGGATTGTGTTTTAGAAATTCTGATATGACATGAGGAGAGGATTCTCAGCTTATACTTTGGGATTGTCCGCACACACTTAGCAACTACACAGCTAAGTTCCTTGCCACTGTGTGTCTTCCTTCATGCCCTCTTGTTTGTAACGTTCTCACCACTTTCTTTTTGCCTACACAAATCCCACCCAGGCCACTCTCTAGTTCATTCCTTCCTATAGTCCGTTTCTAATTAGCAAAATATCTCTTAACTTTCTCCATCCCTGAAATTCTGCCAGTAAGCCTTCAATTATGCAAGGTGTTTTGTTGTTTTCTTAAGGTATTTATTTTCTATGCATTTTCAAATAAACTCCTAAACTCTGTGAGAGTTAAGACGATGTTTTAAACTTCTCTTGTTTACTCACAGCAATTAGCTTAACGTTAAGCACATTATAATAGGTGCTTATAAACACTTGATCGAGTCACACAATCGTTATCCGGAGTTGATTTTTGCAGTTGAATAGCATGAGACAGAGTTAATGTTACTTGGAGTTTCAGAAACTCCTTGTCAGAAATCAGACCAATTCTAGTTAGGCTTTGGAAAATAGATTCTATCAACCTCAACTTGTGGCTCTCAGCTTGTGATCTTAACAAATTTATCATTACATTAGCATCTGTAGTATTAGATAATCATATTTTCTTTGACATAATAATACTCTTACCTTCCAAATGTTTCTTTTGCTCCTTAGAATTGGAACATGCAAAAGAACCATATTACTACTTAAACATTCTGGTGCCGGGAGAGTCCATGTCAAATCATTTATTTCATTCAATTTTTCTGGTTGCAAATAAGTTGAATCTGAACAAAGCTGAAGTACTGAATAAAGGCTGTCCTACTTAACTTCACAGGCACTAGACCAGGAATATTTAACCCTTCATGCTCTGAGGCAGAATGTAAACTTCAAGGACAAGGCTTTCAGGTTTTACAGTGCTCTGTCTACCGAGTGTTCAAACAGCCCCAGAAATAACAGGAACATCCATTTCATGAATACGTTTACCTGTATTTCTTTGAGATTGCAATTAGCTTCTGACTTTGTGATTTTGTTAAGTAAAAACAGAGCCAAAGAATCTTGGGAAGAAATGACCACCTATTACTTCCTGCTTTAAATTGATCTCAGCAATATCTGGTACTTCATTTCTCTCTTCCAATCTTGGACATTGCCGTTGAACAACGGACACTTTTCTAAATAATGTAATTTTGAGATTGTTTTGAATCCTATACCAGCCTAATTTTATATTTTATATTGAAAATAAAGTTGTGGTTTTGAGTTACCTGCATTGTAATGTGTAATCTTCCACCAATGTTGCTTTTCAGTTTGTTAACAGTTGTGCTATAGGCTGATGCCGTTAAAGGCTAATATAATGCTTACTGGAGGCCGGCATATTCCAAATGTTGTACTGTAATGAAACCACAGCAATGGTTTCAATGCTCTAGGTAGAACTTCACGGAACTTAGCAGCTGCCTTTAAGTTGATCCTCTTCAGAATTAATGACTTTGCTTTTGAAAGACAGTATATAGTTTCTTCCTTTGCTTTAAACTCTTACTTGAATAGAAAATTCATCACACCAAGAGGATAATTGGAGGAATATCAACATTCCCATATTCTCCTTACCTACTGTGCCTAGGACATGTCAATTAAAAAGTGTACTCTAAATAAAAAATAGTGCACTCACTGCGTAGCTGTAGTTTCAAAACACATTTGTTTCAAAATTTATTTATTTTGAGAGGGAGAGAGAGAGAAGAAATTCCAAGCAGGCTCTTTGCTGTCAGAATGGAGCCAAAGTGGACCTCTATCCCAAGAATCACGAGGTGAAATTAAGAGTCAGAAGCTCAATGGACTGAGCCAACCAGAAGCCCCATCAAAGAACATTTTTTAAGAACTTCTCTTACAATTAGATTTCTCTGTCTAAGCACTTCTTATTTAGGAGTTCTACAGTTTCCAGTGAGAACTATGTATAGAGATTATGCAGTCACTGATTTCTAATAATAATAATAATAATAATCACTGTATACTAAATGTTATGAAAAATACCATATATGATCACATTTTAATTTTTACAGGGACATTTAGAGATAGGTATTATTTTCCCATTTTCAGCTGTATAAACAGGGGTATAGGAAGGTAAAATAACTTGCCTTTGGTCATAGAATTATTGTGTCATAACAAATGGCTGGAATTGGAAGCCAGTCTGTTTTACAGTCTGTGCATCATGCTCAGCAATACCATATTGCCTCTCTCTGCTCTGGGCAGTTATTTTACACATCACTAGGAAGGGGATGCAAAAGATATATATTGCTTAATTCACTTGATTGGAGGAGGCAATTAGATAGAGAATATCCTTAAAAGAGAAGAGACATTTACTACTTTTATCTCTCAAAATAAAAATCCAACTTACAATAAAAGGCACTTTGAATACTAGAATAGATTCAAGAGACTTTGGAGAATGGAGAAACATTATATTTATTTATTCAGTCATTCAATCAGTAGCTAACTCAAGTGACTCCTGGATGTCACCATTGAAATAAGGCACTGGACACAGGATATGCAGGATATGCTCACTGCAGAGGTTTCTCTGGTGAAAATTATGCAGAAGTCATGTAACGCAATACATCACAGATTTAATGATAGGGACATCAATGGAAATGCTGCATTAAAGCTTTCATTTCAATTTATGCAACATTATGGGATTATGTATTGCTAGTGGCAGACAACACATTGACTATATCATGTATTGTCACTGAACTTACTGTCCTCTCTGTAATATCAATATACATTTTGTAACATGTATTTATTTGTATGTTTTCAAATGTTATGGCCAATCTTCATATTCAAAAATCTTTCTAAATACACTTCTTAAGTCTCATAATTTGAGTGTAGGTCATTTTGAATTTTAAAATATACAATTAGGTTGTTCAATATCATGAGAGTTTTAAGTTTTATTTTCAAATTCGTATATCTTTTATTCCTGTACTTCCACCGTGACCAGGGGATCCAATACTATTTTCAATAAAAGGGATAAGAATAGACATTCTTGTTTCTTTCCCAGTCTCAAAAGTATAAGTTGTAGTTTTTCACATTTAAAATGTTTGTTTTGGGCTAGCTGTAGATACCACTTACAAGATCAACAAAGAAGTTTCTCTCTACTCCTAATTTGCTCAGTGTTAATCAAGGAACCATTTTTTATATTATCCATTTTTTTCTATTATATTGATCACATCTCTGTGTTCTATTTTGTTAATGTGGATGACCAGCAATTGGTTTTACATACTTAGAACAAACTGGACTTTTTGTGGTTTATTTCCTGTTTGTTTTCTGGGGTTCAGTTTGCTAACATTCAACTAATTTTTTAAATGTCTTTACTTGAAATATATTTGAATTATAACATCATGTAAATTTAAGGTATATTTGATACATTTATATATTTATTTGACATATTTATATATTTATAACACAATTTCCATTGTATTGATAATTGGCACCTCTATCACATCACATAGTTATCATTTCTTTTTAGTAGAGGAATAATTAAGATCCAGTCTCTTAGAAAGTTTAATGACTGTAATATTGTAGTCTATGTTCATTACACTGTGCATTAGAACTGTAGGACTTCTTTAATACTCATGGCAAGTTTGTACCCTTCAACATTTCTCCTATCCCCCCACCTTCCGGCTCCTGGTAACCATCATTTTATTCCCTATTTTACACGTTTGGATTTTTCATATTCCACATCTACGTGCTGTCACACAGCATTTGTCTTTCTTTTTTTTTAATTTTTTAATGTTTTTTATTTATTTTTGAGAGACAGAGAGAGACAGCATGAGCAAGGGAGGGTCAGAGAGAGAGGGAGACACAGAATCTGAAGACAGGCTCCAGGCTCTGAGCTAGCTGTCAGCACAGAGCCTGACACGGGGCTCAAACCCACAAACTGTGAGATCATGACCTGAGCTGAAGTCGGAGGCGTTAACTGACTGAGCCACCCAGGCGCCCCGCATTTGTCTTTCTTTGACTTACCTCACTTAGCAGAATGTCCTCAAGGTTAATCTGTGTTGTTGCAAATGAAAGGATGTTGTTCTTTCTCATGGCTGAATAATATGTATGTGTATATACACATGTGTATGAATAACATATATACACATATATGTATATGCATGTGTATGCATATATGTATGTGTGTATATGTATATACACACATGCGTGCATAGATATATACATATACACATATACACGCACATATATATTTATATATGTAAATATAGAGAGATATATATGACGTCTTTATTTATTCATCCATTGATAGACATTTAGGTTGTTGTTTCCCTATCTTGGCCATTGTGAACAATGCTGTAACAAACATAGGAGTACAGATATCTCTTCAATATTTTGTTTTTATTTACTGTGGGTATATACCCAGAAGTGGAATTGCTGGATCATACGTTAGTTCTATTTTTAATTTTTTGAGAAACTGCCATATTGTTTTCCACAGTGGCTAAATCAATTTACATTTGCACCAACAGTGTACAAGGGTTCCCTTTTCTCTACATCTTTGGCAATATGTTGTAATACAAACTTTTAGATATAAGATGAATAAGGTCTGAGGATCTGATGCAAAACATGGTGACTATAGCTGGTAATATTGTGTTATATGATTGGAAATTTGCTGAGAGAGCAGAGCCTAAATGTTCTTTTTCATTTTTAATTTCTAAATGTTTTTATTTATTTTTGAGAGACAGGGAGAGACAGTGTGAGCAGGGGAGGGTCAGAGAGAGAGGAAGATACAGAATCTGAAGCAGGCTCCAGGCTCTGAGCTGTCAGCACAGAGCTCGATGCGGGGTTCAAACCCACAAACCAAGAGAGCATGACCTGAGCTGAACCCAGACATTTAACCGACTGAGCCACCCAGGCGCCCCGAGAACCTAAATGTTCCTACAAAAAAAAGGGGGTGGGAAGGTATGTGAGGTGATGAATATGTTAATTGCATGATGGGAATTCTTTCACAATGTATACAAATATCAAATCACTTTAAGGTATACTTTAAATATCTTACAATTTTGTCAATTATACCTCTGGGGTAATGCTGGGGTCAAAAACTTAAATAAGTGACTTTATCAGCAAATTAGAGCAGAAAACACTTACAATGAACTATAAGAACAATAGAAAATAATCTATTTTAATTGAAAACAAAATATAATGAGAAATAAAGGAAAGGAATATAAGACACATGTGCAATTTCCATTGTCCAACACAATAATTAGAAATCTAGAGCTAGAGGCAACAGAGAGAGGTGCAAAACAGTAGTTGAGAAGATATACATTTTTAGCCTTTTATCCTGCTCTTCATTTTTTTGTTCTTTATTTCTCTGTCGCTCCTGTCTTTCCTTTTTTGGTTGTAATCAAGTATTTTCCAAATTCTACCTTATTTTTTTGTTTTAATGTACTATCTTTGTTTTTAAGTATAGGTGACACACAATGTTACATTACTTTCAGGTATAGTATCATTTATTCATTCATTCATTCATTCATTCAGTTCTTGCAGAACTGGAGAATATTATGTATATATATTTTTTATATGGTAGATAAAAAATAAAAGTCGACTTAAAATAGCAACAAAAATCATTACGTATCTAGAGAAAATACAGGAAAGTAAGTTTTGAAATTCTACATTGGAAACCACAAAGCTAATTAAGGGAAAATAAAGAAGATGCAAATAATTGAAGAGATGATAGATGATATTTTATAAAGATGTCAATTTTTCCAAAATCTGTATATAGTTTAACTATACTACCATCCACAGATTTTTATCAACTCTACCTTTAAAACGTGTCTATAATCTGCTTTCTTATTACCACCTGCCCTAAGATGTTAGTACATCTTAGTTGAGTCCACCATTATATTTTGCGCAGACTGCTTCATTGACTCCTTCAGCTGGTCTTTTCCCTTCTGCTCTTGTTCAGCATTCTATTCTCATTATAGGAACTATGGTGGCACATGTCACCTTGTATAAAACACTCCAGTACTTGCCAAATTGTTCAGAGTAAAAACCAATATTTGTAAGAATCCACAATGTCTTTCTTGATCTACCCCTTTCCTACTATCTCAGACATTGTCCTCTATCTCTATCTCAGACATTCTTGGCACCTGCCATATCCTTTTTCTAAATGGTTTTTTCTCAGTTATCCACAAGCTTATACCTTTACTTCCGTCAAGCATTTAGGGTCTTCAGGACTGGCTGATAATGACACTTAAAAATGCAACCTCTCAACACCAACATCAAGAACACGGCTTGACATACACAGTAAATGCTCAGTAGCATTCATTCTTTAATATATTCAGTAGATGATTGGTAAAGATTTCTGATACAGTAATACTGTGGCAATACCAATATTAATAAGATTCAATATTTGCTTCAAAGAAAGTGTCAAGTGGAGTTGTAACTATAACATAACAACTAACATTTATATAGGAGCTGCAATTTACAAAACACATTTACATATGTCTTTCATTTGAGCCTCACAAACACCACTGTGTTGTGGAGAGAGCAGGTGTTTCACAGATGTAAACTTGGAGAGGTTAAATAATTTGCCCAAATGGGAAAGCTATTCTCAAAGCCTGGCTTTCTGACTTTGAAACTTTTTTTCCCCTCTAGTCACACAAGACTGACTTCTCTTTGGACTTTGGGCAATACAAAAGAAGGGTAAAATATCTATGCCTATAATAAAATTGAAATCTTTGTGGGTCAAAGCTGTGGCATGAGAAACAAAATGAGTCCCATGACAGTTTCCTCAGGTTAGTTTATAATCTGTAAAATGGAAATCATGCATACACAATTGCCTTTGGAGACACAGAGAAGATTAATGAGGCTATGTTTATGAAAAATCTTTAAATTATATAGAGAAAAGCATTATCTTCAGGAAATGAACTATTATTAATCCACATTTTTATACATAAGCTTAGCATATGACTTTGTGAAAGAAAATCCATGACTGTTTAGTTCTCACTTTGAGACATTATCATTTAAAAAGTAGTATACGATTTGATAATCTAAATATTGCTTAAGTTCTTAAACAACAACAAAAAAAGGAAGGACAAACATTTTCCAATGGAGCTCAGATTTGTAGACTGTCCATTCTACTACTAGGAGACTGAAAAAAATTAGGAACCTCTACTTCTTAAACTCTGTGGCAGTTGAACTTTTGAAAGAAAGTTCTAAAAGATATCAGGAAGAAAATTTAAAATAACATTGGAGAAAAAATTACAAGAGAACTAGGTTTTGGTCACTTTTTTTCTCTTTAAACAAGAGTGAATTATTTCATTTCCAATCTTGGGTGGAGAAATTGTAAGGTTAAAAAAGATTGTTAATATAGGAGAAATGACAATGAACAAAAACTGTATTTTCCCTTTTTTTTAAGTTTATTTATTTATTTCGAGAGAGAAAGAGAAAGCACGTGAGCAAAGAAGGGGTGGAGAGAAAAGGAGAAGGAGAATCCTGAGCAGGTTCCACACTATCAGTGCAGAGCCCAGTACAGCGGCTCAAATTCACGAACCGAACCCTGAGATCATAATGGGAGCTGAAACCAAGAGTCGGACTCTTAACCTGACTCTTAACGACTGAGCCACCCAGGCGCCCCTCCTTCTTTTTAATTAACAAAGATTAAGACTAAGAAATTAGTTTTCTTAGGAACATTAATTTTATAAAGATGATGCCTTTTTATAAGTAGATTTGCAAAGAAGTTATAAAGCAGTAATTATATAAAAAAGAAAAAGCATATTTTCTAAAACTATACTGCTACATAAAGTACTAGGGAAAAATTTACTGGAAACATTCAATGGATTACCATCCATTATGTGGGTGGGCTTTATGCAGTTAAATGAAGGCCTTAAGAGAAAAAGCTGAGGCCCACTGAAGAGGAAGGAGAAGGAATTTGGGTGGAGATCACCCTGGACTTGAGAAACTGAAACATCAACTCTCACCAGAATTTCTAGCCTGCCTGCCGGCCCTGCACATTTCCAACTTTCCATCTCCCCAAATTGTATTGAACACACACACATTTATATGTCCACACCCACCCCAAAAACAAACAGAAAAGCACTAAGTTCTATAGAAACCATGCTAGCATAAGAACAAATAGCAGAACTTTAGAGAGAATAAAAGAAACAGTGGAGAAAGGCACACAGCTGTTTTCCAGTCCTGAATTTTGTTTTTAACTGGAGTAAAAGCTTTGATATAAGAGGCCTGGACATTTTACTTGAAAAATTAATTGGATTTGGCTGGGATGAAAAACAACCACAGTATCAGTGCTAAAAACTGGCTTAAGACCATTCTTCAAAGCAGGAAAAACCCATCACAATATACTCTTAACGAGTTAGATACAGAGAATTAGAACGTGTAGAACAGAAAAGAGTCGAAGTCAATGGTATTTTTATAGGAGTAAAATCTGATCTTAGCTCTGAGGAAGGGAGGTAATGAATCCTTTCAACATGATTTCAGAGATAAATAGTTGGAATCCTGGAAATGTTTATGCAAAATGGAATGTGGTGTTCTAAGCAGAATGGATAGGACTGGGTTTTATGACTTGAAGCTAACTGTATTGAGAATAGCTTCGATTAAATATTCTTTACTCTTCCACATTAAGGAGAAACATAAAAGTCTATAGACAGAGCACTTGACAAATACTTAAAGGGTGTTGAAACTATACGTTCTCTAGGTTTCTGCCATGGCATCTCAATATCAGTCTTTTTGTTCGTTCTTGATGATAACCACTCAAGAATGAACTTAAAGAGTATTTAGCTTCTGTAGCCAATCAAATAAAATAATAATTAAGGTCACCAAATGCACTTTACAACTGAAGAGATACTGTAAAAAGGATGATGGCCAAATCAGTGAACATTAGAAAATGTGATCAGACTATAAGTAAAGGATTTTATTTTCATCCTAAGCATAGACATCTTTCAGAACTGTTCCTGGCTATGAATGCTTTGGAACAAGTAAGAAGGAGGATGAACTGATTTTTTTTATCATTTTTTATCATTTCTGTTATTTGCCTGTTTGGTTGCTAATCTATTTCTCCTATTCTCTTGCTTTGTTGTGTATCATGTATTTCATGTCTATTGGCTTGTGGTTACATTCAGCAAGGTGCAGGCATTGATAGGTGTGAAAGAGAATAAATCAGAGTATTTCCCCCACTCTTTCTCTGCCTATGGTAGCTTTCCGGCAGTGACTATGTATCCATTTGGGTTCCTGCTCTTGGTAGACCGACAGCCAGTGTTACATGGTTCCTGCGTCTGTGTGCCAAGCAGACAATGTGTGCTCATCAGACAACCCTGCCCTCCTGCTCTTCTTGTACCATTCCCCCTCTCATTGTCCTCTTTTGCCCTAGGAATAGTTGGTGTCTTCTTGCTGTTGCTAGTATTTGTTGTGTTTCATGGTACTCAATGTGATGATCAACTTTTTTTTTAAATCATTTGTTTAATTCCTATGTTAAATTTCCTCTGTATGAAAAACCTAAATGGGTTTCTATTTTTCTTACTTCATACAATTCTTAAAAGTGATCACATAATTATCTCATAAGAAAACAGAATTCCTTCTGAGTCAATTTAGGTATTGTTTCACACAAAGAAAATTAAGGTTTTTGGATTTTTCAATATCTCTCCAAGAATTACCTGACACATTTGGTTGTTAAGTGCAATTCAAAGAACTCATATTCTTATTGTTGTTCCTGACATTTTACATTCCATCACTTCTTTAATAAATACTTTAAGATGGCTCCCCCTCAATACTTTTTCTTTTTAATTTCAGTTTTAAATAGGAGGGTTAAAAATGTATTGCTGTTGATGAAGTGGAATGACAACTGGTACCTTTTTATTTTTGCTATAGAGCTTACTATTTTAGAACTAATTGTATTTTTTGGTGTAACTAATTACTTTGGAGATATCACTAGGCTGAGTGTAAATGCCAGTGTTTAGAAGAAAATTTATAAAGACATTGAACCTTCCAATTAAGTTCTATTAAACAATATTTCACTAGACACTGAGTGATTACATTATAGATTCCTTATTGCCCTGTACTTGATATTCTTGCCATGGGCCCACATTGTAGGTAAGACTGGAAAACAATAACTATATTCTCATAACTAAGTCTCTTGAATTACTTTAAGTTATTTAAACAGTTTACTTAGAGGACATGTTTATTGAAAAGCTTCTTTAAATTGTGAAGTTATGTGATCTATGTGGCTCGTGGCCCAGTACCCATACTTTAAACATTAATGTAGTCCACAGTCACCTCAAGAGTGTAAGAAATCTGGCCACTGTGCTGAGCTGGACTTTGAGTGTAACCCAGTTAGACCCCAGGGAGAGTGTGAATATTAAAAGCAGCATGCACTAAAAAAGAAGTCCATTGGGAGAAGAGCAACAGTCCGTGCTGCCTGGATCTGAGCTCAGTGACCCAGATGCAGTTGAGTGACCTTAGAGCTCCCAAAACAATCCCTTAACTTCCAGAGTGAATGGCAGCTGGGATTTCAATCTCAGGAAATCATAGTTTACAGTGTGGAAAATGCTGAAATGTTGGCAGATCACATAAGGAATCGATGCATAATGAATGTTATTATATACATGCTTGAAAAATTAAAACAATTAATGTAATAAAAGCAATCATATGCATCTGTATATATATCTCTATAGATAGACAGACATCCTAATGTGTTTAGATCAATTTACCTGTGAGTTAATCTCAGTATATTCTCAGTATTTGAGAATTCTCTCAATCTTTATGATATAAACTCAGATTCTACAACCAAATATAGTATATGTTGAAAAGCCAGAAGTTGCTTAAAGATGAAATTCAAAGGAAATGAAAGACACTTCTAAATATTTTCCTCCGAATGGTCAGATTCCTTCCTTTGGTACTTATTATCGACTCTTTATTCAGCATTAGAATTCTTCTCAAAGAAAGTTGAGAATCTCCAGACTTTTTATAAAGTCCTTCAGATATGATATTTCTTTTATAACACAAAAAGAATCAATAAGAGTCAGCTCTTTAGGATTAGAAGATTCACCAAATCCTGGAGGGATTTAAAGGAGAGATTCTGTTCCATTCTGCCTGCCAGAAGGTCAGGTTCAATTTGATGTCACACTTTTGTTTTTGTGGTTATCTTAAAGCTTCCACATAGTTGTAACTCAGAAGTGGAATTCCAAACAGTAAAGGAATAGGGGGGAAAAGTTTCACAGAGTTCTAAAGGCTTCTATGAAGGAAGACTTTTCAAAAATAAATAAATAAATTAATTAATTAATTAAATAAAAAATAAAAATAAAGAAATAAAAAGTGAAACTAGGGCAAGGGAGTCTTAGAAGTTTTGGCTTTTGAATTACAATTACCACAGGAAAAAAAAGATTTTGTCAATCTTGATCTAAATTTAACAGGCAATATGCAGGTGGCAAAGCATTTTGTCAACTACCTGTGGGTAATGAAGCATCTCTTGCCTCCATATGAATTTGCAGATCTCTAATTATATGCCAGAAATTCTGTACCTAAGTTGGAACTAATATGTTATTTTCCTTGTTATCAGTGATAGTTCCGTAACTAAATCTTAAGGAGGATTTAACCTACATTTTAAAAAGTGAAATACAATTGTTAAAGTTGTTGTTTTTAATAATAGCCATGTAATACATAATCAGATAATTTTCTTGTTACAGGGGTTTATTTAGTGTTTCTATTGACCCCTTAGGAATTATACATTGTGTGATATGAAGAGATTTCAATAAGTGCTTAGATTTGATGCTGTTTAAAACTATATTTTTATAACAGCCATATGGCATGACTGTCCCTAGGGAAGTACTTCTCTCTCTAATTCCTTTATGAATTGCTATAGTTTAGTGATAATGAAATAATATTACAGTTCTCAGTGCAGTCAGCAAAAGTCAAGATGTCCTATTGAGTCAAACAATAATTTAGTTGTATCTAGATTTATCATTTGTCAGGGTCAACCTTGCTCTACACAGCAGCAGTGTTCTGAGATCTTCCTGTAATGAAAGCAAAATGTACCACAGAGATTGTTTCACTTGCCTCAAATCTCACGTGTTCAAAATAAAAGTTGCTCTCTTTCTCAGTTACTCCATCCTCTGTAGCTCAGTGGCTGAGAACAGGGCCCCAGACCCACACAGCCTGGATTTGAATGCTGACCTCTCCAAGAGCTAACCAAGTGACCTTGGGCAAATTATTTGGCCTCTTGCAACCTGTTTTCTTATCAGTAAAACAGGAATACTACTGCAAGCCATTTCCTACAATTGTTATGAGGATTAAGTTAGTTAATATAGTCAAACCAGTGTTGCTACTGAGGGAATAAAGGCAGTGGTATGTACCTTGTTCTTTAAGCCAGTGACTTAGGGCCTTATATATCCCTCCCTTATCAAATCATGATCAAGTAGTACTAAATTCTTTTCTTTCTTCCTTCCTTCCTTCCTTCCTTCCTTTCTTTCTTTCTCTTCCTTCCTTCCTTCCTTCCTTTCTTTCTTTCTCTTCCTTCCTTCCTTCCTTCCTTCCTTCCTTTCTTTCATTCTCCCTCCCCGCCTTTTATTAATCTATTGGATTTGTATTTTTCATGGCTTCCTCATTAACCTTAAACTTGGGCTATTACAACTGATGTCTCTGCTCCACTTTTACATTCTTGGCAGAGTATCCGTGGGATGCCCAAGCTTAAATCCGTTCACTTGTTTCCAGGTAATTACTGCAGTGGTTGTCAAATTATTCAAAAAGTTTTATTTACATTTTTATACAAAGGGAATCTTTCATGGGTGTCCAATATATACAAAAAGATAAGCAATGATATCCCCTAATTGCAGTGGGAAGTTAAGGCAGTAATCTTCTCATTCACTATATTTTACCTTATTTTGGGGGGGGGGGGTCTCCTAGTTACTTAATGGGCTTTGTAACCTTTGTAGCTATTCGCATCCCCATCCTCACTACTCCCTTTGTCAAATAATCTTATCTGTGGACTCACAAAACTCATTCTATGTATAATTTATACTATTTAAAATTTTAAAATATAACCACTGGTATCCTATGTTGCTAGTCTTTCTTTAACTGGACTCTGGAGGCCATCTTCCTGGTGCTAAGGGTTCTGAGCACGGCACTACTGACAGGAGAGGCAAAGGTTTGACTTAGACCTGCAGCAGCCGCCTGCTGGTTCCACGCGCAGGACCTCTGCGGGCGTCAGGCCTCCCAGGTGTCCCTCATCACCCCACTTACCCGGACTGCTAAGCTGAGGCGTTCCCAGGACTCGCAGGTGCGCGCGCGATTCTGGCCCGGAGATTTTTCGAGATCTGGACTCCTGAGTTGGCTACTACCTTTTGGAGCTGGCTGCACTCTGGCTGCCGCTTGTTTCCTCCACACGTTGCTGCTGGTGGCCCCAAGTAGCCCTAAAAGGTAAGACCCTGGGATCAATCAAAGGAAACCTTGTGGTTTCAGTGAGGCCAGCTTCTCACCAATATCCGGCACAAGAAATCCCAGGAACTCTAGGTTTGTGTGTATGCGGTCGACCCAGTTCATCTGCCCCGTTTCCTGTAGTTAGGAGGATCTGCACTGCGCCTAGGAGGCGGAGAAGAGCAGGAGGATTGTGGGAGATCCCCAGGTAACCCTGTGCATGGGGGAAGTAAGGGAACCTGTGGGATTCAGATTTCCAAGGTATCCCTCATCAGCAAAATTCCTGGTCATACTGGGACTATAAGGTTTGGGAGTTCCTGCAAGATGTGACTTTAGGGGAACTGGTAACTTGGGTTTTGATGAGGGGTGGACCTTGGCATTCCTGTGAATCCCCCATAAATATCCACTGTGGGTTTTGTTCATCCCAATTACTGAACCTGAGGGTTGATGGCATGGTGCCTAGATGTGGAGCCACAGAGGCTCACACATGTGCTTTTCTTTCTTGCCATCTGCCCCCCTTTTGGCCCACACCCACTGTGGCTTTTGTTCAACAAGCTATCTCCCTGAGGCAGCGTTTCTCACACTGATCCATTGGCGAAGGGATGTGAATGATGGTTATCTTTGGACATTTTTTTTTAAAGATTAAAAAATGTTTTTAAAGTTGATTTTTGAGAGTGGGGAGGGGCAGAGAGAGAGGGAGACACAGAATCCGAAGCAGGCTCCAGGCTCTGAGCTGTCAGCACAGAGCCTGATGTGGGGCTCTAACTCAGGAATGTTGAGATCATGACCTGAGCCAAAGCTGGACGCTTAACTGGCTGAGCCACCCAGGCGCCCCTGGACCTCTTGTTTTTATTGGACTAAGGTCCTGTGTCTCAGTCATGATTCCCAGTCCAAGATCTTTGGAGATCTGGCTTCCTTAACTTAAGAGCTGAAGTCAGAGGAATGAGCTAGACTGTTTTGGAGCAGGATGAGCTCTTTTATCCCTGTGTGTGTACCACAAGCCCCTGCTTGTGGCCCAGACTCTCAGTACACCCCACTTCCTCAACTTGGGGAGAAGCCCAGGGAGCCAGGCTGTTGATTCAGAGAGCCCTGCATGCACTCTTTCCTCCCTCTGCATTTCCTGCCCTCATTCTTGTTCAATTCTAGGCCTGTGTGTGGATGGGAAGCTCTAGCCCAGCAGGCTGTCTTCCTGGAGTACAGTTTTCTTAAACTGCATGTGTGATACAGTGAGGAAAAAGTGTCTCTTAGTTCCTTTGTGGATCTGTGCTAAGAAGAGACTCATGGCCTCTGTGGGAAACAGGTCCCCAGGTGTCCCTCATCAGCAGACTTACTCGCTAAGGAATTCCACGAGATCTGTCTTCAGTAGAAAAGTAAATATATTGTGGAGTAGGGTAGCGCTTGGCTCAAAAAAAAAAAATTAAAAGCAAACAAAAACTAGACTCTGCATTTAAGAACGTACATGGGATTTACCTTTTGTGTGGCCGTTAAAACTTCTAGCAAACAATGTTTACAACAGATGCCTAATAGTGTGCGAACAATAGATCAGTTATGCTTCATGCCTATTTTCTGTTCTTAGAGTCACCCTGTGTCTGTTTCACAACCCGTTCTCTCCCTTGTGTTCTTGGCCTCAAAATGCCTTCCAGAGTAGTGACCGACCTGGTCTGCCTTTCATTTCTTTGACACCAAGTTCCTAGGAATAACTTCAGTTTAACATTAAGTAGCTTAATGCTCGAAATATTAGTTTTCTATGGTTGCTGTGGCAAACTACTATAAGTTTAGAGACTTTAAACAATCCTATTTCTTATCTTATAGTTCTTTAGGTTAGAAGTCCAATGTGAGTCTCATTGGGCTAAAACCAAGGTAAGACTACATTCCCTCATAGAGCTTCTAGGGATGAGTCTGTTTCTGTACTTTGCAGCTTCTAGACGTCATCCATTGACTCATAGCTCTCCACCTTGAAAGCCAGCATTAGTGGGTGAGCACCTGTCACATCTCATCACAGTGATTTCTTATGCTTCCTTCTTCTATTATGAGGGACTCATAGATTGGGATCACTCAGATAATCCGAGATTCTCTCTCCATTCCATACTCCTTAATTTAAACATACCTTCAAAGCCCCTTTTATAATGTAGGTAACATATTTATAGGTTTCAGGGATTAGGATGTGGGCATCTTTGGGGGTCATGACTTTGCCCTCTGCACCTGGGACTCTTTACTACAATGATGTCTGACAATAATACTTTAAACTTTGGACAGTGACTGAAGAAATTGAGGTTCATGGAGGTTATGTGACTTATCTAAATCTGTTTAAAAATACTGAAACTAAAGTTAGTACTGAGGTCTTTTGAATTATAAACCACAAATTCCTTCTGATTTATTGAAGTGTTGACAATTTATCAGTTGACCACATAGCTTCTCTTCTTCATAGTATTGTTATAGGGACCTGAAAAGGCATATGTATACACACATTGGGAAGGGTGTAGTGATATAGGATGCATACTATTATTATGATCATTTTAATGTAAATTTCCCAGGGTTGAAAATTTTCCCAGGAAGAAATGATGGTGTTTGACAAGAAAAGAAGGGCAAAATCCTCAACATAAAAATCACTGTAGATTGTTTCTGAATAGATTCTATTTCTGTCAGCATCAAATGTACGGAAGTGGTGTTCATTTAGGCATAAAAATATCTGATGTAAATAACTAGTCAAGAAAATTAATGATTCAGGAGTTTTTTTGTTCTATCTAATAATTCGGTGATGTTGAAGAAATATATGGTTTAATGTTGGGGAAATTTAAAGAAGGAGATTTAGAAAAATTGAGGAGATAGTTTTAGTACATTTACTGGAGCTGACATTTGGGAAGCAGGAAACCTTCATGCTATTATGGTATTATTTCCAGTAATCTTTGTGAGTACAGATTCCTGAATTCTGAGCTAGAAAAGGCATAATTTGAGGTGTGAAACTTGTGAAGAAGGTCTGGATTAGGATTACAAAAGCTTTGGTATTAGTAACTTCATTGTCACTTGAAACCAGCTGGCTACTATATGTTTTATTTTGTCTTTCTCATTTTTAATCACATAGAACAGTCACACTACAAACAGGTGTGTGCTTTTTCTGCAGACAAATAAGACTAAACTTCATTCTAGGGAAATTTCTCTCTGGAGCTTCATTGAACCTGGTGTTTTTTATCAGGATGCTATGAAGACTTATTAGCGTTTAGGACACAACAACTTGGGCATAATGACTTCCGGCTTTGCTGCCTACAGCAAGGAAATGCCTCTGTGTTCCTGTTGGAAAGGATAAAATGTCTTTCGTGTTGAAAAGGAAAAAAAAAAACCTCTTAAGTTTGCATAATATGCCACTGAAACCAGAGTGATAGAATATCTTCAGTCTTCTATACACACATTCTTTGCTTGACTTTTATTGACTCTGTACCTTCAAGATTATTAAATTCAACTTAACTTACTACCTAATTCTGCCAGTGCAAAAGGGTTTCTTCTCAGTGAGGTTTTCTGAGTCCCTTAAAACTCTTAGGGAATTTTATATCTAATAAGTAAGAGTATCCATTAAGTGTATTTAATAAAAGTCTATAGTTACAGTATGATAGATAAAACAATTTTTTCTGTCTTCAGGAAATATCTAAGATTGACACAAAGTAGCTCCCAAGGGTTAATCTTTAGGGACGCTCAGAGAGACTAAGAGAAGACTTCATCACTGATAGTGTGCCACTAGGATATGACTTTAATAGAATAACAATAATTGAAATGCCATTGTCTTAGTATGTGTAGGACATACCAAGGCATTGAAACCTTCATTCTGTTTTTCTCTTGTGCCTAGAGATGGCATGTAAATCTGCACAGGCCTCTGCAGATCATTTTCAAAAGAACCAACATGGAGGGACACATATCAAGCAGAATTTAAAATCAGGAATGCAACTTTTATGAATTTAGTAATGTCATCATTTGTTTGAAACCAAGTTGTTCATTTTCTGTTGCATAGATTTTATTCTGACCTTAATGAGAAAATAGCATATTCCTCTCTGTGTGTGTGTGTTTTCTTCTCTGAAGCTGTAATGTAAAAAAAAGCATGAATCAAAGCTGTTTTGACAGATGAACAACACAATTTTGTAACAGGATAGAAATTTAAAAAAAAAGACTGAATAGCTGATAAAAGATGAGTTGAACTAGGAGGATTGATGTTAGAGCTGAAGGCACCATTAGAGATTAGATGCTCATTGGCTTTTCAGCAAGCCTGGTGACTCATTCTACATAAATGAAGTTTGTGATATGTAATGAAAAGCTTTCTATCTTCACTGCAAGCAAATTAGCAGGTATTTTGTGGCAGGAATGTTAATGTTATCTTGCATTTGTTTGTGAGCAGGGACACATTAACAGAGCAGGTTTGAAAAGAATTTCACTTTTATAACATCAGGTGCCGAAGGTATTAGAACAAGGTCACCTCTGTAAAGTAATGAGGGAAAATTAGGTTATAAACATGCAATGCCTAAAAATATATTCAGTCTTCTCTGCAGAGTGAATGCAATATAGGATCACCCAAAATTGCTAATTTTCTTTTACTTCAAATAACACTCAGACCCTAAGCCAAATCAAAAGAGTTAAATAATAAAGCAAGACAGGGTAGAGGACAGTTACTGAGGCTCAAAATGGGCAACTGATCCAAATATCTGGACACTACTGTATATAATAGCCTTCATAATTTATAAATCAGGACGTTTGGAATATTTTATCTAATAAACCACAGAGGTCCACATTATCTGTTTGAGAGAAGTAATAGAAAAAGGCAAATAAAAGAGAAAAGTAAAATGTTGCCTATTTTGGATGATATTAAAACTTAACAGGAAGTTGAGTGGTTGCTGGGAACACTATCAAGATGAAGAGAAATGAGCCAGAAAATAAAATGATAAGTTCTCAGAAAGTTGGGTAATGGGAGTATGAATGATTCTGTTCCTTTTATGAGTACATATAAAGAGACAGGGTGGGCACTGTGTGTGCATAAGGCCAACTAGACCTAGGTAATCAGGTTTTGTGCAAGACATCATGTTCTAGGATGTCTAGGGGACCATTATAGCACCAAAGACCTGAGTTTCAAGATTTGGGTAATCATACTTGCAGCTTTTCCTGGACTAGAAACAGACATGCCGATGTAGTTCCTCATCTTGTCCTAAATATTATCCACCCTCTTGCCTAACCTCCTGTCTCCTGCCTTATTATTCATTTCTGCAACTAAAATAAGCTTCTTGTGATGCACTTTGTTCTGCCCAAATATGGTGAGACTATAGGGTGATTACAATATAAGAAACCAACACTGGTCTCTAACTACAAAAATCTTTTGGAGTAATATAACAACTTAATTACTTAATTAAGCAATTAACTATAAGCAGAAAGATGAAAGTATGAGTGTTTGGGATAGCAGTTAATAAAATTTTGTGCAATTAAATTTTTATTTTAGTTAGAATTTAATTGTAAATGAAAATGCACTGCTGGTTATGATAGCCACTTCTTAAAAAGTCATGAACCAGGGTCAGTGACTGGTTTATATTTATTGTCCACAATAAATATATTTATTTATATCCAATCTGGGCTTGTGTGTCTGGAATTTAGTATATAAAATTTGTTGGCCTAATAAAGGATTAAAATATCTCATGTAACCTCCAAATCTGAGATTTGGAAGGATAAATGACTTGCCCAAATTCACAAGGTAATTACTGGAACATCCACTTGAACCTAGGGCCTTTAGATTCTTGTTTTGTTAAAAACCAAACCAAGCCTGCAACCAACCAACCAAACAAAAATAAGTTTGTTGACTGGTGCAGCATATTCTTCAGGCCTGTCTGATTATTGGTATCACTAATGTCCAGGCACTACTCCTGGACAATAATTGGGGGTAAGGTACACCATACATATTTCTATAACTCTTCTCAAGTTATGTAATGCAAAGCCAGGGCTGAGAAACAACTGGGCAATTTGGAGATTCCATTAGAAAATGGTGCAATTCCTTTAGCCCAGGACTACAGTGCTACTTTACCCAAGGTAATTTGGAGGGGGAAAACATAGAAGGGTCTATTTAATGTTTAGCACAGAAAGTGCCCTATGTATGCCTTTAATGTTTCTGACATGTATTCAGTTAACAGCAGGGCATGTATCAAGGAAAGAGCCAGTGCTAAGGTAACATGGACCTCATTTTTGAAGCAATCTTTAAAATGAGAGGTCTGGCAAGATGAAACTCAGAAAATAAATCAATGCTTGTCTAAAGGTTATAGAGTAACTTGGGAACTATTTGAGCTCTAGTGATTACAAGATCAGAAGATTAAAAAATAACCCTGAGGGTGTGCTTTAGGAACCATTCCCTCTGAAGATATATGGGAGATTTATGATTGAGTTGAAATCATTTTTGATTGGAAATAACTCCAACCCATGAAGAACATTAAAGTCAAAATGGTGTAAGGAACATTGTCAGAATATGTTCTTTATTCACATTCTAAAGGCTAACCATTTGCCACTGGAAGAATAAGAACCACCTAATAAATTAATACAACAACTAGCAGAAAGCCTAGTAATCAAACAAGTGCCAACTATAATTAAGATAGTATAACAGATGGAATCAGACTACAAAGAAGTTCAAAGTAGTCCTCAAACTCAAAGGTTTAGATGTGACTCAAATATGATAAATGTTTGAAAAATTAAATAGCAAAAGAAGAAATAATTGACAATCCGATGCTAAAGTAGATTGTCAGTTATAAAGCACTTATATAGTCAAATGATTGTTTTAAAAAATAAGCACTTTCAGGAGTTCAGAGACAAAGAGAACAAATGTTTCCAAATGACTATCTTCCAGATAAAATCGAAATACCTCAACATGGAGAATATAGATGCTTATTTACCTTTCCCGTGCCTGCTCTTTCAGTCTTCTTGTTCAGCACCTCTTACTTAATGTAGCTCTTAATGCTGGGGCTGTGGGAAAGAAAAGACAAGAAGTACTGAAACTGGCCTTTCTGACTTAGCCTTCCCTAGCTTTATACAAGAGAAAAGACACATGTGGTTGCCTTTCTGTTTATTATATTTACCAATATAATTTTCTTTCCCCTCTTTCTTTTAAAGTGGACTCCTGGAAAAGATATTGGTGAATAGAAAAGAATATAATGTGGTAGTATATTTTAGGTACTCAATATATGACTTTTTATTTGCTTATTCATTAAGTTAGCCAGTCTGCAAAAGTGGGTAGAACACAATAAATTGGTACTACTGTGATCCAGGCATGGTGATGGCTCTAGGGTAAGATGAAACTGTGAAGACTTAATCTCTCATTGAATGCAGCAATAATATTGTGATTAGGAATAATGTAGGCTCAGAACTAAGTAACATGCAAGATACATTTTTAGTGTCATGAGAGAAGTAAAAATACTCAGCATCTCTCAAACCTGGTCCTCTTTGAGTGTTCCTTATTAGAGAGAATTGGGAACCATCCATTGAATTTTGTATGTCAGACACATAGGAAACAAGATGCATCTCAACCTCAACTCTTAGCCATTGGCAAGTAATGAACAATTTATATTCAAATTTTCATTCTATTCTTATGACTTTATTCCATCTCATGTGTTTCTGCCAAGTTAAACAGGTTCATTTCTCACCTACTATTGTAGTATCTACCTAATTAGTTTTCCTACATAAGCTTCAATAAGAGTGATCTTTTCAAAATACAGATTGGTCATATCATCCCTCTGATTAAGCTTCACGAGGGCAGAGAATTTGTTTCTGCAGTTCATTATATCCCTAGCAGCTAACATAGTATTAGACACAAAATACATACTCAAATAATTTCAGTAAATAAACAAATAAATAGTAAAGTTGGAGAAAATAGTGTTTGATGAAAGAGTCCTCAATATCGTGAAACTTAACTGAGAGAGATTAGCGTGCTCATCCTTAGGATAGTGACCACACAAAAAGGCTTTCAGAACTTAGCTGACAAAATCCCATTAATGGCTCATAATGTGTCCTAGCATATATACTTATTTTATGGATATGTGAATTTGTAGGTAAGTCTGGGAGGGCAAAATTTTCTACATAAATGTTTATGCAGATGTTATACAAAGTCCACCTAAAGTGAAATAGATGAAATTCATGTCACAAAGAATGTCATTGGTACTGCGTTAAATCTCTAGTGAAGCAAAAAAGAAGTTTTATATTTATAGTATAGCAGTTATTTGCAGTTTAGCCATTTGTTATTTATTCCCCCTTTCCCTTCCAAAGAGCACCCTGACCTCCCTCAGTGATCCACACGTCTTCTTCTTTTAGTCCTTGCTTATTTGACAGTATTTGATTCCTTTCCAACTCCTGAAATTAAGCCCTGCATTCTCTTGGCCAGAGTAATTGTTTCAGGGAGGGGTCACCTGACGCAGTCAGAGCTAATGAGTTGTAATCAGTATCTCCTGGGACTGCAGAACTTGCACTCACAGGATATGAAGCTGAAAC
Organism: Suricata suricatta; assembly: GCF_006229205.1. Taxonomy (NCBI): domain Eukaryota; kingdom Metazoa; phylum Chordata; class Mammalia; order Carnivora; family Herpestidae; genus Suricata; species Suricata suricatta. The sequence continues at coordinate 66,714,227 of NC_043708.1, read as the reverse complement.
CAGTGCATCCATTTTGGCACCAGAAGGGGGATTCCTATCAAAGCATGGGGCCAACACAGAGCGGAGCTAAATTTTTGAGAGATATCAGATCCTGGTAACATTATTTGAGCCCCAGGATCAAGGCAAACCAGAACCCGGACTGTTCTGTATGTGAGCTAACCAAGTCCTTTTTGAAAAACTTGTTTGGGTTGGTTTTCTGTCACTGATAAACAAGAAGGCCCAAAGTGATAATAGCACTACCTTCTGTATTCCCTGTTGGCTGTGATGTAACAGTTCATCTGAGGCAATTGGCCTCAGCCTTGAAATGTGATAGATTGTCTTCTGGTCTGGGACAAGGTTTCTTAGTGAGTCAGATTGGCTAACGAAGTGTAACTGGCCTCTGCCTACAGACTGTGCAGTGGCACTTATCTAGTTTCACTGATAATAGGCTGCACCTGTTACTGAGAAACATTTATGGCCAAAAAGACTTCCAAACAGAAGCCTAAGACGAAAAAAAAAAAAAAGTGGCAGAAAAATCCAAACTGACAAAGCATAGTATTGATTAACAGAAACCATTGAATGTATGACTTTTATTGAGTCAATACTCAAAGTAGGGCCTCTATTCACGTTCGACAATCATGTGAGAAACAGAGATATATATTAAAGCAAAAGGAAGTTAACATTTTTATGATGACTTTTAGGTAGAAATGCAACCCCCTTTTTATTCTCTGATTATTCTTCTCTTTATTATTTTATCTATTAAATATTTTCATTGCTCTTGTAGAGAAAGAGGGACCACCTGGGGGCAGTCCATACTGTGATGTGGAACCAGAGGAAGGTAAGAAACTGTGTGACAGCTGCTTGAGCTAATCCCAGTCAGCTGTCTTTACCACTCAAAATGGTAAAAGATGAAGACAGCAGTTAGGCCACCCTGTCTGCCTGTAAGTGGCTGTTTATGTGTGAAATGGTGTCTAGAGAGTGCCCCCTGATCAAAGGAATTTGGGACACGGGTGGTTAAGGAAGAAACCTCAGGCAGGTAAAAGAGTGGAAGCCAGAAGCCTGGCTGTTTAACTGTTTCATGGTGGTGCAACGCCTTCTTGGAGAAGCTCCTACCAATACATCCTCCAGACTGCTCGCAGCCCCACAGCTTTGTAAACCATGTGTCTGCTCATGTGTGGGGAATAAATGAAGTGGCAGACATTACTGCTGTCCTCATGGGTCTTATTCTTGAAATATAAATGATAATCCAAAATAACCTGAGCCAAAGTCGAGTGAGAGATAACAAGAAACATGTGCTATAGAAACAGGAAAGTGGATGTTTCAATTGAGAGATTTTTTTTTGTGAGAGAAGTTACATCTAAATTGTGACTTAAAGGAAGGGTAAGAATTAAATTTGTTGAGAACACAGAAAAGGATTTCTGGTTGAATCCTTGCATAAACAAAGCTCAGGGGGAAAAAAGTGAAGCGTTTATCAATGGGGAAAGTAAAAGTATTTGTGAAATAATACCTCCTTACCAAGTCTATTAAGGATCTTTTGGAAAGAATTACATAGAGGTTTTTTTGTTATAATTTAACCTCGTAGAAATAATTTCTTGTAAATAAATTACCTGAGGGAAAATACATGTTTTAATTCACACTTGGATATTTTTAGAAATTAACAAAATGTATATGGAGTTAGCTTATCATTTTTGATGATCTGTAAAACTTACTAGACCCAGAGGAATTCCAATTATTCTATTAAATTACTCTATAATTGAACTAACATCTCCACTCTCAATAAAACAGGTTCTAATGTCCAAAGCAGTGTGTGAGCTATTGCTGAGTGTCTTAATGGCTCCTATGTTTGCCTACATATGCTCATACTAGGCTCCAACTAATTACTTTGTAAAGCACTTTGGGATAATTTGGTTGTGAATAGTATTGTATAAAGCAAACACATTTCTTTTCTCAAACATTGGCTCATGTTGGGAGCTGAAGAACTACAAGTACGTTTTTTTTCCCCCTCAGCAGTAGGCATTTTATGTTACACTTGCATGCATTTTCAGGGCCTCTTTTAGAATGATATGTTTGAGGATAGGCCGCAAAGACCTTATATACGATAATTAGTGGATCTATTTCTACTGATGTTGCCATGACACAAAATATTTATTTTGTTTCAAAGTGATTTATTAATGAATATGAGGTATTTTATAAATATTTCTCATGAAATACTTGTCCTTTAATATTTATTACATGTACATGAAGCAGACTTTCAAATAAAGGAAAAGTCTTCCCTCGCAAAATAAATATCAACAAAGTATTTTCTGAAAATTGTTTAAGAAATTACAGCTCGTGAACTATGTCTCATACTGTGCTTTCTTTAAGAATTAGTGGCATTATACAAGATTTATACCCATCTCTTTATTTTTTTTCAATATTTATTTTGAGAGAGGGAGAAAGAGCATGCATGGGGGAAGGGCAGAGAGGGAGGAAGAGTGAGAGAAGATCCTAAGCATGCTCCACACTGTCAGCATAGAGCCTAATGCAGGGCTTAAATTTAGGAACCCTGAGATCACGACTGGAGCCAAAATCCAGAGTCAGACGCTTAACTGAATGCACCACCCAGGCACCCCAACACGCATCTCTTTATTCAGAATTCTTTTTTTCCAAGTGCCAGCAATGAGATTTAGAATGTGTGCCGTAAATTGCCTGTTAGGCACATACACAAGGAAATACTTATGTCCCTACAAGTGTATGGCATCCCTGGTACCCACTCTGGTTCTGGATTAGTTATGATCTGTTCCAATAGTTTCTATAAATGTTATTTCCTAGAAACCATCCTTTCATGACTACTATTCAGTATTATGACTTTGGCTTTGACTTCCTGCGAAAAAAATTATAATTCGTAATTTGCAAGAAATATGTGGAGTGTTTCTTTGTCAATATCTGAAAGTAATCCCAGGGTTTAGGGAAGTATTTCACTCTCTTAAAATTTTTAGATAATTAAGTGCACCATGATTTACTGATAATGGCTTCTTACTATTATCCACCTACAAACAAACCCAGACTGAGTACTAGTGAAACAAGAGCAGAACGTAAATTGTGCCCTTTCAATGGAATGACCACTACTTGTGTTCAGTGATCGAAAAGCTTATGTATATACATGTCTTTGTCCTCTGAATGACAGATTTGAGAATCTCCATGCCCTGCAAGTCCATTTGGAAATGAAATTAACATTTTGTCCCTTTGATAAACCACTAACTACGTTAAATGAAGTTTAATGATCCTTTGAGAGTTATTAGTGAACTCTTACATGGTGCAATGGTTAGATTAGTGAAATCTCCTGATGGGATAGTAACTGTATCCAAGAGAATCTGGAAATTGATGCAGTTCTATGAAAGGAAGTTTTATCTTTATTCCTCCCAATGTGTCTCATTATGTTCTTTTCCTTTTTATATGTACCTACCATTATTAACAAAATATGAATATATTACCTGAATTTTAAGTTGGCTACTCCATGTGAATTGTTTCAGGATATGCTTATGGTATCCTGGAGAATAATTATACAAAATTCTCAACTGTCTTGTATACTTGGTATTGAAACCCCTTAAGATTAGGATTTCAAAACACAGTTTTGTTTTATGAGGTTTTACATTTGTGGGGGTAATAGAACTCTCCAGAAACATGCAGTGATGTTTCTCCAGCAACAATCTGTATTTGGGTACATTACAAGTACATGATTAGCAACTAGTATTGAAGGCCATCTTCTGACATCAGATTGTACACAAATCAAGTGCTGACACCAGCCACTGAGTTTATGTACATGGTTTGGGAAGAAGGTGTCATCTGAGACAGTGAAGGTACATGTCACCATGAGCTGCATCCAAGGGGATATACTTATAATGGCTGTGGTTATCCATGAACATCTCAGTTTGGAAACATTAAATTTCAAGGGATGTTATTTATTGCTATACATTGCTAAAAATGTGGCTATTGGTAAAAAAATACTGTAAGTTAGGACAGAGTCAATGAATTAAAAGAGAAAGTTCAGGGGATTCTCTCCATTCATTATCCAATAGCCTAGAGACTGAGTTGCAGTGCTGAGAGGCAAGTTGGGATTTTAACTCAGTATGACAGTATGGCAAATGTCCAGACCATGATCACAAAACAGCTGTTTTCCTCCATAACAGGGTGAATTATAGTACATAGTGGAGCCAAGAAACCTCTTAGCATTTGTGCAGAAGGTTCTTTTGCCAGCCAGGGAGCAAGCATCAACAAGCACTGGCTTTGGAAGAGTTGGCATCTTTTTAACTATTTGTCCATGACAAAGTCTTCCCTATGAGAAGTTTTGTTAATGTTTCCTTAAGGATTTAAGATGATGAGGAGGAAGAGAGCATCCTAGGTGAAAACAGGGGTGATATTTTCATAAAATGACGTCTTTGAGGGAGTTCTCATGTGATCTAAATTGGTTCTCAAAGATGACATCATTAGTGCCTGAAGTACATTATTTTAATATAATAAAACCTGAAAACTGGGAAACCACTAGGAGACATCAACATCAAAATTCAGAGAATCTGGAGCCTACATGAAATTATACTTCCTCCCTGAGAAGGAGACTTAATGACCTTCTGTAAAATACTAATAAGAACCAGAGGTCATGGTGACCACACTCCATAGACTTCAAAACAAAACAAAACAAAACATATAGATGGCCAAATCTAATAAGGCGTTTGGTTACTCATTGCAAGAAATTTCAAAGAATGGGAAAAATGGAGGCATTTAAATATGGAGGAAATATCTTTCCTATAGAAAAATCTGAAAGAAAGCTAAGAATATGACCTCAAATAGAGAGTACTCAAAGGCAAGTATTACACCTTTTTATTTTTAATGTTTATTTATTTATCTTGAGAGAGACAATGCAAGCAGGGGACAAGCAGAGAGAACGGGAGAGATAGTCCCAAGCAGGCTCTGTGATTACAGCTCTATCCCATGGACCGTGAGATCATGACCTGAGCCTAAATCACGAGCCAAATGCTTAACCAACTGAGCCACCCAGGGGCCCCTATACCTTTCCTTTTGGCAAAGTCTGGACTGAGGGCTCCTGGACCAGATGTGGTGGGTTGTATTTTTATAGTCCCAGTCACCGTTACCAATGTTACTTGAATTGATTTTCCCAAGAATATATACTTCTTTCTCAAAACTATTTTTACTTGTGGAATTGACACAAAATTCCAAGGCAAATACTCTAATAAAGATAGAATTGATATGGACAGAATTTTTCTTAATAATCTTTTCTTCTAAACTTGCTCTCTAGGTCATCTGTGAAACTTTCCAAAGTGTATATGGCTGGTTCTCACCCTCTGGACATTCTAATTCAGAAATTTGGGGATGGGATGAGATTTCTTTTATTTGAAAAAGTTTCATGGAATTTTGAGGCATTAAACATCCTTGGATTGCAAAGATTACATACTTTCCTTTGAGAATTCAAGCTCCTTATGAGTAAGCATGAGTTGGTTTTACATGCCAAAGGTTCAATTTCTGTAAGAACATGTTGCAACTCCACTGAAGCCAAGCCACACCCAGCAAAAGTAAGGGCAGACAGACTGTGCTCATTTTATCCCACATTTACCTTTTACCCAAATGCATTTCACAACAGTCTTGATTGCTCCACTGCATTCTTGCTCTGTTCATCTGACAGCCCTTTGGGGTGTATCCTTTCAGTTCAGCGAGTTGCATATCCTGGCTGATCTCTCGGGTATTCTAGTAGTTACAGTCCATTTTCTCTCTCCTTGGTTAGGTACCTTGGAATGGCATCTAAGTAACAGACTCCTTTGTTTAGTTTTCTTGTGTGCTTCCAGGATGAGGAGCAAGGTGTGTTATTTTTCCTAGCAGTCCTGTATGATCCTTTGTATTGTTGTGGTATCAGTTGTAATTTCTCTTTCATTTCTCACTTTTCTTATTAGATGTTTTTTATTGATTTTTGAGAGAATGCAAGTGAGAGTGGGCAGAGACAGGGGACAGGGGATCTGAAGAGGGCTCTGTGCTGACAGCAGCCAGCCTGATGCAGGGCTTGAACTCACGAATCGAGAGATCATGGCCTGAGCCAAAGTTGAACACTAAACCGGCTGAACCCCCAGGTGCCCCTCTTTCATTTCTGATTTTACTTATTTGAGTTATCTCTCTTATTTTCTTAGTCTGGCTAAAGACTTGACAAATTTGTTTATCTTTTCAAAGAAATAGCTCTTAGTTTTGTTGATCATCTTTACTATCTTTTCAGTTTCCATTTCATTTATTTTTGCCCTAATCTTTATTATTTCCTTCCTTCTAGTAGCTGTGGACTTTATTTTTCTAGTTCCTTGAGGTATAAAGTTAGGTTACTTGAGACTGTTTCTTGAGGTAGGCATTATTGCTCTGAACATTTCTCTTAGAACTGCTTTTGCTACATCACACAAAATTAGTATATTTTAATTTTCATTTGTATCAAGGTTTTAAAATTTTTTCCTTGATTTATTTGTTTAGTAGCATGTTGTTTCATATCCATATATTTATGAATTTATCCATTTTTCTCATGTAATTTCTAGTTTCAAACCATTGTGGTTGGAAAAGACACTTGATAGAATTACAGTCCTCTTAAATTTATTAAGACTTGTGGATTAATATGTGATGTATCTTGAAAAATGTTCCATGTGCACTTAAGAATGTGTATTTTGTTACTTTTGGATTGAATGTTCTGTATATATGTTAAGTCTCTCTGGTCAAATGTGTTACTTAATTCCAATGTTTCCTTATTGGTTTTCTGTCTAGATGATGTATAAATTGATGTAAATGGTATATTACATGCTCCTGCTCTTATTATGTTGCTGTCTGTTTCTTTCTTTTGGTCTATTAGTATTTGCTTTATATACTTAGGTGCTTCTATGCCGGGTGCATAAATAGTTATAAATGCCATATCCTCTTCTTGGATTACCTCTTTATCATTCATTATATTTCATCCATCTTTATTTATTATTATTAGTTTTTGTTTTAAAGTCAATTTTGTCTGATAAAAGTACAGCTACTCTAGCTTTATTTTGGTTTCCATTTGCATGGAATCTCTTTTTCCATCCTTTCCTTTTCAGTCTGTGTCTTTACATCTAAAGTGAGTCTCTTATAGGCAGCCTATAGCTGTGTCATGTTATGGTTTTTCTCTTTGTATCCATTCAATCACTCTATATCTAATCTTTTGATTAGAGAATTCAATCCACTTACATTAAAAGTAATTATGGATAGGTATGTGCTTTTTGCCATTTTGTTCATTGTTTTCTGACTATTCTGTAATTCTTCTGTTCCTTTCTTATCCTACTTTCTTCCTTTGTGGCCTGATGACTTTTTAAGTGGCATGCTTATAATACTTTACCTTCCTCTTTTATATATTTACTGTAGGTTTTTGCTTATCTTATAATGAGGATTATCTTTAATCTGTTTTAAGTTGATAATAATTTAAATTTGATCCCATTCTAAAAGTCAACTTATTACTCTCCCCACCAACATTTTTTGATGTCACATTTTACATCTTGTGTGTTCCTTAACTATTTATTGTCATCATGGTATTTTTACTAGTTTTGTCTTTTAACCTCCATACTACCTTTATAAGTGACTAGTTCACTCTCCATGATATTTTTAGTTTTCAGTGAGACTTATACTTTCATATGTTTACTTGTTACTATTTAGCACCCTTACTTTCCAGCTGAAAGAACACCCTTTGTCATTTTTTCTAATACCAGTTTGGTGGTAATGATATTCTTTAGCTTTTGCTTGTCTGGGAAAACTGTATCTCTTTTTCAGTTCTGAATAACTTTGCTGGATAAAATATTCTTGGTTGGAAGGTTTTTGTTCATTTGTTTTGTTAGTTTGTTTTTTTGTTTTCCAAGCACTTTGAATATATTATGCCATTCCCTTCTGGCCTGTGAAATTTCTGCTGAAAAATCCATAGTTTTATGGGGATTCTTTTGCATGTTACAAATTGTTTTTCTCTTGCTCCTTTTAATATTCTCTCCTTGTTTTTAACTTGTGTCTTGATGTGACCCCTTTGGGTCTATCTTACTGGGAACTCTTTGAGCTTCCAGGATCTGGAGGTCTGTTTCCTTCCACAAGTTAGGCAAGTTTTCAGCCATTATTACTTTAAATAAGCTTTCTGCCTCTATCTCTCATTCTTCTCCTTCTGGGAGCCCTACAATATGAATGTTAGTCCATTTGATATTGCCCTATAAGTTCCTGAAGTTATCTTCACTTTTATATTCTTTTTTCTTTCTGCTATTCTAATTGAGTGAATTCCACTGCATCATCTTCAAATTGACCAGTCCTATCTTCTGCTTCATCTAATCTTATGTTGGCCCTCTAGTGTATTTTTCAGTTTGGCTTTTGAATTCTTCAGCTCTATGAATTCTATGTGGTACTTTATTTTATTTTCTATCTCTGTGTTGACCTTCCACTGTCCATCCATTCTTTTTCCTAGTTTGGTAAGCATCATTATGACTATTACTTTGAACTCTTTTTCAGGTAAATTACTCATCTCCATTTCATTACTTTTTTTCTGAGGTTTTATATTTGTTATTTGAAACATATTTCTTCTTTCTTCATATTTCTTGACCTTCTGCATTGGTTTCTATATAGTAGATGAAACAGCCACCTCTCCCAGTCTTGAAGAAGTAGCCTACTGTAGGAGCTGAAACTTGCTGTTCAATCCTGCCTCATATCTTGGTCATCTCTCAAATTTTTATGTTTTTCCAAATAACCTAATATATTTTTAATTGCTCCCAGTAGTTAAGGATGTGCCAAGATCTGTCAGTGTCATAAGGGGAAAATCTAAGCATCTAGAATGAGTCTGTTTGAAGCCAGACTCTCAAGTAGTAGCTTTATAAGTATTCCAATATGTCCTATGCTGTGGGACCACAAACATAAGCCCTGATGGCCACCAAAGTCGGGTAGTCTAACAGTGTCCCCTGGGCAAAAGTTTTATAAATCAGGGCTCCAGATAAGTACATAAGCTCTTTTCTGGGGGATACTGGTGAGGGGGAGCAAGGCAGAAGAACAGCACAAAGCTGGTATCAACAGCCTATATTCTTTTAAGCAGCTTGACAGGCCACTAGATGTTCACCAAACCTGAAGCCTGTCCTTCAGACTGTAGCTCCAAGGTTATTACCAAAAATAAAAGAAATAACAAGTGTTGACAAAGATACAGAAAAACGGGACCCTTGTACACTGTTGTTGAGAATGTAAGTTCGTGCAGCCACTATGCAAAATAGTATGGATGTTCTTCAAAAGTTAAAAATATAGCTACCATATGATACAGCAGTTTCACTTCTGGGTATTCATTCACAGATAATAAAAACACTAACTTGAAGATATATATGCATTTCCATGTTCATTGCGACATTATTTATAATAACCAAGATAAGGAAACAATTTAGCTTTCAGTGATGGGATATTGTCCATTGAATGAATGGGAAAAAGAAATTGTGTGTGTGTATGTGCATGTGTGTGAGTGTGTGCGTGTGCGTGTGTGTGTAGGAATATTATTCATTCATAAAAAAAAGAATGAAATCTTGCCATTTGTGACAATATGGATGGACATTATGGGGATGATGTTAAATGAAATGTCAGACAAATAAAAGACAAATGTGGGGTGCCTGGGAAGCTCAGTCAGTTGACTGTCTTACTCTTGGTTTCAGCTCAGGTCATGATCCCAGGGTTGTGGTATCAAGCCCTTTATCAGGCGGTGTGCTAAATATGGAGCCTGCTTGCTATTCTCTCTCTACCTCTTCCCCTCTCCTCAACTTGTACCTTCTCTTTCTCTCCAAAAGAAAAAAAGAAAAAGACAAATAAGACCAAAAAACCAGAAAAACTCAATAAATGTTGGAGAGATTCAGACATGTACTTTGAAAAAGAGCTTGGGCCAATTTGGAAATGCCTAGGAAGTTCTGCTCTAGAGCAATTGCCTTAAAGCCACCTAAAGGACATAAGAAATACATTTTAGTTCCAGAACACACACTTATACACATGAAACCAGAAACAAAATTTTGCTGAACACTATCCTTACTGTGTACCTTGTAACTTATTTGCTAGTTTTTCTATTTCACTAATTTTTATGTTTCTGATGCTCTGATTGAGACTTCTAGCCCAATAAACACTTCTATAAGATATTTAAAAAATTCAGGTAAGGCTCTTCATCTGTTATTTGTTATAGCGCCTAAAGCAAATTTAAGTGTAGTGACTTAAATAATATTCCTCAAAATTTTGTGTCCATCTGAAATCTCAGAATATGACTTTATTTGGAAATAGGGTCTTCAAAGATATAATTAGTTATGGAACTAAATGAAGTCATTGTGGATTTAGGACAGTCTCTAATCTGATAATTAGTGTCCCTAAAAGAAGAGGTAAGGGGGCACCTGAGTAGCTTAGTCAGTTGAGCATCCAACTTCAGCTTGGTCATGATCTCACAGTTCATGAGTTTGAGCCCCACATCGGGCTTGTTGCTGTCAGGGCAGAGCCCACTTTGGCTCCTCTGTTTCATCTCTCTCTGCCTCTCCCCTGCTCACTCTCTCTTTCTCAAAAATAAATAAACATTAAAAAATAAAAGGTAAGGACACAGACATGTAGGGAATGACAAGGTGAAGATAGCAGTAGAGATTGAGGTGCTATGTCTACAAACTAAGCAATGGTAGGACCTGCCAAAGCGTGATAGCACAGGGAGGAGTTCTTGTCCAGAAGAAGAGTTCTTACCCCTTGATTTCAGACTTAATGGCCTCTACAACAGAATTGTGAGACTATATATCCTATTATTGTCATGTGGAATGCTGTATATAAACTTTACCATTTGTATTTTCTGTGAATTTTTAAATTTTATGTTTCAAAAAGTAACTGATGAAAAAAAGTAAAATTTTTCTTATTTTGCATATATTTTTATTTAATATTATTAAGTATTCTAATTAATGAACATGACAGATCTCTCCATTTATTCAGGCCTTGATTAATTTCTCTTGGTAATGTTTTATATTTTCTAGTGTTGAGGTCCATTACATCATTTATTAAATTTATTTCTAATAATATTTTCAAGATATTATTTAAAATTTCATTTTCTATTGCTGGCATATAGTAATTAAAATGGCTTTGCATATTGGACATATATTTTGCAATCTTGCAATGTGTATTTTTTATTATTATTTTTTCATTTTATTTTTGAGAGCACAAGCGAGGTGGGGGGGCAGAAAGAGAGTGAGAGAATAAGACAGAATCTGAAGCAGGCTCTGAGCTGTCAGCACAGAGCCCAATGAAGGGCTCAAACTCAGGAATAGTGAGATTATGACCTGGGCTGAAATTGGACGCTTAACTGACTGAGTCACCCAGACACTCTGCAACATTTAATTAATTAATTAATTAAAATTTTGCAACATGTATTTTTTAAAAGGTATCCATAGATTCCCTGTGAATTTGTATTTCTTCATAATTCCTACATATTTTCTACTTGCTTTATAGAGCTATTACTTTACATTACAATTTTGAATTGAAATGATGGCAGCAGACTTTTTTTTCTCATTCCTAATCGCAAAGGTAAAACTGCCAAAATTTCTCCACTAAGTATGATATTTGATTATTGCTCAAATAACTTTGCCTATTTACATGTTTATAATTTTTATTTTGTAATAACGGGTGTCTATAAAATAATACTGGAAACTGCAGATGATATTATATTCTAATAGAAAGGGCTATTTCTTTCTTATTTTGGGCAAAGATAGTAAAGTTCTGGGTACCTCAGTTCTTCTAAGGATGAGACTGAAAGGTAACTGGAAAACAAGCTGAGCAAGACTGATTATGTACCCGAGTTGCCCTTGTATTACTGTGTATTTGATTTAGGAAGTTGACAGATCTTTGTCTGCTCAGTTCAGTATATTAGCAACGACCTTCAGAGCTTTTTAATTAGGGTTTAAGCTTACCATTTCTTTGGACTTCATAATTTGGATAATGTTTTGAAGTAAAAACTGAACATGTGTTTGAAGGTCTTGAAGCTGTCAATTGAAGTTCCTGAAGCTGTCAATTGTTTACAGCTTCTGAATGCTAAAATGATTGATGCTTTCCCTGTCCTCATCAATCACCTGACAGGACCAATTTTGGATTCTTCCCCCCAAACTGAACCTAACATGGAACACACTGTGTATGTAAAGAAGCTGTTCAGACTCAGGGTCAGTCCAGCACCCCATTGGGGCTTTCATATTTTTTCTCAGGTTCTCTTTCTCTGGCAGTTGTTTCTCAGGATCCCATGAGTGGGGGACATTTCATTCTGCCCCTCACTCTGAACTGCTGAGTTCAGAGTGAGGGGACGTCGGTCTGTGTTCTGGAGTCTCCAACTCTCCCATTTATTCAAGTCTCTGGAAACTGTTACAAGCTTTGCTGGATGTCTCCTCCCCAGAAGGTGTCCTCTGCCTGGTCAGGCTTAGGTCTTCAGTCTCCATTCAGAATTACAGATGGGCGCCTGTGCCCCAGCCCATTCTTCCACCCAAGATGGGGAGAGATTGAAAACAGAAACAACTGGAAAATAATTGTTAAGTATCAGTCCACTTCTGGACAGTTTTCCACCTTCTGGAATTTTTATGTATTTGGTTTTCATTACAGCTGAATCTTGACCAAGCTAGGTTTGAACTACATGCATTTAATTATATGTGGATTTTTAAAATAAATATGATATAATACTGCAAGTGTATTTTCACTTTCTTATTTTCTTAACATTTTCTTTTCTCTTGTTTACTTTATTATAAGAATACAGTATATAGTACATATAACATACAAAATATGTGTTAATTGTTCATGTTATCAGTAATATGGAAATAAAAGATCTGTACACTGAAAATTAAGACATTGATGAAAGAAATTGAAGAAGACACAAATATATGGAGACATATCTCTTGGTCATGGATTGATATAAATATTATTAAAATATCCATGTAACCTAAGGCAATCTACAGATTCACTGCTCCCTTTATCAAAATTCCAAAGGCATTTTTTAAGGAAATGGGAAAAAAAACCCTAAAATTTGTATAGAACCATAAAAGACCCCAAATAGCCAAAACAGTTTTGAAAAAGAATGAAGCTGGCAGGGTCACACTTAATGATTTCAAAATATATTATAAAACTGTAGTAATCAAAACAGAGTGGTATTGACCTAGAAACAGATATATAGATCAATGGAACTGAGTTAAGTCCAGAAATAAACCCACCCATATTTTTTAAATTAATTTAGGACAAAAGAGCCAAAAATATACAATGAGGAAAGGACCATCTCTTCAACTAATGGTGTTTGGAAAATTGGACAGCCATAGGCAAAACAAATGAAACTGGACCACTATCTTAATGCAGAATTAAAGATTTGCATGTATAATCTAAAACATACATGGTAAGCTCCTTGACCTCAGAATTTTTTTTTTTTTAAGTTTATTTATTTATTTTGCGAGAAAGCACGTGCAAGTGGGGTAGGGACAGAGAGAGAGAGGGAGAGATAGAGATCCCAAGCAGTCTCTGAACTACCATCATGGAGCCCAATGTGGGGTTTGAATGCACAAACTGAGATGATCTGAGCCAAAATCAAGAGTTAGACACTTAACCGACTGAGCCACCCAGATGATATTTTGCATTTGACATAAAAAGCAAAGGCAACAAAAGCAAAGATAAGCAAATGGTCTGCATCAAATTAAAAAAAAAACTTCTTCATAGCAAAGGTAACCATTAACAAAATGAAAAGGCAACCTAAGTGTCGGGAGCTGCCAGAAGAGCTGCCAGAAGAAGAGACACGTGCCTTGACCTGCAAGATCAGCCACCCGCACAGCTGAGCTGCATTATCACTCCCAGCACAGCAAGAGCTTCATTATCACCTTGAACTGAGGTCTTCTTGTTTACGTCCCAAGCCTGCCTTGTTAGCCTCTCGTTGGTGTGCTGACGCTGCAGTCCCCGCCCTTGTTTTCTACCAACTGACTCACGTCAGCTGCCCGCCTTCTACCCTATATAAGACATGCGTGGTCTCTCAATAAGGAGAGTGGCTCAATCAGAAACGTTGCTTGGCCTCCACTCTCTGTGCTCCCTGTCCTGCCCTGTTCGCACTCCCTCCTTCAGGATCAGGAACCCACATCCACTGACCCAGATGGCCAACACCTAAGGAATGTGACAAAATATTTTCATATCATGTATCTAAAAAGGGATAAATATCCAAATAAAACACCTACCAATCCATAGCAAAAAAACAAAACAAAAAAGAATAATAAAAAAATGGGTAGAGGAAATGAATAGACATTTTTCCAAAGAAGACATACAAATGGCCAATAGGTACATGAAAAGGTTCTCAACATCACAAATCATCAGGGAAATTAGGAACAAGATACATTGTTTGAACCATTTTTGAAAAATACTATGTATTGCCGTGGACCTTTCCATGACTATAAAAGTGCACACCTCTGCCACATGAAAAATTCACCTACCCTCTCTCTCAAGGCCTCCTAGATTTTCAAACCATTGCAGCCTCAATCTGAAGGTCTAGAATATCATTATCTAAAGTGTGTGTGGAAATAAGGAATCTCAGGTGTGGCTCTTTGATCACAGCTTTCCAGTTACTTCCTTGCTATTTCAGGTTGTAGGAAATAAAGAGGTACATTATCTATACTATGCCACTCAAATACAGTTGTGGGATAAACAACATGTAATGGTGAAGAAGGAGTAACCATTGTGGACTTTTTCATTAAATAATGGGTTACTCTTGGCTCCGACTTCTAGGCACTTGGTTTGCCCTCTGAGCCTTCCTTCCTTTTTGGTAGAAAGCCTATGTGTTGCAGCTGAGTAGTTTCCACAGTCTGCTGTCTCTTCACAGAAATTACAGAAACATAGATTTCTTCTCCATTTATAGTGTCTGTCCAATTCAGACCAGAGTAATATTTTTCCTCATACAATTATTTTTAAAATTCACTGATTTTCCTATGAATGTTAGTGGGATTCAGTTCATTAGTTGAAACTTGTATGTATGAATCTCATTGAGATAAGCCTTCTTTTAAGTTAACTGTGGGATATTTTCAAGATTCTTATAAACATCCTTCCTCTTTTCTTAAATTTCTAAACAACTTTATGTGGAGTTTAATTTCATTATTGCATTATTGATTTTTCCTTCCCTATGGAGTATGTGAAAGGAAGCATTTCATATAAGCTGCAAGTTCTAAAATAAAATAATCAGAATTATAATATAATATATAATATAATTTTATATATAAATTTGTACTGATTGCAGAAAACCTATTTCCCTAGGACTGCATATTTTAAATTACCAATATGATAAATTCTTAAAGTAATTTATGGATATTCCATATATATCCATGAATAATCCATAATTTATAAATCTAGAGAGAATAGTATTAACAAACCCATATGTATCCATCACTCAACTTCAACAATTAACAATGCTTAGGACAGTAACTTGAAAGTGTCACATGCCTGAGAGATGAAGGAACTCCAGTCAAACTGAGCTGATATATTCTTGTTTTTATTTATTTAATCCAAGTAATACAAAAGTGTGTGAAGTACAAAAAGAATCCCCATATTTCCAATCATTTGTTAATAATCCCTTTACTAAGGACACTTTGTCACCCGCGAATGATAAAGTCACAGTGTCAGAATGTGTCAAATTCTCACTGGTGATATTTCCAATATTAGTTTTTTAGAAAATCTGATCTTCAGAGTAAAGCTCTTTAGCTGCCATTCTATTTTAGATTATCGTAATTTGCAGGTTTCTTGATCGACACTGATTATAGATTTTACAGGTTTCTGTAACTTTCCATGGCCATTTCCAGAGGGAAATAAAAACATGCATAAATAGTAAATGAAATAACTATAACTGTATTATGGGATGGATATATTCTAATGACATTTTAAGCAAGGAATTACAAATGTTAGAAAAAGAAAGTTCATTATTTCTTGATTAGGTTCCAGGACACATCACATTTTCCCCATCCTGTGTTTTATAAATTTTTTAATGCTTTATTTGTTTGTGATACAGAGAGAGACAGGGCATGAAGGGGGAGGGGCAGAGAGAGAAGGAGACACGGAATTGGAAGCAGGCTCCAGGCTGCAAACGTGAGATCTGACCTGAGCCAAAGTCAGAGACTTAACTGACTGAGCCACCCAGGTGCGCCCCCCCGCCCCCCACCATCCTGTGGTTTACAGGAGGACATCTGAGAGGCATGCATTTAAAATCTTTAGGGGACCTTTTATATGAGTGAATAGTTTTGTGAAACACTGTTTTATGTTTTTGTGTGATCAAAACTAATAATTTTGTGGTCTCTCTCTGGATTGACTTTTGCTTGGAAGCCCCTTCCTAATTTGAGAATTTTGGAGAGGTTGAACATGAAAAGCAGTTTTGTATTTCAAGCCCACAAGTTTGGCCACTTTATATGCACTTATCTCCTTCTCACTTTTTACTATAGGCAGCTGCGTGTCCAATTCTCTACCTTTCACTACATCATTCAGTTCATTAGGTATGTTTCCCACCATTCACATTAGTTCAGAAAAGAGTGTTGGCAAGCTTTTCTTTACTATGGAAAGGACATCCTTTTCTCTGGTTCCAGCAATCCTCAATCTCTTTTAAGTGCTCACCTACAGACTCCTTGAAGGCCATTGGATTTCTACGGGTACCCTTCTTTAGTGTCATTCCCATGCATCACCAACGCGCCCCCCCCCCCCAGTTCTGAAGCCACATGTTCTAGATTTTGTTTTAGTGACATTCTACACGCAAGTGTCAGAATCTGTTGCGATTATTTCTTCATAACAAGCAACCCCATAACTTAATGCCTCCAAGCAATGACAGCATTTGTTTTACTCGTGGATTTATAGTTTGGAATGGACTGGGATAGTTTATCCCTCTTTCACTTAATGAGAGATGGGCAGTTCAAAGGCTTGTTCACTTGTATGTCTGGTGGTTGATGATGGCAGTGGCTGGGACTCTAGCTACAGCTAAAGATCCACATGTGTCCTAGGTCATTTTATATATGATAAGTGTGTCTCAATGAGAAGCATCTCAAAGTGTGAAGATTTCCAGTGTCTTGCTATGTATTTTCATTGTAATCTGTGTGTGTGTGTGTGTGTGTGTGTGTGTGTGTCTTATTTATTTCTTATATATTATTGATCTTTTCTTAATTGACAGGAATTTTTTAAATATTGATTTTTTACATGTTGATTTGTGATGATGAATATCTTATTCATCTGTTTTCATTTTCTTGATATGTTGTTGATGTATATAATCACATAATTCCAATTCCAGTTTAATCACTTTTTTTAAATAGTTTATGCTTATGGCACCTTTAAAAAAATATTTCCTGGTCCTAAACACTTAAAGATACTGTCACATTGTACCTCTCAAGGTTTCAAAGTCTTTCTCCTTAAATCGTCCAAGTTATCTGATGGGAGTTTTTAAAAATATAATGCTATATAGTATTTAATTACATTAAATTATACTATATTATAATTATAAAATTAATTATGTTATATTAAAAGAGTCAATATAATTAAATACTATAAGTATAGTAGTTAATTTCATTTATTAACTTGATGGACTAAAGGATCACCAGATAGCTGGTAAAACATTAATCCTGGATGTGTTTGTAAGGGTGTTTCTGGAAGATATTAGCATTGGATTCAGTTGAGCAAGTAAAGAGACACACTTACCAATGTGGGTGGACATTATCCAATCCACTGAGGGCCCTGCTAGAACAATAATGTGAAAGAAGGACAAATTTGCTCTCTTTTCTTTAGCCAGAACATTCATCTTTTCTTGCCATTGGTCGTTGGAGCACCTAGTTGTAGGGCCTTTGGACTCTGGGACTTAAAACAGCAGCCTCATTACTCTGGGTCCTTTGGACTTGGAGTGAATTATAGACAGTTTTCTTGGTTCTGTAGCTTGTAGACAGCAACAGTGTAAGCAAATTTCTGTAATAAATCTCTTCTTGTATATACCTTTATATACCCTATTTTCTGTGTCTCTGAAGTCAGTTTCTCTGACTAATACAGAAAACATGCATATTCAGTTTTGTTTCCTTTTTTCTACCTTGCATTGTTGTTGAAAATAATCCATAGGATAGTTTTGTATGCATTATTTGTCTTTGTATCCATTTAGATTAAATTTGTTAAACTGCATCATTCTAATCATCTGTAAATTTACAGATTACTTGACTGCTTCATCTTTTAATTGCTAAAATAAGTTAAAATGTGTGTCTCTAAAAGTAAATTTCTAATGTTATGCTTTTAGTTTGGTTAGTTTTTTGCTTCATATATTTTCAACTTACGTTATTAGATACATTTGTTGTCTTTCAAGTGAATTTAACCTTTTACCTAGATGTTACATACTATAGAAATACTTCTCTCTGTGTATATTTTCTTATCCTACCTCATGACTATAAATATTATCTTTTTGCAGATGATTTCTTTTACCTGCATTCTAAATTCTGACCTCCTAGCAGAGATGTATTGCTGTAATTCCAACAACTTGCTGTATGTTTTCAATAGAACATTCCATTAGAATTTCAAGTATGATCTGCCCCCAAATAAAATAACCATGTTCCTTCTTAAACCTATTCCTCTTTCTGTTTTATCTGTTTCTTTTAATAGTGTCATTTTATGCAAGGTGCTCCTGCTTATATGTGACCTTTTCACTATCCCTTGTTTTATATTTGTATTTGCAATTTAGTTGTCAAGTGCTGCTGATTCTACCTTTATGGTGTAATTGTGATTAGTCCATACCCACTGCAACATCTGTTGAAGGTGCTCAGTCTTCTCTGTTTGATAATTGCAAATCTTGATTTTCCCACTTCCTGCATCAACTCCATCCTATGCTTTTTATATATTAGCTTGCATAGCTATATCATATAATGTCTCTTTAAAAATGACTGAATACCATAGTGATTAAGTATATGGCTTTGGAATCTGATGGTCTTCTTATACTAAATATCTTCTATTTGTTTCCTAGTCTATTCAGATCCACCCTCTATTCATTTCCACTTTGTTTTAGCCTGCTGCAAGAGGCTAAAGTGTCATGAGCTGTCATATTTCTCCTGCTCTTCAGCTTCTTGGAGATTGTTTATTCAGCCTGTCTTGTTCTTGTAGTCTTGGGCTGGCTGTGTTCTGCCAAAAACCACCCTTCCCATCAGTGTGGTCTTTCTGTATTGGCCTCCTTCCAGTTTCTGGTAACAGTTTCTTTCCTGTATGCCTTTAGATGGAGGAATAGAACTATTTCTCCCTCCATCCTATTATGAGGGCATTGCTCTTCCCCTAGCAGTTTTCCTGCATGATATCTTTATAGTTAATTCCTGCATTGAACTCTTCTGTATTGTACTAATTGTATGTGCCATCTTTTTCCTGATTGGGAATTGTCTTTAAGTCCTGGCCTTGCCACTTACTATTGGACAAACTTGGAGAATTTATTTAATGTTTCTGAGTCTTACTTCATCATCTGAAATGTGGATTAAGTAATTTTCTAGAAGAATTGTGTTATATATGATACTCGGTGAATAATATAGTATTTACAAAATATAAATTCTTTAGCTTTTAATTAAAGAATTGTCAGAGGGAAAGGGAAAGTAAAAAATACTCTCCTATTTCAAAAAATACTATCCATTTGGGGACACATCCTCTAGAGTTACATAGTACCTCTCTAGTGGAATTGAGCGACAGTTGTCCACAATGAAAACCAGCTTGAACTGGCTTTTCCTCTTTGTCTGTTTTGCTGTTCTATATTTCCACTCCTCTATATTTGATCACTTTCCCAAAGAAGCACTTTGTGTCTGAACACTTCAGGCTCTTTTGTCAAGGCAATCCAAACTACTACAAAATATTGGGATTAATTTTTGGATAATATGGTCAAAAGATTTTTTAGTTGTAAAGATCAAGCTCTCGTCACTAACACATACTGTCTGAGAATTGCTGAAGCTAATATTTTACTGTTGTGCAAAAATCACTTCTTGTTCCTTAAACTTTTATAACCAACATTTTATCAACATTTATTACCAATGTTTGGAACTAGGAGAAAATAAAACCTATATGTCTATACGTAATGGTATTGACTCTGGTAAAGGTAAAGGTGGTAAAGATATAAAACTCAGTGTGCAACTTTACCAGGTAAATGATGGAATATTTTGGTATTGGATGTTAATGTTTATTTCTGTTGACATAAATATAGTTTCATTTATAAATATCTAATTTGTGGTAGTACCAAGCTAGTTTTATATGATTTCATTTATTATGTGCACACATTTCCATTACTGTATGAATTTTTATATACACTAAAAAGCAGAGTGCTCTAAATCACAGCAAAAAAAATCCATAATAAAATGTTACTATTTGGAATTTATACCTCATTTTTGCTAGTTTTGACTGGGTTACTTTCTAATATGCATTCAGTGTAATTTAACAAATATTTATGGAGTGACAGTGCAGTATAACTGGATGCCCATACTTCAACAATTCTTTATTCCTGAGCTTGATATCTGGTTTATGAAGACTGAGCATCTGATTTAAAAACACCATTGAATATATGCAAAGCATAAAGCCCTAGCAGACCAGGACATGGTTTTATAGTCTGTTAATGCAATAACAAGAGAGTATCAGAACACAGATTACATATATATACTATATATGACACATGCATATTAATATTATAATTAGAGAGAGAGTGTGTCAGGTAGACCTCAAGAACCTATATTTCCCTTCCAAAGCCTAATGGTATAAAACACACTGGGATCCTGCAGCATGACAAGCATCCTGTTCTGCACAGACTACATTTCTCACCAAACTATTAGCACACCTCCATAACTGTAAGCAACTAGACAGTCAATGAGAAGCTATGTTTATTTACTCATGTATAGCCTTTTGTAGTATAGCTTTTTCAGAGCCTGTTTGCTGGTTCAGTAGCAAATCAGAGTGCAAATCATAAGCAACCTTACCTGCTAATCATCAGAATGGTGATTACCTCTGGAAAAGAAGAGAGGAAAATACGATTAAAAACAATAAGATGAGAGAAGAATAATTCAGTAGTCTCAATAGCATTTATTTTGTTTTAAAAAATCTGAAGCAAATATGGTAAAAGTTAATGTTTAACAATTTAGCATTGGGTTTTTAAAGGTAAAAATTAGGATATAAGCTAAAAATATGGCAAGTGGATCCTGAAGACAGAAGCTCAAAAACAGGATGGAAATGTATTTTCACTACACCACATGATAGTGTAGAGGTAGGCAGTTCTGCTTCACAAACAAGATCAAGAGATAACCTGACTTTATTATGTTTTAAGTTCTGCCATTTAAATGGGTGCTTGCAAAAATTGCATTGTTTGAGCTGACACATCAGTATCACTTCCATCTCTAGCCGAGGAGAAGACAGCTAAAGGAGCAGTGGAAAGCAGGCAATTTTCTTATAGGGAAATTAAAAAGAAGTTGTACATATCACTATTACTCCTATTTGCAAAGACTGAATCCTTGTCCCCATGCAGTACAAGCAGATTATAAAATGTGATCTTTGGTTGGGCAGCTAACTATATGTGCACTGCTAAAGGTCTGAGAACAGGACTTGGTTTCAATTATAAAAAGAAAGGTCAGAATGAAATCTAGGGGAAAATTAGTTATTCCCATAATGCATGTCTATTAGATTACGTGTTATTATGCTGTGTTGTAATTTACACATTTCTCTCAATTTTCCTTATGCTTGAAATTTAAAACTTAAAGAGATAAACATTTGTTAATCATTTAGGGATCTGAATTAATTTAGTAAGAATTTATCTTGCCATCTAATCTACTTTGGTTTTTGCTTTTCATTACTAAAGTGATTGAAGGAGTGAACATATCTGAATTTCTGGAAGGCATTAAACAATAGATTTAAAACAATATGGGAATATTGTCCAAATGAATTGTAGGTTGGCATATTAAGAGTTAATTAATCACTATTCCCAAGTATATTATTACTAGATCATACTGAATCTAGAGGGCAATAATTGATGGTATCTTATAAAGTTTCATCTTGAATTATTTAATAAATGTTGCAGAGGCGAAGATGAGGTGGGGAGAGAAAAGTGAACTGATAGATTTTTAAGGGTCTGCTGTGTAGGCACTGCTGAAATTTAAATGTATAATATAACCTATTATACATAATTTATTAAATTTTACAATTAAAGGCAGACAAATGTCATTATCACAATTTTATAGGTAAAGGTAAATACATAACTGGCATAAAAATTGTTTTATGAATCTATGGAAAAAAGTTTAGGATAGCCAAAATATTGGATGTATAATCAAAATTATGAACTGAAAGTAGTGTATGAATTTAGGTAGATAATTAAATAAGACCATACATTTATATAAAGATCTTTATGTCAAAGATCTTACTGCAATAGGATTTTGAGATATGTATTGTGCGAAAAAAGTATACTTTTTAAAATCAGGTGACTACTCAGGTAATGATTGTACTTGTGAAAAATCATAGAAGCTTTTGCAAATGTTACCTGTAGAAACCCTGATACTATCCAAAACAGGGGGTTAATATCCTCATAATAATCTGTGTCAGTCACATAACTTGACCTATTACATTCACTTTGAGAGTCTGCATGTTTAGAGACACGTTAACTGCCTATAGTGCATCTGGGCTAAAGGGATCAGACTCGAGACATATTTGAATATTATACCACATTAGAAGGATATGAACAAGAACATTTACTATGTAGAAGTCTTACTGGCCTAAAATGTTCAAGGATTTTCCTGGAAAATATGCAGTATGTTATTTGTATCCTATGTCCCTTGGATGTCAAAATTAAAACCATGGTTTGTAAGTAAGCAGATAAGTGACTCATATAACGAAAACAATTTTAACAACTTTATAATTATTATTGTTCAGAAGTGTAACATTACTTCCTATCAAGAAAAGAGTTCAAACAAAGAATAAAGCCCTCTCTAAAGTGTATCTGAATTTACTGATAAGTGGAAATGGTGGTAAGTGTGTATCCTTTAACTTTAAGTCATAGGAAATATAGCTATCCCATCCTGTTTGTCTGCTATCTGTCATACACTGTTACATATAATCATAATTATATTTCATACATATCATACATATGATATGTATATTTACATCATGTGTATACAATATGTCATGTTATACATATATGATATACATTAATCCTCTAGACATTTGTATTTTAGATAATTTTGTAGAAGGGAAAATTGGAAAAAGATGATTACAGGAAATACTATAACATCCTTTCAATAACACTTGAAGACACAAAAACTGAATTTTTCCCCCTTTTTTTCCTCAAAACATTTGATGTAGGAAGAATTCTGAGCTCCCCACTCTATGGATGGAAACTTGGGCATTTGTATATGTGAAGAAGGCACTTTTGGTTGCACAATGACCAAAAGATAGCACTAGATTTATTGGGTAGGAGCAGGGATGCTGAATGTCCGGTTCCAAATGCTAATCATGCCACCCCGCCCATTGAGAAACACCACCATCAGGCGTCAGGGGCGTCCACCTTAGCAACTGATTTTTGCTTCACCTAGTCCTTCAGGGAAAAAGAAATAGTGGCTAGTTTTGTTCCAGTTACATGTAGTGATAAGCAAGCAAGCATATAACCAGTGACCAGGACAGATGTAAAGGCGGAGAGGACTTGGGAGCAGAACATAAAATCCTTTGGCAATGGAAAAGCTACACCTTTTCACATCCATCAAAAAGTGTCCTTTTTTTTCCCAGTAGCTCTGTGCTTAAAAACAAAAATAGCTCTAAGCTTTTTTGAAGAACTTTGGGAGGACTGGGAAACTTTTACTTTCAGGTGGCAATATGCTGCATCACCTCCTTATCTATTTAATCATGTCTCTAAGTTTCTGTATACTTTTCTTTAAAAAATGTAAATCCCTTAATTATGCCTGCTAGTGTCTTTCCATTATCACACCACTCTTTCTCTGAATTACCCAAATCACTCAGGAAAAGAACTAACGGAATCAATGTAAAGACATTTTAAAAATCCAAGTTTTCCTTGAAAAGATAGTCTGTGAAATTAGCATTAGAATTATTAATTGAGGAAATTTTTTTTTGTTTACTCTACCTTGTTCATTTGAATAGAGACCAGGGCTGAGATTCAGGAGAAATGTGTCCATTTAATATCAATTAAATCTCTCAAAAAATATTCTAATACCTCTTTGACTCAATCATATCATTGGAAGGTAGAGATAATAATTGTTAAATATTGTTTTTATTTATATAAGATATTTATGGTTGGATTTTTAAGTGCTGTATAAAAGTAAGCCTTTGTTATTGAAGACAATTTTAGATTGTTCAGGATAAGTTAACAGATGTTTGGTAGTTTTGCTTTCTCATATGAAGATACCAAGTGTGTAACTGAAACTCCTTGGATTTATAGGATCATTTCATAATAATGTCAGATATCATAAAGATAGACATGTCGTGATAATGCACATAAACTAGTCTGGCAAAAGAAACTAAAGAATAATGGATATTAAACCCACCAACACTGGGCTTTCTCTCCTCATGAGCAGCACACACACAACGGAGTTTGTGACACTTTAAACTTCTCATTGAAATTCAGATTATAGTAGTAAATAGTACAGAACAAACCACTAAAATCCATTCAGAGCACCGAAAAACAAATAAACAAAACACCAGGCTCCAGCATTGTCAAAACTGTACTGCTGAGTTAAGAAGTCAGGCAAGAAAATCAATTTTCTCTAACACATGAATTAAATGGATAAAAACTCAATATGAAGACAGAGGAAAAATAACCCAGCATTCCTAAGCCAACCTCAAAATACCCATATAAAGGGAGACAGAAAGAATGCTCATTTACATGTGTTTATTTATTTATTCAATAGACATTAAGCATCTGTTAATGGCTAGAAATAGTATTGGGCATTTGAAAAACAGACCTCCAATATGTGGCTTCTATTTTATCAGAAGTGCAAACATATGAGCAAATACAATGTGACAAAGGATACAGTGCTTGGGAAACACTTTTAAGAGGGGCCTAATCTAGACCGGGGGCCTAGGAAAGGATTCTTTGAAAAGGTGACATCTTTGTTAAACTGTTGAAGTTGAGAACGCATTAATCTGATGAAGTGGTGTAAGAGCATCAAGTAGACAAATTAACAGATGCACAGATGGCAGGTGAGAACCTGGGCTTGTAACACAAAAATGGAATAATTCAATGTGGTCATAGCAAAGGATGATGAAAGCCAAACAAGAAGTAGGTTGGAAGTGACCATAGATAGTGATGTGTGCCTTTCTGAGTATTGTGAAGGTGATGGAGGGTCAGACATTTAAGGATCTTTTAGCAGGGAGTTGATGTTGTTAGATAAAGCCCTGGTCACCATCTTGGTACAGCTGAGGATTTTCCAGGTATTGCATGCAAATATTATTTTCTAAAAACTTTTTTAAAAAGTTTATTTATTTCAGGGAGAAAGAGAGGGGGAGAGAGAGAGAGAGAGAGAGAGAGAGAGCGAGAGAGCGAGAGCGAGCAAGCACACACGCATAAGCAGGGAAGGGACAGAGAGAGAGAGAGGGAGAGAATCCCAAGTAGGCTCTGCACTGTCAGCTTGTAAGATGTGCCGTGCTGTCCACATGTAAAGTGTGGAATATAACAAGAAATCATAACTGCTTCCTATCAGTCCACAGAAGCAGTATGATTAATATGACAATAATAAATATACATCTCAGAACTGACGGGCAGCGTGTTTACTTAGATGTAGAATATTGATAACCTTAGAACTGGATGGATGTTATTAAGTACACATATATAACCCACTTCCCCTACCTATTAGGTAGCGTGCATGGTAAGCTTATGTGTTCTTTTGGGGCCAGTGATTTACAATAAGGATTTGCAAGTGTTACTTTGGAGTTCTGAATAAAAAATTCCAACTGCTGGCTTTGTAACAGGATTTTTGAAATTAAAGCTAATTACTGAAACTGCATGGATACCTCAAATAATAGAAGTTATATTTAAAGACAATTTTAAGACATTAGAAATAAACTACAAAAGCAGTCTGTAAATTCACCTATGAGATTCGCACTAGTCTGTATTTTCTGCAGCATCCAGACCTTTCCCCGTGCCTGTTCTGCCTGCCCCAGTGGCTTCACCTCACTCCAGGAAGCTTTGTTTATCCTCTAAGACGTCGTCAGATGCCCTTGTCTTTGTCCCAGTCTTCCTATTAGACCTATTTCTCCTTCTTCTCTAGACAGTGAGCTTCTTAACAAGCTTGTACACTGTGAAAGAAAGAATAATCAGAACATGTATGTGCCTTAAAATCTTTGTAAAATTGAATTGGATTAAGACCTATATTTTTTAATACCAATATCTGCCAGCAAGATTTCTCCTTTCCATGTTATTTATCAGAGACAAACTACAACTTGTCAATGTCGAAATCATAAAATGAGAGACTTATTTCATATACTGTACTATTTTAGTAGTTTTAGGGAGTATTTTGTGCTTTTAGAGAGAGATGCTGCTTACAGTGAATCATGGCTAGAATATTTAAGGGAGATTATTTTAATTATAGGATTTCCTAGCTCTTCTTCCATCCCCAAATGATGCACACATTATTTTTATTTAAAGCCTTATTACAAATGATGTGAACTTTATCTGCCAACTTTTCTGTTCTGTCTTTACAGGATAGGAATGCTATCACTACGGAGTGAAGCATTCCTTGTGTGTTCACCATCTGGTAAATTTCATGGTCCGTACCTCACAGATTAGGCTAAATCACACTAAACCTAAGACGTACACAGAATCCTTCCTTGTAAGGGGGGCATTATTATTTTGCTGCCATTTTTGTTGTTGTTGTTGTTGGCTTTAACTTTAGCTGTTACTATTCCCTACATCATTTTGAGTATTACCCAACAGTTTTTAAGTATATTTGTTGTTACGCTGTATAGATTTGATACTCAAAACAATAGAAACACAGCTTGCCTGTCTTCATAGAAGGGATTTAAAGATAGTTTGGTAGTCATGTTTCAGAATTGCTGATGGCAACCACTTAAACAGATGGTTTGCTTTCATAGCTCTTTGGATGTGAAAGGTCAGTTCCTCCTAAATTTGAGAATTGTCTTTTTTTGTTAGAAGAAGGGTATGTCAAGGAAGTTCTTTTGTGGAATAAAATAAATTATGTTCTCTCTTTAGAAAGGACCATTTTTGAATCAACTATAAACTGTTCTCCAGAACTTCCTGCGTAGAGTCTGCTGACATAGAATACAGAACATCTACGTAGTTGTTATGTGAGATTTTCTGATCTCCCTAAGTGACACTCACTCTGTGTTTGCAAGCAGTTTGGGGTAAGTTGAATACTTTTTTCATGGAAATCTAGTTTATTTACAATCATCAGCACTCATGCTGTGACATCTCATACCATCGTGTAACCTTTGTACGTGTATTTTGCCTTATTTTTCATTCCAACCGTCGGATATAGATTTTCCTATTACATTACCGTTCTACCATGCCTCGTTATTCAAGTTAAAAATGGAGTAAATGAAGTAAAGAAAGAAAGCATTTAAGCCAAATCAAATCTGAGTATCTTGCAATTTTAAAGTCATATAAAAATGCTAGTAGGGATTTTGAGAACAAATGAATTTTTTAGACAAATGATAGCTCAAAAATATTCCTATATAGAGACATTCCCCATGCATTCCCCCATTTATTAGAATGACTGCCCTAGTTACTTTGATATGTGAGAACTTGGGAAACTTATCCATGGACATCAAATATTCTCTCCTATAGTATTTCTTACATACACATGTGCTAACTGATGCAGTGCTTTATGTCAAAAGATAATATAGCTCAGCAGATACATAATTTAAGTAAGCAAATTTAGTATTTTTTAAGGAAAAGGGAGTCATGCCCTACCCAAAAACTAGTTCATCCTGAAAAATATGGGCCTTTTTTACTTTACTCACATAAACAAATTTTTTATCATTCATAATAGGATAATGCAGAGAGTATAGGATGAGAGCTGGCCCGTTTTCAAAGAGCAATAAGTAACCTGACATTGTACAATAAAAAAACGAGGACAGCTCATCGGGAAGAGTTACTTCCAATGGCATATTGTAGGGAAAAAAACACTTCATTTCTAACGCTACTCCACATGCTACAGACTAACTTATTATTACATTGTTATTTCCCTCTAAAATCTGAAATAGTGTGGTAAAGATTTTATACTTATCAGGAGTTCTAAATCCTTAAATTTTCATTGCTTTGCATTTTCAATTCTTTATATGCTAAAAGGAACAAAATGTTCCAAGCTCTCTTTATTTTTATTTCTGTTCAGAGATGCTGCAGAAGCTGTCACAAAGAGGATTATCTAAACATGTCCTGAATTTAAAGCATGTATATGGATAAAGAGATATAGGATTCAAGAGGAAAGAACAATATTTCCTGTATGAAAGTGCTTTTATCACTGTAACTGATTCCATGCAATCATTATTATGCAGATAAGTTGGAAGCAGCTAAATATTGTGAGCTTCTAGCACAACATAATTAAACAAACACATTGTTCTTTGTGTTTCCAGGAAAGTGGCTACAGAACTCGCAGCCTGTGGCAGTTCTCCAGGGCTGGTGGGCATCTGTGGCAGGGTACTATTGTTCTCTGACAAATGAAAACTACAATTAACAAATGGTCTTACACTCTGTAGTGTGAAGGGTTAAAAAAGATATGGTTCAGTGTGCATTCTTTCACATTAGTTCTTTGGTAAGTATTGATACGTTATTCCAACAATATTTTGTAAAATATCCTAGCTTTATAATGAGATACGTGTTTGCAATTGACACACTATACCTTGGGGTATAGCAAGAACATAGTACAAGGGTGTCCAGACCAAAGTTATTTGCTTGTGTCTGAAGGTGTAACAGTGGGACAAAATGTGAAGTTAGATATGAAGAGAAGGAGTGAGGCTGTGTTGGAAGTAGGAGGCAGCTATGACATTCTGTAGGGAGAGAGCAGAGCGAATTCTAGGGAGAGACCAATGATAGGACCAAACAATGTTATCAGTCCTCAGATAAGAGGGAAGAGAGAACATTTTAAATAAAGACTAAAAACCCACATGACTACAAGGTTGTTTCTCCATGATTTATCTGAGGACATTCAAAATGCAACCTAAATCAAATAAAAATAACCCCGAATACATGGGGATAGTAAATCCTGGACCCACTCCTCAGTCTTCTTACAAGTGTGGTTACTTGGTTATTATTTAAAACAGTTCCTCAATATCACTGAGATTGGCATTTTGGATCAAAGGGTCCTTCGTTGTACAGGCTGTCCTGTGTGCTGTAGGGTGGTTAGTAGAATTTATGGGTCTACCCACTAGATGACAGTCGCACACGCCTTAGTTATGATGACAAAGAACAACAGTGTTTCTGGAGGACAGCTGCACTTCCAGTTGAGAACCACTGAATTAGAGTTTGTATCTCAAATGCTACACATTTCCTAAGACAGAAAGGCTTAAGGGATTGCATATCAGCATTATTGGTTTTAGCATCAAATCATGCTTCCTCATAGACTGGTCTTCAGCCTGCGTTCAAATTAATGAGAATCTCACCTCCAACCTGTACTTCATTTTGGTAAAAGTGAACTTCACATTATGCCTATGTGTGTATATTGTTAATTTGAAAACGACTCTACAGTTCTGTAAACAGATCACTCCCTTATTCTTACCAAGAATTGGTCTATTTTCTTTCCAGAAGCATAGTAGATTTTTTTCTCCTATTTTCTTTCCAGAAATATAGTAGACTTTTTTCTCCTCTGGTACTCCAGTGCAATAATCACCATTTAAATATTCATGATAGTTTTTGCTGATATAGCTGGCTTGTTCACCTAGGATCCAAAGTAGGACATATATTCCACAGATACGACTGTGAATAGACTTTTATGCTTTCTCCAATGAGAAAAATAGATTTATTGTCAGGGACCAAGTGAAGAAGGAGAACATCCACATCTAGCCTGGCCAAGGCAAAGTCATAAGGCACTGAAGGCAGAGATTGCATCAGAGTGCAGATGCTTCCTTTTAGAACCAGAAATAAAATTACTGAGCAAGTTTGAGACAGATATATTGGAAGTAGTTTGACATACAATTTTCTTGTGGTAACTTTTTGTTACAAAGACTAGTGAAGAACCATATATGTGTTTTCACCGTGATTCCATAACAGTATCATCTGCAGTTACTCCTTCTCTCCTTCTACATCTTCTGAAAGTACATTTGATGATCAGGGTGGATTTTCGGAGCATTTGTTATCGAACTTGAATGAGAATGGGCATAAGAAAATGTTGGTTTTATATATGTAGGATTCATAGCTGTGTGCCTTGTGTAAAACATCCAGTAGACTTCACGGCAAGCACTGATATCATGTTATTTCCTCTATATGTTCTGTTCCTACTACCCTCTCTGTTTTGCCTTCCACTGATGACCAAACTTTGTACTTAATTGAAAAATCAGGAATAATCATGGGTCATGATGGTTCTTGGGTTCAAGTCCTGTGTCGGGCTCTGCACCTTCAGCAGAGCTTTCAGTGCAGAGCCTGCTTGGGATTCTCTCTCTCCCTCTCTTTCTTTCTGTTCTCTCTCTCTCTCTCTTTCTCCCTCTCTCTCTCAAAATAATTAAGCTTTAAAAAATCAGAAATAAGCAAACATGTACCTTTTTTACCCTCCATCACAAAACTTTGAACTCACCTGCATCATCTGTAACCACCTACACTGTCTGATTTTTCCGGTTACTTTGGATAAAAAAATCCCTCTTTCAATTAAACATGTCATTCCACCTTCTCAAATGTGACTACCTCTCTCCTATTCATCTGGGGAGGTAAAGGTAGCCTGAACTAAGGGTGTGTGTGAGAACAGAAAGAGTTTATATACATACATATATATATATATGAGATGCTGTAGAGTGAAGATTGCAGCACATTTTCTAAATAAGTAGATGCCGTGGATTGCACCTGGGGAAATAAGAGAAGTAACATTAATCTTATGATCTTTGATTGATTCATACACACACACATATATACACACAATTACTTCCTAGGTTTCCCAGGTAGAGAGAGCTGTTGTGGCTTTCTATGTACTTATGAACTTTCTAATATATCCATGAATTCTCCAATGGTGTTATTTCTAGAAGGATCTGATTACTTTTTACCTCTCACTTTTGGCAGAAGCTTTTTGTGTTCTAGTTAAAATTGTGCTCTGTGTGTAAGGGTGGTTCATACATTTACCTCGGTAATGAAATCTCTCAGTGTTTTCTCTTTGTGGTGGTGGTGGTTCTATTTTCTTAAAATTTTATTCATTCATTCATTCGTTCGTTCATTCGCTCATTTCTCTATCTATTTATAGAGAAAGAACAAGAGCATGCAGCCCGTGGGGAAGAGGTAGAGGGGTCAGTGGGGGGGGGGGGGTCTCTGGCAGGCTCTACACTCGGCGTGGAGCCTGGTGCAGGGCTCAAAGGCACGGCTCTCGGATCATAACCTGAGTGGAAATCAAGAGTCAAATGCTTAACCAACTGAGACTGAGCCATTCAGGTGCCCCTGGAGGTTTTATTTTCTTATACTACATTACCACCATAACCGTAAGGGCCATGGAGGGAGAAATCTATAAAAGAACTCTCAAATGATGGTTGTGACTCAATTTCATATGTTCCAGTGATTATTAATTCTTCTCATACGTAGTTTGATAATACTTATTCTTCTTCCTACTGAGTTATTGAATCAAAATATTAGACTTGTTTTTTACTTTTCTAAAGCTCTTTTGTTTTTGGCAAAATTCTCTTACTAGTAAAAAAACTTTTGTTTAAGAGATTCTAAGTGTTATAATTGACATAATCTGCATTGGTCCTTCTCTGAAATTGATAACCATTATCTCTATTCCAATTTGAAGCATATAAGCAGAATTTAAACCTGTTGGTTTCCACCAGCTGTCAATATCTGTTGATTTAGTAAATTGAACATACGGCATTGCTTCCACAGAAACACTAACATACACATACAATGATTATAAACTTTTATAAACTGTCACAAAATGACGAGATTTGTAAGGTAAATTCCATGAGATGACTTCTTTCTAAGTATCATGAATTGTGTTTACACACTTCTTTTTCTATCACCTGTACATCATAGACTTGGAAGTGGGCAGTGAAAAAGGACCAATGAAAGGTACAATGGAAGGAAGCCAGTAATACTGCACTAAGGTAAAAGTATAAAAAAAATCCTAAATATTTAGTATCCACTATTTGATCTCTATGGTTGAATGAGCATATATCATTTTCTTGGGACAGTATTGGTTACAAATTGTGTGTCATTTTCCCCATGAGCACACTTAAATCAAATTATTAGTTGAAAGTTTGATTTAGAATATATTGCTACTCTATCTCAAATGAACTCAAACTCAAATTTTAAGTTTCTATAATCAAATGTGTTCTGAATCTATGTTCTAAAACAGGTAGAGGTAAACACTTTAATGGAGATAATGGCTATCAATTTCAGAGAGGAACCAAGGTGTCACGAGTGCACTACGTTTCTTACATTGCCTTATTATAACATCCCTGTAAACTATTCTCAACAAAACCTGAGTATAAAAATATGAATGATTCTCTTATAAAAATCATAGAGAAAAGTGAGATGACTCGAGATTACCAGCTGTGTCTTAAGTCTCCATCTAAGCTTTTCATTTGTCCTTCACTTCTGTATATAGACTATCAAAGTCCTGAACTGTCCCTGTTAGTTTTTAAAATTTAATTTTAATTGCTCTTTGAAAGATTCACAGTAGCAAAACAATTATTCTAAAACTATATTTTGTCTTAAATTTTGGCTCTTGGTTTGACATAGATACTTCCTGGAATAAGTACTCCTTAAAACATGAATTCCTTGAAAGTTTCCTTATACAACGAATTATATCAATAATCTCAAATCATGCCATAACCAATATTTTTCAGTAATAAAATATTCAACTAGTTACAACATAAGTTACACATAAGGTTCTGCTATACTAATACATTGTATCACATGCCTATTAAAATAGGTCAAAATTGAATTTTTCTATTTCCTTTGCAACTGTTAGGAGGAGGCCTAGTGACTGTGGCTCTTAGTATTGATTGCTACGCCATACGGTAGACGCCCCCCCAATTTTAGACATAAAAAGCATCAAGACTATAAATCCTATTCATTTCATTCTCCTGGTCATATTGTTAAAATAGGATGAATTTTCCTTACAGTTTTCCAAGGATTATCAGGTATACTTGTTGGTCCATCAATGCAACAAAACAGGCATTAGCATGAAACAGTGATCTGACAGAAGATACAGGTTTTGTTTCTGCCTGCATCGCTTGTTCATTTTGTCACTTGAGCATTGCCCCTTCTCAATGAGCCTGAGCTTTTATGTCTACCAAATACCTTGTGTAGCATAATATATATCCAGGGGATACTCAAGAAATTTTAAAAGATGATAAATGGTAATGGTAAACCTGCCCCTTACTTACTGACTACAGTATGCTTTGTGACTGAATAAACAAAAGGCTTTGAAATTGTGGATGGGCTTTTTTTTCCCCTGGTAGTATTCAGTGCATTATTCTCTGCTTACTTATGAGTTGGACATAGAGGAAAATATAGAGACAGTGGACTTCTAGATCTTTCTTTGATGTCCTTACTATTTAAAGCGGTTTCTCAGCCTGTTCTGCTTCCTACTCTTCTTAAAGATTTATGAAAAATAGCAGATATGAAGTTATATATATTGTAACTTTTCCTATATCATAAGATTATTCTAAAGTTGGCTGTCTCCAATAATAGTATTCTTTGAACTTTTGAATAATTTTCATTTCATTTCCCTACATATGTGTCCCTTACATATTGCATGTATTTTATGAGTGGTTTTATCTGGGGTTTTTTTTTTTTTTTTTGCTTATTTATTTATTTTTGGCATTTGTCTTACGGCATACAAAATAATATTGTTAATGTGCTGAAAAAGGTAATGCATCTTCCCGAAACCAGAACTAAGTTCATACTTGAGGAATATGATTGGCTTTTTTAGATGTAAAATTATTTCATAGGTGGGTTGGTAGGGAAGCTCTTAAATTTAGTTACCTATCAAAAATTCAACCTACATTTTAAAATAAATGTGCTTAGTTTAAAATTTGAAGAGACTTAAGTTTCTATTAAAATAACCATCTATAGAATCTTCTTTTAAATGACTCTGTTATTTTGCTCTATTTTTGTGAAACCCTTCTTTCAGCTTTACTTTATACTCTCGGGTTATCAAGATGATGGTTCCATCCTTCTAATTTATCTCACTTCTTACTTTTTTACAGGAATTTGTTGTTTTTACAACAATAGTGGAGAGCCATTCTTTGTCAAAATGCAGCTGTCTGAAATTAATTGAAATAAACATGTATTTCTGATACCATTTCTTAGAATCTAAGAAAAAGAATTTCTATCATTGTGTCACTGTTTTTCCTTTTTGTTTGCATTTAATTGTGCTAACTTTGTTTTTGGCATGTCTTTTCTCATTTTTAAATCAGTTTTATGTTTCTTTATTGACTGATAATGCTTGTACACAAAAGCAGAACATTACAAAAATATTCAGCAGATAGTGAAAGATCTCAAAGTCTTCTTGGAAAGTCAATAGTTGGAATTCAAAAATAGTTGGATCCTGCATATAACAAGCATTTTTCCTAATTCTACTATACCTAAGAAAAGATTTCATTTTATATGCGTAGAACAAAGCCTATTGTATGTATTAAGCCAACTTTATGACAACGGGGAGTCTCTGTGGTCCTGAAAAATCAATAAAATATTTATAAGAAAAAATAGCTACTGAGAACATGCAGTCCCTGGTTATCATAACATGCTGTAGGTGATGGCGTCAGCCACTTTTGAGTCAGAAAATACAATTTATTACCATAAAATTTTCCTCATCACAAAGCCAAATTGATACAAGTTACTGCCCTGCAAGGAGGTAATGCCATCTCCACTCAGAGCTCAAATAGTTAATGTTCAGCACTTGGGACCAATTTGGGTGACATGAAAGACCCTGTGAAGCAGTAATGGCTCTATTCTGGTGATCTGTACATCACTGCACTTAAGTTCTAGAATTCCCAGAGTGCTTCAGGTGGGTGTTTATTTTCTTACTGAGCTTAAGGCAGCCTCTTGAATATTTAGATGAATCACATTTCTGTCAAACAAATTTGTCTTTTGAATATCAAGCACTTACAAATAATGCTGATAAATAGGTAATGGATAAAATTGTTTTCTGCTGGATCCGTTTTTATTTTTTCCACTTATCCCGGAACAACCAAGATCTGTATAATTCTTCGCATCTATTTTGAACTGGAATGGATATAAATAAATATGAAACATATAGATAAGATTGACAAGTTGACTTTGGTTTCATATGGCTGGGTTTCCACAACAGGCATGTCTGACCGCACAGCCTGAGTATTGCCTAACTCCAGAGAGCTGCAGTCACCTCCAGTCTTTGCAGGGAACGCACCCTGTCCCCGGGTAATGCACAGTGGGCACCATCATGTGTGGAGACATTGACACAGATAAAAAACAAGTAAGAGTTTGATTAAACCATTGTTATAAATTGCATAACATTTCCGTTTTTGGTTACATATTTGGTTGCCTGCTCTGAATTGCTTTCTTTTCTTAATGGCACTTGATCTTAGACTACAAATACCAGAATTAAGAGTTCTTCTAGTCCAAACTTCTTACCATATAGGAGTAAACTAAAATTTTTATCATCCAGGGACTGATCTAAGCCATATAGCTAGTTAGTGGTTGTCAAAGCTAGAGCTAAAATCTGTCTATAGACTTCCTTTCCAGTGATCTGTTTTCAAAATTCTATGCTCTTTTCAGCTTATTAATGTGTTGACAGCCACCTCTCACCTGAAAATTGTAAAAGACATCACAGGGATATGACCTTACAATAATAAAATCCTGGTTTTATTCTCTCTTCAAGTCCATTCTGCTATAGGGATTCCACAATTTTGATCTTGGCTTGTTAACCTCATTAGCATTGATTCTCAACACCTGTGCCTGTGGTTAGTTGGGAACCTAGGGTGTATGACTTCTTTGTATCAGAGCCCACAACCAATAATCATTTCTTTTGTGACCTAATGGAATATGAATTGCGAGAAATAGTGAATCCTGAATCAGTTATGGGTTTTGAGCAAGTTATAAATTTTTGTGTATTTTATATATTTACATATATGTATATGTAATTATAATGTAGATAATATATAAATAAATATATGTACATAATATTTCACACAGCAGAGGTTTTGGACATATATAAAGGCATGGAAAAATAATTTAATTTCTCTTTTCTTTGTTTTTTTTTTCTTCATATTGAGGTAGTGGGGTTTTGTTTACTTTTCTGATGAGATGCTGATTTTCCTACTTTGGAGAACCACTTATTCTGTGTTCTCTGTGCGTGGTTTCACCCTCTCAAAACAGAATTGGAGGTACGCATGAGTCCAGAGCAGATGCATGCAACTGGGCAAACCATTTTGCCATCTCTTCCTTGGAATGATAATCCACCTGCCGGGATTTCAAATAAGTTTAATACACATTTTCTTGATTAATGGAAAATGGCAGAGTGTAGGAGACTGAAACAGTTCGTGCTTTGCTTGATTAATTAATAAGGGACTCTCTTTTCCCAGCTTCGACTCATTATGCTAATGAAGTGTCATCAATTAAGGCTTTCCCTTGATTATTGAATCTGTCAGGTAGTGCTCAGTGAAGATGCTGCATTCCTTTGCTGTCCGGGTGGAATTGCCATTACAGCTTTTTATGAACTGCTCCTTCCATTAGCTGCTATTTGTTCTATTTCTCATTACTGAGTCTTTTTTTTTGACCTCAAGAAAAGTGATTATGGAAACCTTGGAATAAACTGGAAAATGTTATCTATGGGAATATGGGTAAACAAAATATAGTAACAGAAAGATATACACCATTTTTCATTCTGAACTCATTTGTAATTATTAATGATATAGTAAAAAGTGAATCAGAAGAATACGATGAACTTTCTGAAGTAAGTCTTTGACACTAGATTAGATCAGCAGTTCCGAAATAAGTGGTCATTAACCAATTCTCACCCTACTATTCATATTAAATTTTGAGAGGAAGGGTTTTTCCTAAGGGTTTTGTTCCTGAGAACAACAGTGTGTATGTAACTATTTTACTATCTTCATGTAGAGTTCTAGTTTGTTTAAAAATATTACTTGGATTTGGGTCCAAGTAAAGGTGACACAATGTAAAGAAGAATAGAATATAACTAAGTATAGCCTCTAAGTTTAGTTTAGGAAACAAACATTTTTTATGTCTTAGTTGTCTTTGCTCTTCAGCACTGATGATGAGATGAGGCTTTTGGTATGGATGAATTCTGTGTCCTCACGCTGCTGAATCCACACGCTGGGGAACACCATACTTCAAGTTAGGTGGTACCAATTAATGAATGTTGGCCAAGCCATCTGTAAAGGTTGTAAATAATGGAAGACCTGAGTAATCCACTTACAATCACCCATTCCATCTCTGTTTTGGTAACTGACATCTTGGGGGAACAACAGTAATACATTTGTTTGACTGTCTCATTTCACTTAACCTAAAGTAAAAAATAGTATTATAGTTTTATTGAACATCTCTGGTCTTAGGGGGAAAATTTTTTTTAAACCACTGGTGTCATCTATTTAATTAATCCACCAATGTCTCAGTTTTCCTAATTGTAGAATGAGGAGATAATGTTCATTCATGGCTAGTTTCCTAGAGATTTTGGATATAAATAAATGGGAAAGAAAATGGGATACTTTATTACTTGCTTTTAGGGAATACATTTTTATCCTGGAGCTGTCAGTTTTAAAATTAGAGGAAGACACTTGATAGGGTTTATTGCGGAGTGTGCTGATGTTTAGTTACCCCTATTAGTTATCCTAAAGTTGAATTCTCTTTTCAGAGAGCACTCTTTCTCTTCCTTCAGGAATGATGTTTCCAGGTCAGTGGAACTCTACATGTGCTGTCTTCAGGTCACAGCTTTTAAGTCTCGTCTGTGTCTCAAACCTGTAACAGGGCTGAGGAAAGACTGACTCATAAAGAGAAGGAAGTATGCAGCTGAGCAGAGGCAATATTGACTACTTCAACGTGGAACACCCGTATTATCTTCTCAGAGGGATTCTGGTAAGAAATATATCTAAATCTAAGGGTGGACGAGCTGGGGATTGGTAATCGACAGAATCCATGCCTGACATTGTAGCACCGTTACTCCTCTAGAGGACCAGCCCCCGGCAGCAAATCCTCCCCGTGTGGTCCTGCACAAGTGCCCTCCATGCAGCCCTCATGGCCAGTATTTTGTTTGATATTTTGCACCATATGGTATTGAGACATGTTAAAACAGCCTTCTAAAACAAACTAGTGGAAGATCACATTACCCAGGTAAAGAAAAATCGGTTTAACTTTTTAAATACAAGCTGCAATGCATGGCATTATTTTAATCTTCTGTTCACTCTGTTTTGTTTTGATGTCCAAGTCATGATGATTGACTGGGAAGGATGAGACAGGCTGAAAGAGATCTATTAGAATACATTACTCTTCATAAGTTTCTTCTTTGTAACAATGAAACTTTACTTTCATTGTAAAAAAAAAACCTTAATTTCCACTTTTCAACAAAGGTACATGTTCATGCTGTCATTAAATTTGAAGTTATTTGTAACACTGCAAGTTGGTTGAGTGAGAAAAAAAGAAAAGTATCATAGGTTCAAGGATATGAGATATGGCTGTCATTCGTAACTGAAGTCATGCTGCCTGCGTGTACAACATAATCTCAGTGTGTCTTGCCTCGTTTGAAATACACACTAAAATGCATGTGGAGAGGAAAGTCATATTTATGAATTTTAATTATTTCTAGCAAAATAGACTTTGGAGCCTGAATATATGTGAAATTTGCAGAGCAACAGGTAAACAAAAAGTATTTTTCAGATGGACAATGTTATATGTTTGGTCAAAAACCAACAGTTAACCAAGAGGAAAAAGGACAAAATAAGTTTAATAGGCAAGTGTTCTAAGAAATCACTTTACTCTGGATGCCAGTAGGTAACTTGTTCCTCTAATAAATTTTCTCTTCATGGAAATTGAGCAATATATGACACATAGCGCAGAGAAATGGTTAAACAGCTCCTGAGCCAAACAGCCATTATTTTATTTTTTGTTTTTGGATCTTGGTTAAGTACTAAGACTATTGAGCCTCAATTTTCTTATCTGTAAAATAGGCATCATTCTACCATATGTTTTGTGCAGATTAAACAAATTCTGTTAATCACTGCTTAATAAATATAATCATTATCTTTCATTTTTATGTACACTTGGAATACCATTACCACACTAAATATAATTTTGACCTTGACCACATTCAGGATATATTAAAATCTCTTTTACAGATTTATAAGCTAGAAAGAAGTAATATAATATATCTAGAGTCAATATTATATATGTAGTATTTAGTATTTATTTTGCAGTCCAGTGTTCTTCTCCTTTGCCACAACAAAATCTGAATTATATCAGAAAAACAAACATGACAAGCCTAACAGAAATGAATTCTGTAGACACAGAAAATCCTTTCCACTGTTAAAAGATTCTGGTTTTCTTAAAAGGAAAAGTAATATTTGCCTTGTGATGAGCATAATTTTATATAAGTCACAGAGTGATCAGAAATTAGAGCTTTATTGAAACTTGAAAGTTTACTTTCTCCTTTTTTTTTGCCAAATGCACAATTATCTTGAAACAAAGTATAAAACCTCATAGCCTAATAATTTCATCATCAGTGATATCAAAACATTTGTAAGCAAAGAGACAGTGACTAGGAATACATATATATATAGATATAGATTTGTACATATACAAATATGTATTTGTGTGTATATATATATTCATTCAAGGCAGTGAAGGGAGAAGTCATTCCTCTCAAATTATAAAGTGCAAGTTATGAATGACTACAAATTTAGTGGTTACTGTTGCTTTTTCCATTCAACATATTTTACTTCTGCTTTTCTTTACCCATACATACCTTTCTATTTTTATATATACTTGATTCCTCATGAGTTATGTAACTACTTTTGAGAAATTCACAAATAAGGTGAAGACTACCACCTGGTGACCTACTCTGTTTTTCCTGGGTGCAGAACTGAGGCTGTCTTCTTGATTTCCCTTGCAGATCGCTGTGAATGTAGCCAAGTATCCTGTGGTAGAATGTGAGGAAAGTGATAGACACATTTCTGGGTCCATCTTATAAACATGGCCAATGAACATTACTTCATACTTTTTCCCCCTTCTGCCCTAAATAGAAACCCCTCAAGTGCCCATATCCTACTTAATAATTGGTCATTGACTTGGAATGTCCCTGACAGTTTGCATGAGAGTGATAATAATTTAAATCATTGAATGTTTAGCTCCATTGTCTATAACCCAGCTCACCCTAATAATAGAAAAATAGCAATGTCTAAATGGAGTGCTGCTGTAAAAAACTAAAATGTGTTATAACATAAAATTTAGCTCTACGACCAAAAAAACAAATGGAGGTCATGTGGTAGGTGGTGAGAAAAATGTATACAGCAAGTGACAAAGTAGAATCGGGAACTTTGTGGTAGCAAAACATCTTGAAAACTGTCACCTGTAATTATTTAGAAGGTAGAACAGATGCCTACTGGATCTGTAGCTCTAGGGTAAGTGATGAGAAAAAGGTGGAAAGTTAATAAATGTGTGACTGTTACTTGCCACACTGAGCCATGTCTTATAAGAAAGAACTGAACTCAAGCAAGAATTAGCTAGCTTTAAAGAGAGATTGAAGGGAATAGAGAAAGCTAGATTAAAAGCATCATAGGGTTTGAAAATGCAACTGCTCTGAACTCTGAACAATAAGAGGTAAGACTGAAAAAGGCTCTGAGAACCAAAGGCACATTAGTATAGTATAATCAAAGGGGGTCAGCTTGTGCAAAAATCAGCTTGAGAAGGACTGTCTTCTCATGCACTACTACTGTTTTAGATGACCTTAAAGCAATATCAATAGGAAAGAGAGGAAGGGAGGCAGGGGGAGAGAGATGGAGGAAGAGGAAGAACAAAGAAACAAAGCCAACTTAATAGAGCTGACTTAAAAATTATGGCTAGGAAAAACCTTTGGCAACATTTACTGGAACATGGAACTTATCAGTAGCATATACATTTTTATTGGAATTATATTGTCTCAGAAACCACAAGTCCATAAAGTTATTAACAATTTGGGAATTTCAGTGATATGGATATGGGTATTTTAGCATTATTGTTTTAACTTGTCTATAAGTCTGATGTTTTATTAAGAAGTTTAAAAGAAGCCCTCATCTCTCAATAATGGGGGCAGGGTAGAATGTGATCATCAATCCAGTAAATGCCAGAAATATCACTATCAGGAAAATAGTTATTTCAACTGTGAAATTTCCAAGTAAGGTCTCCTTCACTCCACTCACTTCAGATGTAGCCCCTGAACACAGTAAGGAGGGACTTCTCAAAGGGTAGAGCCAAGGGCCACAGGATACTCGGAAGAAGAAGGGAATATTCATTCAGACAGCACACTTTGGATATAGTCAAAAACATTCTCCATGTCCTAGGAAGGGAATTTCCACAGTGCCTGCCTTGTAGGATTTATCCTACCATGAACTAGGGACTGTGATGTGTTTCTCATCTTTCTCTTTTCTAAACAGGAACTTTGATACAACAATCCTACTCTTGACTTAATGTTCAGTGTGGAGGGACGGTACTCATAACTTCTCTTTTAATGCAGAGGTCATCTGAGTATGAGGAACCAAATTCAAACCCAACAGACTTTGAACAGACTTCCCTAACTAGCATATTATGTTGTCTCACTTGGAAAGAAGTATACATGGGTAGAGGTACCAACTTGGTGGCAGCTATTTGAAAACTTCCAAGAAAGCCTGTTCTTTCTCCTGAACTCTATTTTCCAGCTTCTCTTTCAGACAGATATGTGCATGTGACTATATTCTCTTCTATGGAATAGAACTCTCCACCCCTCATACACCCCCGATCTCTTAAAAGTCCACCTCCATGCTCACTTCCTTTTCTGACCGAGTATGGTCTCCAAGGCAACCTTGGACACTGCATATTGAAGTGAGAAAAGTTGCCCTCAGTTTGGATTCTCAAGTGATTTGAGGGAGGAAACATTCCCTGTACCCTAAAAACTTGGAAATTTCGTAGAGCAAGAAATAACTTCTCATTGTGCTGATCTTTTATATATCTCGTCCAGTTGTTATTTTTGTCTATCCAGCACTAATTATTACAGAGGATAAAATCAATAAAACCTAATTGAAACTGTAAAGATCTAAGAAATATTTTAATCTAAATGTGTAGAGGGCTAATTTAAAAATCTCAAACTACCTCCAAAATGTTTCAAATTTTATATAGTAAAAATGAGAGATAAAATTAGGCCAGAACACCTTTAAAAATGATAGATTGTTTAGATTTCCTAACACTCTACTGGTAGTAGTTAAAACACATCATTAAGTTGGTCTTTGTCCTAATTTAAAAAAATAAAAGCTGAAAGATATCCTCAAATTAATTTGTGACTGTGTGTAGAAAGAGCAGAAGACGCTATTACTGCTTGTCACCTTGCTATCATATTCTAGGATGCTGAAGTGTTAGAAAGAAGTCTATTATTATGTCACTTGAAAATACTTTTTTTCGCCACTGAATCTTCATATCCCTGGAAGCAGAATTTTGTCACTGTGATTCAAAAGGTATTTTAGCAAAGTACATTTTGCAAACCAAAAAAAATGTAATAGAGTTTACCATTCATATTTATTCCAGCTAGATGTAGTTGTCCCTTATAAACTTTATTATAGAAAATCAGTAACAGAAAAAGGAGGTAAGTCTACCCAAATATTAGCTATTATTCTAATATAGAAATAAGGATATTTAAAAATGAAGTTTTATGTCAGCAAATTACCCTTTTTAACTTTCAATTTCTGATATATTAAACTTGTTTTTGTTTTCATGGAGAAACTTTTTACATTTCTCATTGTATTTTTAGGTGATCTGAATTGGAGTCTCAGATGCCAGGGTTTTTTTTAACTCATTTTATTTTTCTTGATATGTCCAGGAAATTGAAAAGTAAATTCGGAACAACACCGGGGCTTCTTGTGCTGAGGTAAATGCAAGCAGTAATTCTGCATTGCACTTATTACTGTGGCATC
Source organism: Suricata suricatta (assembly GCF_006229205.1). NCBI lineage: Eukaryota > Metazoa > Chordata > Mammalia > Carnivora > Herpestidae > Suricata > Suricata suricatta. The sequence continues at coordinate 66,670,982 of NC_043708.1, read as the reverse complement.
AGTAAGTATAGAACTAGAAAAGAAATGTATCTTGCTGGAGGTTTAATCAACCAGCAGTCTCCAGTAGTGTCCTTCTGAGAAATAGTGTCATTTTAATGGAGAATTTATTAACTTACATTTTATTTTTCTGAAACCGTGCATGCAAGAGCAGTGCCATTATTTAATAGCCATACTCGGCTAATTTCTAGATAGGTCATGTTCTAAAGGTACATCAAGGAAAGTGAAGACAAAATGTAGAAGGGGCCAGATTTCCCCAAAATGTTTATTAAGCTTTATAGAATTAGAGTCATTACTCTTTAAACAATTAACATGTGATAAATTATGTGATAAAATGTATTTCCTAGGAATTTACAGCATATTCTTTTTTAAAAATAATAAAATTAATACATACTCATCCGAGGAAGGTTAGAAAAAAGATGAAAAGAACTTTACCCATAATTCTACCAAGGTGTAATCACTTTCTGACTACTCTCTATTTATTTATCTATATCTCTATCTATTATCTATCAGTTTGTGTATCTATCTACATATCTGTCATTTATCTCATCTGTTCTTTCAGACTTTCTAAGCTTGTATAAATATGTATGTGTGTGTATATATATATATATGATATATCTTTTCTTTATTTTTACTAAATCATGTTATACAATTTTCTCCTTTATTTACTTCACTTATGTTGCGAGCATTTTTTATCATTAACTATTCTTATAAAGTAGAATTTTAGATAGAATTTTTTATATAGACATACTATGCATTTACCTGTTACCTGTAGTTAAACATTTACTATTTACTTTGTCTCTTACTCATATTATGTCTATAAACATATTTTTTCACAATGCTGTGACTCAGTTTTTACTATTTTATGATTATAACTTCTTAGAGATGAGATTCCTTGGTCACAAAGGAATAGCCTCTTTTGTTTGTTTTGTTTCAAGTTTTTGTTTGAATTCTAGTTAGGTAACACATGTTGTGATACAAGCACTAGGAGGAGAATTCAGGGACTCATTACCTGCACGCAGCACCCAGTGCTCATCCTTAATACACATCACCTGTTTAGCCTATCCCCCTGCTCACCTCTCCTCCTGCAACCCTCAATTTATTCTCTATAGTTAAAAGTCTACTTAATGGTTTGCCTGTCTCTCTCTCTCTTTTTTCTTTTCCCTATGTTCATCTTTTTTGTTTCTTAAATTCCACATATGAGTGAAATCATATGATATTTGTCTTTCTCTGACTGATTTATTTTGCTTAGCATAATACACTCTAGCTTCATCCACCTTGCTGCAAAGGGTATAATTTCATTATTTTTTATGGCCGAGTAATATTCTGTTATGTACGTACGTGTGTGTGTGGTGTGTGTGTGTGTGTGTGTGTGTGTGTGTGTGTGTGTGTGTATACACACATACCACTTCTTCTTTAACCATTTATCAGTTGGTGGACATTCAGGCTTTTTCATAATTTGGCTATTGTTAATACTGCTGCTATAACATTGGGTGAATTTAGCCCCTTTGAATCAGTACTTTTGTATCCTTTGGGTAAATACCTAGTAGCACAGTTGCTGGGTTGTAGGGTAGTTCTATTTTTAACTGGTGGTTGCATCCGTTTGCATTTCCATCAACAGTGTAAGAGGGTTTCCCTTTCTCCACATCCTCACCAACATCCATTGTTTCCTGTTTTGTTAATTTTAAAGGAATAGCCTTGTTTAAAGCCTCTTGCCATTAACTGCCAAAGTGGCTTCAGACTAGATGTACTAATCTAATCCCAACTTACAGTGCCTACGAGAACGGACTGTACCCTAGCCAAAACTAAGTGTTCTCATTATTAATGTATTTGATAACTGACTATTTAAACTGTGCCTTGTAATTTTTTAATTGCCTTTTTAACTTAGAGATTATATTTGACATATACTCATGTTTCTGTCATTTGTATTTTTTATAATTTACATTTACATTAGTGGTATAAACCAGAATGACATTTGGAAATAGAAGTCACAACAGATATATATTTCCTTTGTTTCTGAATTTAATGGAACTGCCCTAACAGTTCAACTGTAAAGTGTGATGTTGACTAAAATCAAAGGATTTTGAACATAGCCTTTAACTGAAGAGCAAAGGGAAAATCATGTGCTTATTTTACCTATTTTTCTTTTAGTTGTTTTGCTCTGCTATTTCATTGCCTCATTTGTTTCAGAGGGAAATGTTTCAAAGAATAACTTACATCGAAATTTAAATTGTCTTTTTCAATAATGTAAGCTGTATGAAACAAAATATCATCAGGAATATTTTTCCCCAATAAAACATATGTATTTGGTTTGATATAACAGAAATTATCTAAGTTGGATCTCAGTAAACTAAAGTGTAGAATTAATTACTCATTTACAGGATGGACCAAGTTTAATGTTTCATTATCAGTTTTAAAGGTCTGGATATGCAAATTGATTTTGTAAATTTTGAGGAAGGTGTTCTTAATCCACCTATAATAAACTATTTCTAAGTATTTTAGAAATATAATTTACATGCAAATGTATTATGTGCTAAGTTCAGCTATTTCTTGACTGTTTAATAAGCAAATGTGACAAAAGAGTCCTATTCAGCAACATTATTAGCAGCTAGTTTGGTATATGCTATCCATTTTATTTCTAAATCAATTATTCTAAAAAAAAAAAACTACAGCAGACGTGATGGAACATGTCCAAGTATTATATTCCTTACCATTGTAATTCTAAAAGTTTCTATGCGGACTCTAATAACACTATCACTGTTTAAAATATTTTAAAATCTCCTTTGGCACTGTCTTCACTTGTTCTAAAATGCTCTTTTGAATATCTTTATTAGTTGCCATTATATTTTGATCTTGCAAATCACAAAACCTTTTGGAGCCAGGTAGCGATATTAGGATGTATAGGTGTTGTTCTAACATGGTTTCACAAAAGGCAACACAGGACTTTTTGATGAAGAATACTGTCATGAGACATTGCCACACACTTCCTTAATTTGCACCCATGTAATTTTTCAAAGTCCTCAAAATATAAATGGTGCCCACTTGACTGATCACTTGACATTTTTCAACTTTTTTATGGTATAATTGACAGATAGAGATTGTGATTTGATATATGTACATATACTGAAATGACCATCACAATGAAGTTAATTAATATTTTCATCACCTCACATAGTTTACCCTTTCTTTTTCCTTCTTTGTTTGCGGTAAGAAGAGATGATCCTCTTAGCAAATTTCTTTTTTTTTTTTTAATACAGCCTTTCTTTTATTATTTTATTTTTAAATTCATGTCCATGTTAGTGAGCATATAGTGACAGTGATTTGAAGAGTAGATTATTTAATGCCAATTACCCATTTAGCCCATCCACTCAGCAGCCCTCTATTTGTTCTCTCTTTTAAGAGTCTCTTGTGTTTTGTCCCCCTCTCTGCTTTTGTATTATTGCTTCTCTTTCCTTATGTTCATCTGTTTTGTGTCTTAAATTCCTTCACAGTCATATGATCTCTATCTTTTTCTGATTAATTTTACTTAGCATAATGCCTTCTAGTTCTATCCACAGAGTTGCAAATAGCAAGATTTCATTCTTTTTGATTGCCAAGTAATACTCCAGTGTGTGTGTGTGTGTGTGTGTGTGTGTACATATATATATATATATATATATATGTACACACACATACATTTGGGGTGCCTATGCCCCTTCAAAATGGCATACCTATGTCCCTTGGATAAAAACCTAGTAATGCAATTGCTGGGTCATAGCGTGGTTCTATTTTTAATTTTGGGGGGAACCTCCATACTGTTTTCCATAATGGCAGCACCAGTTTGCATTCTCACCAGCAGTGCAAAAGAGATCCTCTTTCTCTACATCCTTGCCAACATTTGCTGTTGCCTGAGTTGTTAATGTTAGCCATTCTAACCACAGTGTTAGTCATTGTGGTTTTAATTTATATTTCCCTGATGATGAGTGATGTTGAGCAATTTTTCATGTTTCTGTTTGCCATCTGAATATCTTTCTGAAAAAGTCTCTATTCATGTCTTTTACCCATTTCTTCAATGGATTATTTGTTTTTTGGAGTGTTGAGTTTGATAAGTTCTTTATAGATTTTGGATACTTTATCTGATATGCCATTTGCAGATATCTTCTCCCATTTCGTTGGTTCCCTTTTAGTTTCGCTGATGGTTTTTTTCACTGTGCAGAGAAGCTTTTTATTTTGATGAGGTCCCAATAGTTTATTTTTGCTTTTGTTTCTCTTGCCCCTAGAAACATGTTGATTAAGAAGTTGCTGTGGCCAAGGTCAAAGAGGTTTTTGCCTGCTTTCTCCTCGAGGATTTTGATGGCTTCCTGTCTTTATTTAGGTCTTTCACCCATTTTGAGTTTATTTTTGTGTATGGGATAAGAAAGTGGCCCAGGTTCATTCTTCTGCATGTCGCTATTCAGTTTTCCCAGCACCATTTGCTGAAGAGACTGTCTTTATTCCATTGGATATTCTTTCCTGCTTTGTCAAAGATTAGTTGGTCATATGTTTGTGGGTCCATTTCTGGGTTCTCTATTCTGTTCCATTCTGTCTGTTTTTGTGCCAGTACCATACTGTCTTGATGATGACAGCTTTGTAATATATGTTGAATTCCAGGATTGTTATGCTTCCAGCTTTGGTTTTTGTTTTCAGGATTTCTTTGGCTGCTCTGGGTCTTTTCTGGTTCCATACAAATTTTAGGATTGTTTGATCTAGCTCTGTGAAGAATGCTGGCGTTATTTTGATAGGGATTGCTTTTAGCAAACTTAAAAACCACAGCAAAGTATTACTAACTATATTCACCATAATGTACATTAAATCTTAAGAACCACCCAACTTGCATAACTGAAACTGTACCCCTGACCAAAATTTCCCTATTTTCTGCACCTGCTGCTGCTGGCAGCCACTAGCCTTCTCTCTTTCTATGAGTTTGACTATTTTGAATTCTACAGGAATAAGTGAGATCATGTTTGTCTAAGTCATCCATGTTGTCACAATGGAAAAAATTTATCCTTTTCTAAGGGTGAATATTTTTCCATTGTATGTATGTGTGTGTGTGTGTCTGTGTGTGTATCACATTTTCTTTACCCATTCCTATTGGAAATAAACCTGCTGTGACCATGGGAGTGCAGATGTCACTCATAGTCCCCATTTCAATTCTTGTGAATATGTATGCAGAAGTGGGACTGCTGAGTCATAGGGTAGTTCTAGATTTAACTTTTTGAGAAATCTCCATTCTGTTTTTCACAGCAGCTCTTCCATTTTACAGACCCATCAGCAGTGTACAAGGGTGCCAGTTTTTCCACGTCCTCACCGGACTTGTCATCTTTTATGTTTTTAGTAATAGCCATCCTAACAGATTTGAGGTGCTATCTCATTACAGTTTTGATTTGATATCCAGCATTGATCCTTAAGAGTTTTGCTCAGTGTTCAAAACATGTATCAGAATCATAGCAGAAACTGTGTTCTCATTCGAATGAATTTATATTCTGAATATGTTTACATTCTGCATTTTATGTCAAACTTAGTTTAAAAATACAATTGAGCATAATTTGAAAAATAGTACAAAATAGTATGTGACTCTTTTTCTAGTGGATGTGGAAATATTTGGTTATAATTAAGTACTTTTCTTTATGTAAGTTAGTGACTCTAGCAGCCACATTGAAAATATACTAATTTTTAAAATTATCAAATAGCTAGTAAATCACCAATTACCTGCTTAGACATATAAACAGTAGTAAAGATTTGAAAAATGGCCTTAGGAAAATGTAGATTGGAAATTTTTGATAATTTAATAATATCTGGCTTTTTAGGTTGGATAATTTTACGTAATGATCACTTATCAGGATGATAAAGCTGTGATATTATGGCGGGGAAGAACATGTATTTAGAGTGTTGTATCGTGTTTACCTGACCTTACTCTAATAAAAAGGTTTGTAGGAATATGGGTATAATATCAAGTGGAATCACTGATGGTCTTGATAATGATAGAATAGTAGAGTCTTCAGTGAGAGAGATAAGAGGTCAAAGTTACCATCCTTGACCAGCCATTAAAAAATTAGTATTATTGACTTCAGAGTTTAGTGTAGAGTTAACTTTTCTTTCAAACGCCAGACTTCTGAATCAGATTTCTACTGGATATCTTCATAAGAATGTTCCACAAACACCTTCATAAAACTCAGCATCTTTTTTTTTTCCAAAATATTTCCTATTACCATTGCCTCTGTCCTAGTCTAGATACATGTCATTATCCATATCCAGAATGACTCACCGGAATTGTTGGAATTGTCTCTTAACTGGTTGCCCTGTTTTTTATTGTTTAATCACTTCAAAAATCTGTACTGAGTTCTGTTTCTGACACACAAATAAAATTGTATGATTTCTGTATTTTTATTGCTTTAGTGGCCCCTTAGCTCAATATGATAAATTACATATTTGTGACCTACTGCAGAGGACTATCTCAACTAGGCACTCTGTGCTCATGCTGTGTCAAAGTCGTTGCTCTGCTGTAAACTTACCAGCTTTCTAATGCCACTTTGCTTTTGCAGATGCCTTTCTTCATGACTGCAAGCTCTCCAACAGTTGTCTGATGAAGACTCCAACCAATATTTTTTGTCTCAGTCAAAAGTCATCAGTACCGTCATACCTCACTCCTCAAGGTAAACTTATACCCCTTTCCCACACACCAAGGGTGCCAATAATTACACTTAAATTTTGTCATCTCAACTTTCTTCTCTCAAGGCTTAAGTTCTTTTGAAGTGAAAGATCATGTTTTGTTATCTTATATTTACATCAGGAAGCATAGTGCTTAGCCTGTGGCAGAATCTGGTGCAATGATACCAATCTAAGTGGGGCCATAGTGGAGTTGGGTAGATTCCCATCATTGGGGGGCTCTGAGTTACCCATCACAGATTCAGTTTGAGAAACTATCCATTTATCGGCTTTGCTTGTTGGTCTCTGGCATAATTTAGGGTAGCAGGGGGAAGAAGGGCTATTAAATTTTCTTTCTTTAAACAATGGAAAAGGTACAAGGTCTGGACTGAAGCCAACTTTACTATAAATCCTTCTATAGCATGCTGTCATTATTTATTCTTGGGCAAGTTACTGAATACTGAATCTTTAAAATAAGACTCACCATCTAGGGACACCTAGGGGCTCAGTTGGTTGAGCATCTGACTTTGGCTCAGGTCAGGATCTTGTGGTTCATGAGTTGGAGCCCCGCACCCCACTTCAGATCCTCTGTTCCCAGCCCCCGGCCCTTCCCCACTCATTCTCTCTCTCTCTCTCTCTCTCTCTCTCTCATTTTCTCTCTTTCCATAAAAAAAGAAAAGAAAGAAAAACACTCCACATCAATATACTGCATAATTTTTAAAAGTAAAATGAAAGAGATGTTATTATCATAAGCTGATAGTTATATAGCTTATTCATTCTTTTATTAAATGATACTTTAAAACAAAACAAATTTTACAAGTTATAGAAATAAATTTACACATAAGAAATCTGGATTTATAGGTATAAGATTCATACCATAGGATTTTTCTGTATTTTCTTGGACATTAATATCACTGGAGAAATCTAAAGAAAAAAAATATTCTCTTTCTGAACATTTGGGTAAGCAAAGTTGAGCTGTATATTTACTATAGAATTTTTCAGTGTCATTTCAAATATGCTAATGTATAATATTCTGTGAAACTCTAATGTGGGTCACTGCATTAAATATTTTTACAGAATATTTTGCTATAGAACTTTTACCACTTGTTTTTCATGGAACTTCTTTTTACATTTCTCAGAACTTATTTCCTATAAAATTAGGTTTGGAACATATTTAACCCCAGAGTTTCTCTTTAGTGAGATATAAAATACAATGTTGCAACATGAGAGGTATTGAAACAGGAAGGAGCTCCTGGTCATTTCACTAGCACTGCAGAGTAGGGCTCCCTCTGGTAATGGAAATGGTCTAAAACTCTGCTGTCCCATACCGAATCCACTGACATCATGAAGCTCATAAGAACTTGAAATGCGTATATTGCAAATGAAGGACTAAATATTTAGTTTTAACTGATTTAAATTTAAACAGCCATATGTGGCTTTCTGTTAGACATCTCTGTTCCAAGCAATTACTCTGTTGTGAACAATCACTACAAGTTACCTGTCATCGGTTGGCATGGATTAGTTTTCCTCACTTTAACTGAAAGTTGAATCATGCCCAAGCGTTTCTTAGTTACTCTTTATAGTTCTATCATTCATCAGTTTGATGAAAATCATTTTGAATCCAGTTGAATTTCCTGCCACTGCCACTTCTTGAAACAAATAGCTCGTTAAGCTTACTATCCACTATGAATAAGGACTTCTTGATCCTTATTCTAAGATAATTTTACTCAATTTCAGTGTTTTACCTCTTACCCACTGTATGATAATTAGGTGAATAAATGCATTGATAGCTTATCATATTCCTGTTTATATAGATTTTGATCTATTTTACTGTACCTTTACCTTTTCAATTAAAGGCTTACCATCATGGGAATGTATTAAATGATTGAACCTAACATTCTAAAAACATATTTTTATTATTTTAATAAATTTATTTCTTATTCATTATTTTCTTCTTTCTAGTACAGAGGAAGGGGAACAACAAACAACCCCAAACAAACACATAAACAAACAGAACAACTCTTCTCCCTCTCCCTTCTTAACAACCATCTTGTCTCCGTTCTACAAAGGCTGTTTTTCCCTTTCAACAAGGGTCATCCCTTCATGAGTCTGAAAGATGACAAATGGCTAATCTGGTCGTTCATGCTCTGTGCTGCTGGGACTGAGCTCTTGAGTGATAACATAAGGAGGCAGGAAGCTGGTCTCTACAACAGAAACCTTGTTCTCTCCTTGTTCTTTAGAAGCATACTGTCTTAGGTTGATTCAGGACATTGTATTTTGGGTTGTTTCTTGCTGTTATCATTAAAATGCATAAGAACTTGTTAAATATTTTGGTTGTGACAGCACAGCCTTTTGCCTAAGGACAAAAGAATGGCAAAAAAAACAAACAGCAATGCCATTTAAAATCTACTACTAGAATTTTTCTTTTGTCTGGGTTATAGACAGTTACATACAATTTGAATTGTGTGCTTTTGTAATTTTTTTCTTTGACCTTCTCTATTCTGTCTTCCCTTTTTCCACTTATTTTCATTTACTCATGAGATGTTATAATTTACTTCATTAGAGTCTTCACTTACCAAAAAAGTTTTATGTGATCCAGCAACTTTAAGATTTCAAATCTTAAAGAATAGGAGTTAAAGAGATTATAATATACCCTGATCTCTATGTGTAATCCCTAGTAAAAGCAATAGAAACATGTTTTAAATGGCTCTACCAAAGCCAAAATCTTTTTCACATTTGTTCCATAATTCTGAGCTTATACAATATATTCAGAAGACTTTCAAAAAAAAAAGACTTGTAAGGATTTTTTTTAAAAAATTATAAAACTTTAAGTTCATTCCATTGACCCCTTTCCTTATGATCATTCATTGTAATTATAAGTTAGCAATATAGTAAATTAATCCAACATAGTTTACTCTGATTTTGCGAAGGACTAGATATGTTGCTTTTTTTAAGGTTATTTACTTATTTTGAGAGAGAGAGAGAAGGAGGGAAAGGAGGGACAGAGAGAGACAGGGAGAGAGAGAATCACAAGCAGTCTCCTTGCTGTCAACACAGAGCCCAGGTCGGTGATCAATCTCATGAACTGTGAGTGATCATGACTTAAGCTGAAATAAAGAATCAGACTCTTAACCAACCTAGCCACCCAGATGCCCCTAGATATGCTGCTTTCTGTCAAATTTCATAAGCACTTCTAAAACTAATCTGTGTCTGGTTCTTCCCTTTCTTCTTGGCACAACCCCAATCCCTTGAACTTAAGCACCAATAAATGACTTAATATGTTTAAGATGTTTGGGAGTTCAAGTTTTGCTTGCATCTTGCCATTAGTTACCTCTAGCCTATTAATTATTAGTAACTTTTGATACTGCGTAGATCTCTGATATTTAGAGTCTCATTTAGCTATTTTATGCAGTGTGTCATCTTACATAAAAAAGCAGAGTTGAGTTCCATGGTTGAAGGTATAGGTATGTTCAACTTTTTTAGTGGATAATGCCAATTTTCCAAATTGGTCTTATCACCTCATATCCCCACCAGCAGTCCGGGAGAGTTCCATTTACCCTACATCTCAACAACACTTGGTTTTGTTAGTTTTAAAAAATTAGCCATTAGTGGGTTTGCAGTGTTGTGGCATTTTGGTTATAATTTACATTTTTTAAGCCTATATGTCATTTGAAATACCCTCTTTTGAGAATTGCCTAAGTCATTTATTTTCTCCCCCTACCCCCTGTATTTGAGTTGTCTTACTTTTTCCAATAAATGCATGTAAGTCTATTGTGGGATGCAGGTATTGAAAGTATATTTTCCTATGGGCCTTTGCTGATGGCTCAGAGCCTGGAGCCTGCTTCGGATTCTGTGTCTCCCTGTGTCTCTGCCCCTCCCCCACTTACGCTCTGTCTCTCTCTGGTTCTCAAAAATAAATAAAAGTGCTTTAAAAAAGTGGGAGGGAGGTCACCTGGATGGATCAGTTGGTTAGGCATCTGACTTCAGCTCAGGTCATGATCTCAGGATTTGAGCCCCATGTCATGCTCTGGCCTGACAGCTCAAAGCCTGGAGGCTGCTTCGGATTCTGTGTCTCCCTCTCTGTCTGCCCCTTCCCCATTAATGTCTCTCAAAAATAAATAAAAATGTTTAAAAAAGTGTCTTCTCCTAAAATATGAAGTTATCTTTTGATAATTTTAATGAAGTCCAAGGAAAATTTTACCTTAGAATTAATGTTTTCACTGCTCCAAAGCCATGAAGATTTTCTCCTGTAATAAAGTATTCTTTTCTAATACACACAGCTTAGTTCTGCTTTAGCTTTATTTGGAGTTTTGAGTATGACTTAGATTTCATTATATTTATGCCATATCATATGACAATTTAAGTGGTCTAGGTTCATTTTTCTGCATGTCGCTGTCCAGTTTTCCCAGCACCATTTGCTGAAGGGACTGTCTTTATTCCATTGGATATTCTTCTTGCTTTGTCAAAGATTAGTTGGCCATACATTTCTGGGTCCATTTCAGGGTTCTATTTGCTATTCCATTGATCTATGTGTCTGTTTTTGTGCCAGTACTGTACTGTTTTGATGATTACAACTTTGTAATACATCTTCAAGTTCAGAATTGTGATGCCTCCAACTTTGGTTTTCTTCTTCAGGATTGCTTTGGCTATTCAGGGTCTTTTCTGGTTCCATATAAATTTTAGGATTGTTTGTTCTAGCTCTGTGGAGAATGCTGGTGTTATTTTAATAGGGATTGAATGTATAGATTGCTTTGGGTAGTACTGACATTTTAACAATATTTTTTCTCCCAATCCAGGAGCATGGAATATTTTTTGTGTCTTCTTTGACTGAAAAAGGAAAGTGTCTTTTGATCCACCTATAAACTTTAGCAGTTGGTAAGGGTCTTTCTTTGCCTTAAGTAGCATATCTATTAAAGCATGTCCATTTCTCTTAGAATTTTAGTCTCTTCTTCTACTGTCTTTTATGGAAATTTTGGCATTTCTACTTACTCTTAGCCATCACTTTCTCCAATAATCAAGAGTCTGCTCATTTCCAAGAACAGGATATTAATTCTATATTCTGGAGGATGTCTTGCTAAGATGACAAATCTTGTATCATGAGAGAGTCTCATATCTATAAGTTCTCCGTTATACAACTTCAAGTTCTTGCCCTGCCTGCTCAGACCATGTACACTCCCTAGGATCCTGATAGTATTTGATGGCTGCATCTTAAAGATTCTTTCAGCTATACTCCCTTTGCTCTCTTTTTTGGGGGGGTAAAGAAAACTTTAATGAGGATTCACTGTGCAAGAGAAAGACATGGAAGACTGGTACTCAGCCCCAGACACCTCAAGAGTACATGGCTCCATGGAGGTTCTCAAGTCGGTGCTTTTGCTGCTGCTTGCGAGCCTTATCTCATCTATTTTTCTCGTAAGTGTCATCATCAGTGGGTAGCTCATGGCGGCACAAAGGGCAGGAATTTGTCTTGCTTAGCCAGGATAGAATGCAGTTGGAATGGAAGAACTGATGCCAAGGCATCTCAATGGCAATCTCCTCCTCCTCAAATTCCAAAAGACACACGGGGCACTTGAGCTCAGCTTAAGAACCCCTGATGACTCTCCTAGGAAGGTTCTCAAACACAGCCTTGGTGGCAGGTGGAGATCCCAATATACTACCAACCCCAAATCTTCAAAGTCCATCCTATTGAAAAGTGACCTTGTGAGCTCCAGCAGCATATTGGTTCGGGCCGGCTGCTCTGTCATGCTCTGTTGTAGCTTAACTGTACTTACAGGCCTGGTGACCAATAGGAGTAGTGAGGGCAAATCCTGAGGAAGGGACATGCTTTCATGCAAGTCATGGGCCTCTATTTCATCTTCAAGCAAGAACGTACACTCACCTTTCACATGGAGAAATAGACCATCTGAGCATGACAAGAGTTCAAAAGAATTGAGAGATTCAGAATCTCTGAAAGCATCAATCTAAATAACTCCCATCTCATTTCTTAATGTCCCTCTCTTTCCAAATCAATGACCTGAATTTGTTATAACATACAAAATCAGGCTGAGAATTCACACTCTCTTGTAGCTATTCTTATAAATACATTTATAGATCATTCCTGGGTCATATCTTTATCTTTTCATGCCCTCTGGCTGCTAACATTGAAACTCTTCTCACAGGTTGCTAAGAAAGTCCAAAGACTTAATCATCCATTTCCTATATAAAAGGTAACTACTTTTTTGCATGGACCTAAAGTATATTGTAGTATAGAGGTGGAATTTAAGGAAAGGTATTAAGCAGGCTGTGTTGTAGCTTATGGGCAAGTAATAAATTGTATCATTTATCTTGAATACATCATAGATAAGCTGCTATATAACGGTTGCTACTTCAGATAGCTGTGAAATTAGGTGATTAACTAGTTGTTACTTAACCTTCTAATTCCTGTATAAGTCTAATTACATGAAATAGAAGTGGGGGTTTTGATTTTTTACTTTGCTTTTCTGTTTGGAGTATCATTGTAACTACTGTATTATAAATGATGGAAAATAATTGCATATGTTAAAAAAACAAATTGTGTAAAAAAATTCATTAATTAAAAAAAAGAAAGTCCTTTTGTTTTAAAACTAAGACTTTAATTGGTAAATAATCATTATAAGCCTTTCATCCACTTTTTCAATGCATTAGAGCCTAGATAAAGCTGGTCAATTCCATAAATACTATATTACTTACCCAGCTTCGTTAAATGCCTGTTTTTTGTCCCCACCAGGATCTTTCCTTCCCTGATATTCCTTATCAACTCACCATCAATGAGAGTTTAAAAATTACATGAGTACAGTATTTTGTTGGGTCTCTGTGTTCTATCTACTCCCAGTGATGGACTCTTTCTTGCTAGCTTGTCACATAGTGTCGTAACCCACGGGTTACGACAACATAGCACCAAAATCCCAGTTTTTTAAGGCTACTTCTGGTATCATTTGTCATATATTGCCTTTCAGAGATTGAGATTAAAATTTTCATTCAGTAAAGTAATTGAGTAGTACCTTTGGGGACATATCTGGAAGAGTGAAGGAGGTAGGATTGAATAGAAGAGAAAATCAATTGTGATTCTCTCTCAGCAGAGAGAGGTCTTAACTGGTTCTAGGTGAGCATCTAGAGTTTTCTTAACTTTCAGCAAATTTTTTGGCTTTTTTTCAGTTAGTCACTGGGTATGACCTCCAGGAGGGACTGTGGCCTTGGGCAAGATTGCCTACTTATGTGAAGAGAAATTTATAGAAAGTCATTCAGCTGAAAGTTTTCAGCCATAGAAATGTTCAGCAGCTGGACACTGAGTGTCAGTTCTCAAAAGGGTAGCTGAGAAGCATACATGTCAACCACTACACGGCATTTAGGAAGACTAATGAGAGTGAGCAAAGAGTTTTAGATTTTTGTATCTTTTCTAGTTCTCATCAGAGGACACCCATCCCAGAGGAGGTACTCAAATATCAGATGGGAAGGATGACTTGTCACTTGGACATAAGATAGGATGTCTCCTTAACAACCATAGTGCTTGTCCGATGACTCCATGAACAGAGCGACAGTGATGGCAGGGATGGAAGCTATGCATGAACCCATTGGCTTAGGCCCCTCCCTACTAAAGCTGATCTACATACTATTCTTGGTGAAATATGCCAAGTACTAATAGATAAGAACATAACCTTTTCTTCAATAGCACATCATTGTCTAGGGATGACCAGGTGGCTACTTAGTGGAAAATTAATTGCATCAATCTCTTTCTATCCTGGAGAGGTCATGATTCAGATTACTGGACTCTATAACAATTCTGAAAATGGGTTATTTTCCCATTTCATAAAATTTCTGCCAGCACCACCTTCTGAGAACTTAAAGAATGGCAGATTTGCTGACCTAGGATTCCTATATAATATTGCCTAAGAAAAAAGGGATTATTTTATGCAAGAGACATGGAATAATAGGCACATGGTAATAAAATGAACAAAGTTTACTCTATAAAGAATCATCCAGGAGCAGTCAGTGTAATATAATAATTTAATAGTCTGTTAAAAGCTCAATGGATGAGCCAACCTGGGAACATCTATTGGAATACTATATTGAAATTTTTAGATATACATTAGATATACATTGAATTAATGGGAAATACATAGTGCTCTGTCTCTAGTTTCTAGAATCAAGAGTCTATAAATCAAATGACAGTAGGATTATTCCCCTCACCATCACTAACAATAATCCACTTGTGTTATTTAGGTCTTCTGTTCTTTTAACTTTAAATTTTAACTGATTAGGAATCCTGGATAAAACAGTGTGATCAGGGGGCACCTGGGTGGCTCAGTCAGGTAAGCGTCCAACTTCAGCTCAGGTCATGAGCTCATGGTTTGTGGGTTCGAGCCCCACCTCGGGCTCTGTGCTGACAGCTCAGACCCTAGAGCCTGCTTCAGATTCTGTGTCTCCCTCTCTCTCTGACCCTCCCCTGTTCACTATCTCTTTCTCCATCTCTCAAAAATAAATTATAAAAAACATTTTAAAAAGTTTGATCAGGTTACATGAATGTTTTCTTCATTCTGGGGGACAGGAAGTCAACTAGGGTCCTGTTTCAAGATTGAAACTTATAGAAATATGTCCAGGCAAGCATACTCACTCTCACCCCTCCTATTCAACATAGTCTAGATGTCCTAGCTAAAGCAGTCAGGCAAGAAAAAGAAACAAAAGATATCAAAACTGGAAAGGAAGAAATAAAATCTCTATTTGCAGATGACATAATTTCATATATAGAAAATTCTAAAGACTCAACCAAAACCTGTTAAATGTAATCAATGAAGTCAGTATTTGCAGGATACAAAATTAACATACAAACATAGGTAGCATTTCTATAAACTAACAACTAATTTTCTAAACAAAGAAATAAATCAATCTCATTTGCAATAGAATCAAAAACAATAAAATACTTAGGAATAAATTTAACTAAGGAGGTGAAATATCTCTACTTTGAAAACTACAAAACATTGATGAAACAAATTAAAGAAGACAAAAATAAATAGAAAAATCTATGTTAATGAGTTGGAATAATTAATATCATTAAAATGTCAATGCTTCCAAAAGGCATCTATAGATTAATGCTATCTCTGCCAAGATTCCAATGACATTTTTATATACGTAGCAAAAAAACACTCCTAAAATGAATATGGAAACACAAAAGACCCCAAATAGCCAAAGATATCCTGAGAAAGAACAAAGGAGGTCACATTTCACTTCTGGATTTTAAACTACACTGTATAGCTTTAGTCATCAAAAAAGTATGAGGCTGGCATAAAAACAGCCACATAGAACAATGGGACAGAATCAAGAGCCCAGGAATAAAATCAAACATATAGGTTCAAGAATATAGGTAAGGATAATCAATGAAGAAGATAGTCTTTTCAATAAATGGTGCTGGGATCATTGGTATTCATGTGTAAAACAGTGAAACTGGACATATATCTTATACTCCAAAAAATATCTCAAAATGGAGTAAAATCTTATATGTAAGGCTTGAAACCATGAAACTCTTAGAAGAAAACATAGGAATAAAGCTCCTTGTCTGTCTTGATAATGAGGTTTTAGATATGACACCTAATGCATAAGCAACAAAATAAAAAATTAATATGAGATTACATCCAACTGAAAAGCCTCTGCAGAGCAAAATAAACCACCAACAATGTAAAAAGCAATCCTATGGAATGGGAGGGGCCCCTGGGTGGGCCATTCAGTTTGGCTTCTGTCTCGTGATTTGGGTTTAGGTTATGATCTCATGGTCATGAGATTGAACCCCATATGGGGCTCTGCTCTGTTATTAGGGAGCTTGGGATTCTCTGTCTCCCTCTCTCTCTGCCCCTCACCTGCTTGTGTGCATGCTTTCTCTCACTCAAAATAAGTAAATCAAGTTAAAAAAAAAAACCTATGGAATGAGAAAACCATTTGTAATATATATATCTGATATTGGGTTAATATCCAAAATGTATAAAGAACTCATACAACTCAATAGCATAAATGTAACAAACAAACAAACAAAACAAGTAATGGTTCAAGGACCAGAATAGACACTTCTCCAAAGAAGATGCACAAAAAACCACAGGTACGTGAAAAAGTATTCCACATCAGTAGTCATTAGTGAAATGCAAATTAAAACCACACTGAGATAGCACCTAGGACCTATTAGAATGACCAGCATGAAAAAGAATAAAAGATAACAAGGACTGTCATGGATGTGGAAAAAAGCAAACCCTTGTCCACTGTTAGTGGGATTATAAATTAGTATACCCACTATGGAAAACAGTATGGATGACCCTCAAAAAGTTAAAATTAGAACTATCATACAATCCAGTAATTCCACTTTGAGGAATATATCCAAAGAACGTAAACATTAACTCAAAAACATATCTGCACCCTCATGTTTTTTATTTATAATAGCCAGGACATGGCTAACCTAATTGTCTATCAATGGATGAATGGAAATAGAAGTTGTGGTATGTATTCACAATGGAATATTATTCAACCATTAAAAATGAGGAAATCCTATGATTTATGACAACATGGACAGACCTTGAAGGCATTATGCAAAGTGAAACAAGTCAGATGGAGAAAGATAAACACTGTATGATCTCACATATTTTTGGAATTAAAAAAAAATAACCCTCAGAAAAAGAGATCAGACTTGTGGTTACCAGAGGCATGGTGAGGGTGATGGAATTAGAGAAAGTGGTCAAAAGTCACAAATGTCCAGTTACGTGATAAGTAAGTCCTAGGGATGTGATATACAAGATGATGACTACCGCTGTATGATATGTAAGAAAATTGTTAGGAACATAAACCCTGAGAGTTCTCCTCATAAGGAAATTTGTTTTATTATTTTCTTTTAATATTATCTATTTGAGAAAATGGATGTTAGCCAAACCTACTGTAATTATTTCACAATATATGCAAATCAAGACATTGTGCTGTCCTTTTTATTTTTTGAACACTTTAAAAAAAGTATTTATTTGTTTTGAGAGAGACAGAAACAGTGCAAGTGAAGGAGGGGCAGAAAGAGGGAAAGAAAGAGAATCCCAAATAGACTCCAGGCTGTGAACGCAAGCCCAACAAGGGGTTCAAACTCATGACACTGTGAGATCATGACCTGAGCTGAAATCAGGAGTTGGATGCTTAACCGACTGGGCCACCCAGGCTTTAAACTTACACAGTGATGTATGCCAAAGCTTTCTCAACAAAACTGATGAAAAATAGTATATCTGGTACTCGGAAGATTTGCTGGTATATTTTTGCTTCTTTCTTAACTAATAACAACAGGGAATGGGCAATTTCAGATATCACAGGATGACAGTGAGAGTTCACATACCATTCAGGAATAAAGATATGAACTTTCTCCTCAGAAAATGTCAGCTGTCTAAGCTTCTTCAACAGGTGGTGTTGGGAGAGCTGGACAGCAACATGTAGAAGAATGAAATTAGATCACTTTCTTACACCATTCACAAAAATAAACTCAAAATGGATAAAGGACCTGAATGTGAGACAGGAAACCATAAAAACCCTAGAGGAGAAAGCAGGAAGCAGCCTCCTTGACCTCAATCACAGCAATTTCTTCCTTGACACATCCCCAAAGGACAAGGGAATCAAGAACAAAAATGAACTATTGGGATCTCAACAAGATAAAAACTTCTGCATTGCAAGGGAAACAATAAAAAAACTAACAGGCAACCGACAGAATGGGAAAAGATAGTGGCAATGGCACATCAGATAAAGGTCTAGTATCCAAAATCTACAAGGAACTCACTAAACTCCGTTCCCGAAAAATGAATAATCCAGTGAAGAAATGGGCAGAAGATCTGAACAGACACTTCTCCAAAGAGGACATCCAGATGGCCAACAGGCACATGAAATGATGCTCAGCATCACTCATCATCAGGGAAATACAAATCAAAACCACATTGAGATACCATCTCACGCCAGTCAGAGTGGCTAAAATGAACAAATCAAGAGACTGTAGATGCTGGTGAGGATGTGGAGAATCGGGCACCCTCCTACACTGCTGGTGGGAATGTAAACTGGTGCAGCCACTCTGGAAAACAGTGTGGAGGTTCCTCAAAAAACTATCAGTAGAACTCCCCTATGACCTGCAATAGCCCTGCTAGGGATTTACCCCAAGTATATAGAAATGCTGATGCATAGGGGCACATGTACCCCAATGTTCATAGCAGCACTGTCAACAATAGCCAAAACATGGAAAGAGCCTAAATGTCCATCACCTGATGAATGGATCAAGAAGATGTGGTATATATACACAATGGAGTACGACATGGCAATGAGAAAGAATGAAATATGGCCATTTGTAGCAAAGTGGATAGACCTCAAGGGTGTCATGCTAGGTGAAATAAGTCAGGTGGAGAAAGACAGATACCATATGTTTGCACTCATAGGTCTAACAGGAGAAACCTAACAGAGGGCCATAGGGAGGGGAAAGGGGAAAGAGAGTTGGGGAGAAAGAGGGACACAAACCATGAGAGACTATTGAATACAGAAAATGTCAGCTGTCTAAAATTCTGGCCAAGGATAGGGAAATGCATGAGGGAAAACAGAATTGTGTAAGCACATTGTTTAGTTTGTATCCCAGGGTTTCTCTGATACCATGAGTATCCATATATTCATTTTTATCTCATTTTGGAAAAGTAAACATTTCCAGAAGCAGCCCTTGAATAAATAAGAGCCAATGGATAAATGCTTCTTACAGTTGATCCTCAGATGAAAAGTATTAAGAGACGTTATGTATACTCTTCGAAAAGTCCCGGGGAGAACTAAGTTATATCTACCCAAAATAGCAACTTTGATAAAGCACTCTTTTATCAGCTTTCCTTCTTTATCTGTTTCTCTATCCTTACTTCTACTTCCTGGGTTTGCCTCCCAAATAAATTCTAATACAGAAACAATTGTCTCAGGCTAGGATAACTAATGAAAGTAGACTGAAGTAGTAAAAAAAAAAAAGAAGAAGAAATGTGTAGTGAGTTATACTTTCACCAATGGAAAGAAGAGCATATGTGGTTTTTTTTTTCACTCCTGGCTAAATAAAATCATAGAAGTAGCCAATTTTAGGTCATCTTGGAAGGGACTTTGGGGAAAATGTTGTTTGAAATTGAGAGTATCAAGGTAAAGGGAGTTATTTTGGCTGTTTTTGGTTACCATTACAAATGCCAAGCTAGTTAAAATTCTTTTTCAGTGAGAACAAATTATAATGCTCATCATAATAGAAAGGATTCAATAATTTCAACCTGCTCTCAGGAGGGTGGAAGATCTCCTACTGTTGGTGCCATATGTGGAGCTCAGCATTGATGTCTGTTTAAAACAATGTAATAAGGACAATTCTATTGTATTAAGTTTGTTCATAAACTCTATTCTTGCAGCCATGAAATTTTATACTTGAGTTCCTTAAGCCAAGAAAGCAAATGCCAGATAAAGTGATTGTCCTGTAGGGACTGCCTTATTTCAGCCACCTGATGATAGAGAGCTTCCTCTACAGTGGATGCCCTTTGATGAATATTCACATGAGAAACAAAGTTTTTCACAAATAGTCCCCATTTTGAGCAGGATACCATCATACCCCTACTCTAGATTTCTAGTCTCAGTGTTACAAACATTGTTTCCATTTTCCTGTCTAAAATTAAAAAGAAAATGTTAAACACTACCATAAATTAGTATATCTATACTTTTATTTAATTATCCTTACACTGAATGTGGACAACCAGAAATATCATCTAATGTTTTGTCTGCTTGTAAGATCTCTTTACTTCTATCCTTCCTAGTGATGCAGAAAGTGTATGGTGGCACAAATTATATGCATTCATCTGTAAATAAGGCTCGGTCATTTTCCACTCCACAGAGTCATTAGAAACTCTCCATGAGGCCATTGGTGTAGGACGCAGGCAAAATGGCAATGCAGTAGAGTCTGAGCCATGTGTACTCACTATGTCTTCTGGACTATTAAAGTGTAATCTCACTTTTACTGTATTTTCATAATAATGGATTGTTTCTATTCACTTCAAGTTTTATGTCCTGGTGGAATAGAAAGCTAGCAGTTCCTAATGGATAATTCATTTTTCAAAAAGAAATGAAAAATCAATTTAAAATAAAATGATATTTCAATATGTAAATACTCAGACACAACTGTGCTGGAAGGCATAACAAAGTAGAGATGCTCTGTATGTGTCTGCTACAGATTTAGACTAATAGAAGTGTATTGTGTAGGTGACTCAAAAATTACTAGTAAAATTACCATTGGTGAAGAAATGTTCTATAATAGTAAACAATTCTTGGTACATTCAGAACAAAATAGAGCATAATTTTCTCCTGATGTATTTTGGTGTTGTTTTTTTAATGTAAGACATAGTTAGGCTTTGTCTTTAGTTTTTAACCACTCTTAAAGGCAAGGGTTCATAAGATAGTGTTGGAGTTGGGAGAAGTTGAAGAAATAGAAAACCATGTTTCAAGAAATAGCCTGAGTGTGCCTGAGGTAATTATGCTTACAAGACAGTGTACTGAGACCCAGTGTTTACAAACCTAATTCTCTTAATGCAAAAAAAATCTCTGTTACTAGTGCATATCTTAATAAAACATCATACTATCTAGAGCCCAAGAAGCAGATAAATTATTACTTTAAGCCATTCATAATTCAATTTTCTATGCCAATAATTAGCTTGAGAAAGAAAATGGGGTCAATATTGGCCAATGATAAAAAGGTTGAAATTTGATAAAGTTGGGAGTTTCCACTGGTGTAAAAGTTGTCAAGAAGAAACACTCCTTACTTATTCATTGGAAGTTATTGACTCTGCATGGAATTGCAGTAGCCATCGTGATAATGAGGAAAACATGTATACACACTCTTTGGTGTAAACAGAAAGAAACAGGGACCCTTGATCCTGACACTGTGTATAAATTAAACAGTGTTGTAATATTCTTAACATCTAGATTTCTTGTTTCTTGAAAAAAATATATCCTATTATTTAAGCCATTTTATTTAGAATTTCTGTACTTTGCAACCGATATTATTGTCATTGGTATAGCAAGTGTTGAAGATTTGTTTTAACATTACATTTATATTTATTACCTAACCTAGAATCTAACATCAAAAAGTGATAAAGAACTGTATTCAAATTAACCAATAAATGAAATATTTTCACCATTGAACCTAAGCAGTCACTCAATTTTATTCATAAATATATGAAAGAAGAATTTTTATTTCATTTTTCCCCAAAGTACTCAGTAATCCATAGGGAAAAGAAAGGAGCGGCCTATTCCCTATTCATGGATTGGAAGAATAAACATTGTGAAAATGTCATTACTACCCAAAGCAATCTACATATTCAATGCAATCCCCATCAAAATTGCACCAATATTCTTCTCAAAACTAGAACAAACTATCCTCAAATTCATATGGAAC
>NC_043708.1:66512750-66648774 GCF_006229205.1 Suricata suricatta | reverse complement strand
ACTATCCATAGAACTCCCTTATGACCCAGCAATAGCATTGCTGGGGATTTACCCAAGAGAGACAGAAGTGCTGATGCATAGGAGCACATGTACCCCAATGTTCATAGCAGCCATGTCAACAATAGCCAAAACATGGAAAGAGCCTAAATGTCCATCACCTGACGAATGGATCAAGAAGATGTGGTATATATTCACGATGGAGTACTACACGGCAATGAGAGGGAATGACATATGGCCCTTTGTAGGAAAGTGGATGGACCTTGAGGGTGTCATGCCGAGTGAAGTAAGCCAGGCAGAGAAGGACAGAAACCATATGTTTGCACTCATAGGTCTAGCAGGAAAACAAGAGAGACCTAATGGAGAACCAGGGGGAGCGGAGGAGGGAGAGAGAGTTGGGGAGAGAGAGGAATGCAAAACCTGAGAGACTATTGAATACTGAGAATGAACTGAGGGTTGAAGGGGAAAGGGGAGGGGGGAAAGAGGTGGTGGTGATGGTGGAGGGCACTTGAGGGGAAGAGCACTGGGTGTTGTATGGAAAACAATTTGACAATAAAATATTATGGAAAAAAAATAAATAAATTTTTTAAAAAGTTTTCAAAAGGTTTTATACACACACACACAAAATCCTCATTTCTAGCTGTCTTTTACTTTGTGGTGAAAAATAAAATTGGGCTACTTTAAAAATCATCTGAGGGTGCCTGGGCGGCTCAGTCATTTCAACATCTGGCTCTTAATTTCTGCTCAGGTCATGATATCACAGCTCGTGGGATAGGGCCTCATGTCAGGCTAGGTGCTGACAGCACCGAGCCTGCCTGAGATTTTCTTTTCTTCTTTCTCTGCCCCTCCCTCACTCTTTCTTGGATGCACACATTTTCTCTCTGTTTCTCTTTGAAAATAAACTAAAAAATGATCTAGGGTTGTTAATTTCTGGTAGGTAGACAATCTAAAGAAATTTTAGAGAAAACATAATTATAAAGAATATAGGAGAGTGATAGATGCAGGTTTCCAGGTATGGAAAGAATG
The DNA here is from genome assembly GCF_006229205.1 of Suricata suricatta. Classification (NCBI taxonomy): domain Eukaryota; kingdom Metazoa; phylum Chordata; class Mammalia; order Carnivora; family Herpestidae; genus Suricata; species Suricata suricatta. The sequence continues at coordinate 66,647,751 of NC_043708.1, read as the reverse complement.
GATCTGGAGGATAAAAGCACAGCATAGGGAATATTGTCAGTGGCATTGTAATAGCACTGCACACTGAAGATTATTAGGTCTACCATATACATGAAATGCTGAGCAAATCAGGAAACAAACAAACAAACCTCAAAAAAGAACTCAGGATTTCCCCCAAAGAAGCCTTATCACAAAGAAATTAAAAGGATGGCCCTATCCTCAGTTTAAAGGCAGAGGATGTATAAGGCATAAGGACATTTTTTTTCTGCATTGTATGATTCAGTTCTGTGTTTATTCAAAAGTGTTAAAGCAATAAAGGATAAAACATGTTTTCATACTTTAATTACTAATGATATGTGTTAAGTGCCAACCCTCTGTCAGATTTGGCATCATCCCTTATCCTGGGTAAATGCAGCTTATTCTTGGATGTATTTCATGTACTTCATAGTAGATGTAATACTAATATTCCTAGAAGCACTTGGAAAGGGGTGATTTATATGATAATTAGGAGAAAACCAAAGCATCGGGAGACAGAGTTCTCAAAAGACTTTTGCTCTTGGTGTAAATGTGAGTCAGGCATTAAGTTTTAAATGCATGCTTCTTAAAAACTTGCAGAATCAGGGCTTCTGGTGTCTCAGTTAGTTAAGCATCTGACTTTTGGGTTTGACTCTGGCTATAATCTCATGGTTTGTGAATACAAGCCCCACATCCAGCTCTGTGCTGAAAGTGTAGAATCTGCTTGAGATTCTCTTTCTCCCTCTCTTTGCCCCTCCCCTGCTCACTCTCTTTGTCTCTCAAAAATAAATAAACTTAAAAAAAAAACGTAGAGAATTTTCTATAAAAGAAATAACAGCAACAAAACTGACCATCTCTTCCACAAGGAGATTGGGATCTAAACCTGAAGAGTACAATATATTAATTGACCTTTTAATTTTTTTAAGGTTTTTTAAATTTATTTTTGAGAGACAGAGAGAGACAGTGCAAGCAGGTGAGGGTCAGAGAGAGAGGGAGACACAGAATCTGAAGCAGGCTCCGGGCTCTGAGCTGTCAGCACAGAGCCTGACACGGGGCTCAAATGCAAAAACCGTGAGATCATGACCTGAGCTAAAGCCAGACGCTTAACCGACTGAGCCACCCAGGCGCCCCTAATTGACCTTTTAATAAATTAATTATTTTTAATTCATAGTGAGCCATTTTGGTTTGGAAATGAAGGAGATAATATCTTTTTTTGCTGTTGTTTTTAAAAGTAATTTGTTATATTTTCTTGCCTCCTGAAGCCTTCTGTTTCTCTTTCTTCAGTTCAGATAGTAAATAGTAAACCAGAATATTAACTAAAGTCTCAACAAATACATAAGATGAGGTTTGGACTTGTTTTTATTCGTTTTTTTGTTTTAAGAGTTGAGTTTGTAATGCTTTGTATGATCTTACGTGATATTTGATTGCTAAGTTGATACGAAATAAGTAGAAATGGACTTATCATATAACATTGCCTTTATATCTATACATTATTGCCACTTGTTAGTTCCAACAGGTTAGAAACTTCCACTTTTAATTTAAATCATTTTATTTAATATAGTAATTAAATAAAAATTAATATATATATTTACTTCTTATCAAGTAAAGGAATACTATGTAAAATGTTAAAAATATAAAACTTTCATATATACATGTATGATATGTATATCCCTTTTGCCATTTAGAATGAAAAGGCTTAGAGACTAAAAATAATTTAATTAATCAAGCTTCTCATTTGATGTCATATAATCTGAAATTTGGTCTTAATATTGCAAAGCACTATCACTACATGTCATATAGGTATTATATGGTAATAAGGGGAGCCTTAATACCAAAAATTTTTCACAACTATATGTAATGCACATGTTTCTTAAAAATCCATCTCATAAAAACTGATAAGAGATGAAATGGAAAATCAGAATTGTTCTATATTTATAGTAAATATTGAATTAATTATCAAAAAACTCGCCAAAGAACTCCAGGCCTAGATGCTTTCACTGATAAACTGTAGAGGACATTTAAGGAATAAATAATATCAGTTTCACACAGCTTTTTCAGAAAATAGAGAAGAAAATAACTTCCAACTCATTTTATGAAGGCACGGGAGTCCTAATATCAAAACTTGACAAGAATGTTGCAAATTTAAGACTATACAAAAAAATTAGAGGTTAGTAATCAAAGATACTTTCTTCTGTTTTTATAATAATAAAATATGTCACTAGCTAAAATCAAGTTTTACGAAAATACACTTCCATGCCCTGTGACATGATTCAAATTATTTTTAAAATCTCCTGACATTAGGAGAGAAAACAATGAGAATTTTGATAATTCCATATAAAAGTACAAATTCTCTGTATTCTTAGTTCCTCTGCTGTTTTAACTGAGCAGAGTATTTGCAACTCTCTAATTTTAAGAATAAAGGATGAGAGATATCTATACTAATCACTATACAATGTCATTATTTTTATGTTGTAAAGTGTATAATTAGGTGCTACTTATCTGGAAGTTAAATTACTGATCACTTTGATCATTTAGAGAATAACTTCCACCTTGAAATATGTGAAAAGCCTTTCTAGGAGGACAGGGTTATTTAATGTAGTTAAGGAGAGCTAAAGATAGCTGTGTAGAGTTCCATTTGCCTAGAATGTTAACTGGTATTGTAACAGAAGAAGAGTTTATTTCAAATTAGTTATTTAATAAATATATTGAGAACCTATTATATTCTACAAACTGAGGTTTGGAAAATAGCTAAAAACAATGAAATTATGTTTATTAAACTTCTATTTAAAAAATTTTTAAGTTTATTTTTGAAAGAGAGAGAGACATACTGAGCATTAGCAGAGGAGGGGCAGAGTAAGAGGGAGACACAGACTCTGAAACAGGTTCCAGGCTCTGAGCTGTCCGCACAGAGCCTGACGTGGGGCTCGAACATCATGACCTGAGCCGAAGTTGGATGCTTAACCAACTGGGCCATCCTAGCACCCTGGTTTATTAAAATTTCTAAATATTGTTTGTATGCTATTGTGCTTTGTGAATCACCAAGAAGGCAATAAAATATGCAACTAAGGACAATATATGACTGCACATTTTTTCAGTGCACGAAATTGTCCAGCTGAGTTTGTAAGTGGTTGCTGAAATCCAATTGTGCTCTATTTAGCAATCATGCTGAGCTTTTTTGAAAGGGAACATCTTTTCTAGGTAGTTCAAAGTTGCCTGCTTTGCCTTCCTAGGTCTAATTGGTTAATTTGGAATATTTTTTCCAGTTTTCTTGAGGTACAATTGGCATATAACCTTGTATTAAAGTGTACAGCATGATTTGACATATGTATTTATTGCAAAATGATTATCACAATAAGTTTAGTTAACATTCATCACCTTTCATAGTTATAACTTTTTCTTGTGATGAGATCTTTTAAGATCTGTTCTCTGTAACTTCATATGTACAGTATAGTATTGTTAACGATATTAACTCTCATGTACATTATATCCTCAGAATTTATTTATCTTCCAACTGGAAATGTATACCTTTTGACCACCTTTACCTCTTTCTCCCACCTTCCCCAAGTATACAGAAGGTAATTACTGTTTGAAATTTTTCATTTCCTTTCTTCTCCTTGTCCTCTACCACTGCCCACTGCCCTGACACATGCTTTATTGTTACCAGTTTTAGAGGGAAAACTTCTGGTGTCTCACCATGAAGAATGATTTTAGCTCTAGATTTTTTTTTTTTTGTAGATGCTTTTAATCAGGTTGAATAAATTCACTTCTCTTATTTTGTTGAGATGTTTTATCAGGAAAGAATGTGTTGGACTTTGTTAAATGGTTCTTCTGTGTCTATTGAGATGATTTGTGGTTTTTGTTTTTTATTTCTTTCATATAATGAATTATATTGTTTTGGGTATGAAATCGAAATTGCATTCTAATCAACTTATTGAGATATACGTTAAATACAAGAACGCACACTCATTTTAAGTGAACAGTTCGTTGAATTTTTCAAATATATTTCTTGTACCCAATCATTTTAGAATATTTTAGAATATTTTTATTTATAATATTTTAGAATATTATTGTTACCCCCATATTTCCTTCATAACTCTTTGCAATTATCCCTTCATAGTGAGCCCTTGTCCAGTGCGGTATTTGACATAATTGCTATTACTATGGATTCATTGTCTTCAAATTTTATGTAAATGAAATCATGCAATTTATACTCTTTTGTGTCTTATTTCTTTCATTCACATAATGTTTTGGGACTATTATATGTTGATTTGCTTATTGTAGTTTATTTCTTTTTCCTACTGAATATCATTTTATTGTATGGATATACCACAATTTATCATTTTGCCTAGTAATGGACATTTGTGTTGTTTTTAGGTGGAAGTAATAATTATTGAAATGATATACATTGATGTACAAGTCTTTGTATGGCTCTGCATTTTTATTTTTGAGGGGGAGAAAAACCTAGGAGTGAAATTTCTGGGTTGTATGTGGTTTGTATGTTAAGTAGATGTTACAATTTATAATAAACTATCAAGCTGTTTTTAAAAATAGTTACTTCTTAATATTTCCACCAGCAATATATGAAAATTTCAATTGTTTCCCATCTGCACTAGTTATTGTTAATCATGTTAGTTCTGTGTTATTGAATGTGTAGAGCTCTTTCATTATGATTTTAATTTGGATTTCTTTGATATCAAGGAATATCAAGCATTTTGACATCTAACTATAGGCCATTTCTCTATATCTGTATCTATCTATCTACTTATCATCTATCTATCTTTTTAAATGTCACATATGTCACATTAGTTGAAATGTTTTTTTTTATGTATTCTGGATACATACCCTTTATCAGGCATTTGTATTGCAAATAATATCTCCCAATGTGTGGCTTAGATATTCATTATTGTAATGTTGTGTTTTGAAGCACATTTTTAAAATCAATCCCAAATTATCCTTTTGTCCTATGATTTCTTAGAAATATTGTCCTACCGTAGATCAAAAAGAATTTCTTCTATGTGTTGTTCTGTATATTTTATTTATTTCTAGAATTTCCATTTGGTTCATTTTTTCATTTCTATTTCTCTTCTGAGGTTTTCCATTTCTTGGCTGAAATTTTCATTTACTGAATACATGGTGTTTTATTTCACTGAGGAGGCAGTAGCCACTTCTAAATTCTTGTCTGCTAGTATTAGCATCTGGTTTCTCTTAGTTTGGGATTGAATTGATTTTCCTTTCTTTAATACCGTGTCCCATTTTCTTGGTTCTTGATATGTCATGACCTTTTTGGTTTGCATCTTAGACATTATGAATATTATATTATGTGGATTTTTGATTCTATTATTATCCTCTAATGATTATTGTTTCTTTTTGTAGATATTTTTCTTGGTTGTGCTTGATCTTTATATTTTGGTTCTTGGGGAACAAATGGTCTTGATTCAGATATTTTTTCCTTAGTTAACTCTTCTTGAAGAGTTGCATGTGGATGGTTGAAGGGTCAGTCACAGTCATGGGTAGAAAGTTTGAAGACTCCCTTCTTTGGCCCTTTCCCAATTCTGATTCTACTACTATCCTTGTAGTTCCAAGTTTGCTGGCTTTTCAGGTTTCTCCAGACCAGAAAAACTGTGATCTTTTCCATGTGTGCATCCTGCCACCCATGAGTATGTCTTTCAGACATAAGGCTGCAGGGTGTTAAAACGGTAATCTATCCTCGTATTCCATCATCCATCCCCTTCCAACTACAGTCTTTTTTTTTTTTAAGTTTATTGAGAGAGAGAGAGAAAGGGAGAGGGAGAGATTGAGAGAACACAAGCAGAGGAGGGTCAGAGAGAGACAAAGAGAGAGAGAATCCCAAGCAGACTCCATGCTGTCAGCAGGGAGCCAGAGGTGGGGCTCAATCTCATGACCTGGGGTCATATTCTGAGCTGAAACCAAGAGTCATATGCTTAATTGACTGAGCCACCCAGTTGCCACAACAGTCTTTTTGCTTCTGTCCACACTGCAGAACAATAAAATATTTGTTTTTTTAATTGCATGATGCCTGTGTTAGACATGCTTTTGCAGGGTTAGACACTATAATGGACAGATAACTCATCCATGATGAAATATTTTGATCCACTGAGACAGAAGTATAATCATTCTCTCTTCCCTCATTGAATTATACTAGGGTAAATAGAAGTGGGAGATATTATTTGTACTAAAGAAGGAATATAGCGTAGAGGATTTATTTTTCTGCCATTTTGGCAAATTTGTGATGATGCTGATTATCTGCTCCTCAGCTGTAACATTATCTTCTGTGGGTGTGAATTTTCGTCACTTTATTATGTACCAGTCATCGTCTTATTTAAAAACTGATAGATTATGCCTTTATTTTTCTTAAAGTTATCTTGAAGTCTGAGCAGTCTTTTTTGTAAGCAGTTTATTTTTGAGAAAGAGAGCAAATATGTGTTTGCACATGCATGCACCGGAGAGGGGCAAGGCGGGGAGAGTGAGAATCCTAAGTAGGTTAGGCGTTGTCATGACCTAAGCTGAAATCAAGAGTCCAATGCCCCTGAAAAGTCTTGTAATCACAAAATTATCTGGTATTATTTAAATCTTTATTGTTGTTGATTTTCATGGTGGTTACAATTCAGTTTATTCTACTGAATTTAGTTTTCCTAGTAAGTTGTAAGTACATTTAAATTTCCATTAGCAATTTTCATTTTTCTGTTTTCCACAAAACATGTTTTTAGTGATAACAAACATTTTTATTCTCCCTTTCTGTTCCTTTAATTTTCCAGCTGCCATTTTTTTTTCATTTTCCATGTTAAATTGTGTTAATAATTAAAGTTGGACTTTTAATTTTCTTTTCTGGGCATGATTTCATTGCTTTATTTTATGAATGCTCATAGTGGTAAATGTGGATGAAATATCCCTAGAGTCTAAAAATTAAAGTCAGACACATCCTATCCATCTAGTGCTCTAATCAAGCCTTAGACTCTGTCAGTTTACTGCCTCATAGTAGCAGCCTGCTATATGTCAGGTGTGTTACAAATTTGCTCTTTCCGTTTTCTTATTTTCAGAAAATTATGTATTCTTCATGGGAACTACTAAAAAATTGCCGGTGTGGGGTCACAAGATAATAATATCCATTTAAAATATAGCACAAGGCAACTGTTAAATAGAGTCAAGCCATTTGATTCTATATAAACCTGTTTAATATACTGTAAAGTATTCCAAATGCAATATTATCTGGTGTGAACTCACCAAAATGCTTTAAATACTACCATTTGAATATTATAATCGATATTCACTTCTTGTATTTATTAATCACAGCTAAAGTAAATTTAAATTTAGTTGAAAGTTCATAAAATTATGGGCTGTGATATCCGTACTTGAAAATTAGTTTAGACCTCCAATGGAGCATTAAAATACTCAATACCACTGGATATACAGAGGAGATTATTAATCTGATCTGAATTTGAAATAATTATAAAGACATGGAACATTTTTAGAGGTGCTGAGCAGATGTCGAAGTGACAAATCATTTATAAAATATAACTTTTAAAATATTTCGTAAAGGGGAGCCTATGTGGCCCCATCAGTTAAACATCCAACTCTTAATTTTGACTGAGGTCATGATCTTGCTGCTCGAGGGATGGAGCCCTGTGTTGGGCTCTGCACTGACAGCACAGAGCCTGCTTGGGATTCTCTCTCTCCCTCTTTCTCTGCCCTTTCTGCTTCTCCTGCTTATGGATTATTCCTCTCTCTCTAGCTTTCCATCTCAAAATAAATAAACTTTAAAAAATATTTAGTAAAGATCTAAAGTGCAGTCTTACCAGCAAGATTCTTCAATTACATCAAGTGAGCTGAAGTATAATCACCAACCTCATTTTTTTTCTAATAGACTGTATTTTATAATAGACTTTTCTTCACTTTTGATGTTGACAAATGTATGACATGTAGCCACCATAATAGCACACAGAATACTTTGTCTGACCTAAATATCCTTTGTGTTTTGTCTCTTCACCTCTCCTTTTCTCCCTTGGCAATGACTGATTTTTACTTTCTTGAAAGTTTGGATGTCAGATGCATGGGTGATATAGTTTATAGCCTTTTCAGGTGCCTTTTTTCACTCAGTAAAGTTCATTTAACATGTTTCTATGTCTTTCCATGGCCTGAAAACTTGTCCATTCTCCTTTAGCACCATTGCCTGAATATAACACAATTTATCAATTCACCTATTTGAGGGACATCTGGTTTATCCAGGTTTCAGATAAAAGCTGAATAATAAAGTTTCTATAAACATCCACGTGCAGGTTTTTTATGTGTCTAGGTGGCTCAGTTGGTTAAGCTTCCACCTCTTGAATTTGGCTCTGGTCATGATCTCACAATTCATGAATAACCTACATATCAGACATTGTGCTGACAGTGTGGAGTTTGCTTGGGATCCTGCCCCCCCTCTCAAAAATAAATAAATAAATTTAAAAATTCCTTGTGCAGATGCTTTGTATGGACATAAATTTTCAGCTCCTTTGGGTAAATACCCCGGACCATAATTCCTGGATTGCATGTACAGACTATGTTGAGTTTTATAAGAAATAGTCAAACTGTGCTCCAGAGTGCCTGTGCCTTTTTGCATTCCCACTAGAAATGAATGAGTGTGTGTTTTTCCACATTTACACCGGCATTTGGTATTATCATTGTCCTGGATTTTGACCATTCTAATAAGTGTGTAGTGATAAGTCATTGTTTTAATTTGCATTTCCCTAATGGCACACAATGTGGAGCTTCTTTTCCTCTGCATCTCCTTTGGTGAAGTGTATGTTAAGGTCTTTGTCTCATTTTTTAATTAAGTATTTTCTTATTGTTGAGGTTTAAGAATTCTGTATATGTTTTGGATAATAGTTCTTTATCAGTTGTGTCTTTGCAAATATTTGCTTCCAATGTGTATCTTGTATATTCATATTCTTGATGGTGTCTTTTATATTGATCAAGTTCAATTTTAAATAAAAGCATAAGGAAGGTTCGAATTCAGCATTTCTATATAATTTAACATATTTTTACTTTATTTTTCTGTGTTGCTAGAAATGAATCCTCAATTCCTTGAACACGATTTTTAGTCCTATCGTAAAATTAACAGGTTCTTTTTGTATCTTTTGGAAAAACATAAAAAGCATAAAGTTAGCTGATATCACATAGTTCTCTTTTAAAAATCAACTTATTGGTATAGTTTACCTATAATAAAACATACCCATTTTAACTATAAGTTCAATCAGTGTTGATATATGTATATACCATTTAATCACCATTATAATCCATATCTAGGTAATTTCCACTATTCCAAAAATCTTTATCTTGTCTCTTTGACCTCTTTTCCCTACTCCCTTCTGCACTAGACAACCATTTGATTATTATCTCTCAGTAGATTTTACCTATTTATAGTCACATACACAGAATCATTATATTGTGATTTGTGTCTGGCTACTTTTGGTTAGCAAAACATTTTGAAGACTCACCCATGTTTTTCCATGTACTAAATATTTATCCTTTTTAGTTATTGAATAGTGTAAATATACAACAATTCGATTTTTTGTGCTTTTTTTATTTCATACATATAGCTTTATTTCTCTCAACCTCTTTATTTCTCCTTGGTATCTTAAGGTGAACGTGTTTTAAACTTGATTTCTAACATTTCAGAAATATTGTAATATTCAGAAATATTAGAAGTACAAAAATTTGTATCCAGTTTCTCATACCAAAATACTTGAATTTAATCTTGATTCTTCTAGATCAAATCTTACAATAAATGACCAAGTGTAGACTCCTAAACATGTGTGTGTGTGTTTGCCATACCCACTGATGCAGTTCTACTTATAACTACCATCATTTCTTGCCTAAGATTTTGTAACTTTTGTATAACTCATGTACTCATATGTAGTCTTGGCATCTCCAATCTATTTTTTATTCATTTATTGGTATGTGTTTTTAAACAGAAAATCCTTTCCTGGTTACAATCTTCAATTATTGCCTTCCATTATAGAAGAAAATGTATATCATAAAGAAGGCATACATGACTCTCAATTTACCACAGTAGCTTAGTGGACTCTAATCCTTCTTCACTAATCTTTAGCTGTAGTAAATTCATTAAGTACCTTCCTGCCTCATGGCCTTTGGACAAGTTCCCTACCCTATTCATGTGCATAATTCATACTCACATTTCAAATTTTAGTTAAAAATTACCTCATCAGGGAGATGTTTCATGAGTTTACTGGTTACGTGAAACTCTTTTATTAAAAGTCCCATATCATCATGAATCCTACTTTTTTTCCCTACTGCTTTTTGGCCATTATTTAATTATTGATGCATTTGCTTAAAGTCAATGTCTTTATATAAATGCATTTATCTGTAGGGGGAGATGCCATGTTTATTTCACCCATTGCTGTATTCATAGCATTTAATAAAGTATTCCAGTATTTTAAGTTCTTAACATTTGTTGAATTAACTGTAATGGAAATACAGTCTTTGAAATTAGATATATCAGTGATCTGGACTCAGAGATTATGGGAAAGAGAAAGAAGGCAAGACCTAGGGAAATACGCAGAGAAATACAGAGAGAATAAAATGTATGGCACTGGAGAAGATGTTCTCCTGCCAATAAAAAAAAATTCTTTTATTCATTTGTCAGTATGATCAGAGAAGGAGATTCTCCAAAGAAATATAAAAACCACCCCCAAAATCTGCATCCTAATGAAGGTCAATACTTTTTATATGATATTTAAAGAATAGTAAGATTTTAAATTAGAAAATTATGAAATAACAAGTTCTGTCTTTTTTCTAAAAAAATTAATGTTTTTTACTTATTTTTGAGAAATGGAGAGAGACAGTGCGAGCAGGGAGGGTCAGAGAGAGAAGGAGACACAGAATCCTAATATAAGTTCCAGGCTCTGAGCTAGCTATCAACACAGAGCACGATGCGGGGCTTGAACTCATGAACTGTGAAATCATGGCCTGAGCCGAAGCTGGATGCTTAACTGACCGAGCCACCCAGGCGCCCCTCATAAGTCCTTCCTTAAGCACAACGTAGACTGTATCCTAATTTGAACAATAATATTAGAGGAGACCAGTACTCAGGCTATTTCTAAACTTGTCTCCTAAAAGCAGTGTTACCTGGAGAAGCATCTAAGTTAATTTTCCTCTGGTACATATGAGCTATATGATGTAGGACAATTTTAACTTCTTCCTGCCTCAGTCTCCTGATTGATTTAAGATAAAATTTATTTCCTAGCACCATTGTAAGGATTAGATGAAGTGATATATCATCATTAAACACACACCATAGGGAGTTTTACCTACACACTTGGGAATTCAGGATATTAACATCACTACTGTATTATTGTAGATGTTCTTATTTTATCATCACTGCCATTATTACTAGAAGAACATTTGGCTAAGGGCAAGGAAATTGTGTCTTTTCTCAGTAATGGAAAGAAGAATCTTTAGGCAAATGCTTTAACTTCAAACTCAATGCTATCTTCTCAAAAATTGGGATAATGGTATTCACCTTGTCAACAGGAAAGGGTTCTTGTGAGGCCCAAATGAGTGAATGTGAAGGCAATTTGAACAATGTAAATTACTATCATTAAGATTGGACCATAACTTGGAAGCACTGATTTGAAGCAAAGTTCTAATGAAGACAAGTTTGTACATTTAATTCCCTTATGAAGAAGTTGATTTTTGGTTTCTTTTTTCTTGTCTTTTGTTTGTTTGTTTGTTTGGTTGGTTGGTTTTTGTTTTTGTTCAGTGGTGTTGAAGGATGTTCTTACTGGAGACTAACCAGTGTTCATATGTTCTCTGTAGACTACAGAGCAATGGTGATCACTTAAAAATGTGTTGTTTGGGGTACCTGGATGGTTCAGTCAATTAAGTGTCGGACTCTTGATTACACCTCAGTTCATGAGCACATAGTCGTGAGAAGGAGCCTGAGTCAGGCTCTGCACTGGGCATGGAGCCAGCTTGGAAGTTTCTCTCCTTCTCCCGTTGCCCTTCCCCGACGTGCACTCACCCTCTCTCTCTCTCTCTCTCTCTCAAAAAAAAAATGCACTGTTTGACTAGCCAAATGTACAACCATATTGAGCACGAATAGCATTTTAATTAGAAGTTTGAAAGTATTTAGTCTCATTGTCTTTATTGTGCTAATTTGATCACCTACATTATTTTATGTAAATTTTTTTGGGTTGTCATATCTTTTCATTCTAAAGTGTTTGCTGGTACACTTTTTAGCAGTAACTACTGCTTGATCACCTTCCCGACTGATACCTTTGAAACTATGGCAAGAGTTATTGTGTTTTAGATTAAAAAGAAAAAAGAATATATATATGTATGTATATGTGTGTGTGTGTGTATGTTTACTTACATGGCTACATTTATTTATTTTTGAGTGAGAGAGAACTAGCACGAACATGAGAGGGGTAGAGAGAGGGAGACAGAGGATCTGAACAGGCTCTGTGTTGTGAGCACAGAGCCCAGTACAGGGCTCAAACTCATGAACCTAAGATCATGATGTAAGCAGAAATCAAGAGTCAGCTGCTTAACCAACTGAGTCACCCACGTACCCCATCAGTTGCTGTGTTTTACATTTCAACATATTGCTCAATGTAGTTATTAGATTAGCATTAGATTCCCTGAACATGGATCTTTTTCTTATAGCAAGGAAAGAAGAATTTGGTTTACTTAAGACCATTGCAGAATTTAGTTTGTTTCATACAAAATCTCTGTACTTCGTCATGGAAGACAATGTAATATGGTGGAGAAACCTAGATTTGAGTGCTAGCTCTGTTAGTTAATGGCTGTGTGACCTTTAAGAAGTTACCTATGCTTTTTAAGCCTTTGATCTTTTTTTGTAATATGGAGTTATTAATAGCCACTTTACACATGGAAATTGTGGAAATAAATGAGATAATAGGAGACACTCAATCAGTGCTGTGCAGGAACTAAAACTACTTAGAGAAGAAGAGAATGAGTTTCCATTTCAGTATGTCTAGAAGGGAATGTGGGCCAAATTTCCACCTCCCACCCTCATTTTGTACAATGCAGTTAAATGCAAGCACAGAAGGCTATTTAGTTCTGGAGATAAAGGAGTGACATATCACTTTGGGCACAGTGAGTCTGTACTGCAGAGAGAAACAAGAAGTTGAACTGTCATGCATACAGGTTTTCTGAATGTAACCCAGACAATTGTACTACTTAGTATATGCAAATTAATTTTCCTATAGAGCTTATTAGTAGGCATATGGGGCCTTTGAGTTTGAGTCTACAATGTAAAAGTTACTGGCAACTTACTGCCTCTAAATGGAGAGAGTCTAATCATTTTAGAGCAATACCCCATTGTGACAAGACCCACCTACTCATTGTAGTTATGCAGATACTAGGAAAATCCCACCGCTAGGGAATCTGTGTATGTCAGGACCAGGACTATGGGTACTTTTTGAGGATGTATTTAAAGCTTCATATGTAATGATGATTTTACCTCCTTTCCCAGAAGGCCTCTGGGCATAAGGATATCAATAACTACACAGTTTATTCATGAAACACGTACAGTACACCAGGGACTGTGTTACATATATCTAATGAATTTTATGATTTATAAAACTCATGAGAAGTTATTATATCTTTTACAGAAGTATAAGCTGAAGCTTAGGTAAGTCCAGTAATATGCCTAAATATCATATGGTGAAAAATGGTGGAGACAAAATTGGAACTCAAGCATCCTTACATGCGATCCCTTTCTTTTGTGCATGGCTAGCAGGGAAGGAGTCTAGAGGTCTTGGAAAAAATTCTCCATAAGAAATAATAGGAGGGGACTGGGATAAACATGGCTATTTCTGGACACATAAGTGAAAATTTAATTATGAAACTCTGACACATAATAGAATAACATACCAACTCTATACATATGTATATGGATCAATATATAATCTGTGTTTTTCATGAAAAAATACAAGATGCAGCTTCATGTTAAAATTTCTATAAGGCAATGTTTGTGTAGCATAGAATATTTTTGGAAGCCCATACATGAAACTGATGTGGTTACCTAGTGGAGCAGTGCTTAGTAGATAACAGTGATGGGTTAGGGGGCACTGACTTTTCTCAGATTACGTTTAATATTTAAAATAGTTTAGCTTAAAATAGGTTAGCAAAGAAAACTGTATCTTAAGAATGAGAGCGTGTATTAAACCTTATCTCAAAGTAGTCTACATTTAAAGAAAATAAACTTTGTTCTTTTTGTCCCAAAGAAGATTAGTAATACAGGTAGAGGCAGTATTGATTTATGCATGCTGCTATCCCCTTAGTATTCTAGATAATCTCCTGGTTTGTTCTGTCTTTGTCAGCAGAAAGTATGATTAGCATTTAGTCAATGTATTATTTTTCATCTAGAAATTGAAAATGTGAATTCTTTGAAAAGGGAAAGGACAGAGCGTTCACCTGTTTTACCCAAGCAATTTACACTCTCGAAGTGGTGAACAGGCCAGATTGATAACACCGAACTGGCACATCAGAATAATTAAGCTTTAATCTCCTATTCAAAGACTTCAGCTTAGGGGTCAGAAGGAATCAAAACTTTTTTTCTTTTTAATCAGTCTTGGATGATTAGTGACTTTGTTTATGGAATGATCATTTTCCAAGTACAGCAATGCAGTGTTAGAGTAAAATAGAGGGAAAAGATTAAGGAGTTTAATTTACTTGGCATGTTATAACTATGTTTATTAAAACACTAAGAATTACAGCAAAACTTTATCATTTGTTAATATTACTTTTGCCTCAATGGGGGTTATATTGAGAAAGCAATATTCTAAACATAAAGGCCACTGCCAAGCTGTATTTTTTTTAACTTCATACTTTCTTGCAAAATAACCCCCTGGGTACTTAAAATGAAATCTATTTCTTTGTTGGAATATAATTCCTCCCCCTCCCTGAATAAACTTTCAATCTCTGGTTATTATTGCAATGTTGTTCAAATAAAAAGACAGGTTCAGAATACTGATATATTAATCAGCATGCCTTATACCATAAGAAATAGGATAAAGGGAGCTGTATATTATTTCTCGATAAGAGCTTTGTTGCATAATACCACACTGAGATCCTCCTTCTGGTTTTATCATGAGATTAATTGAATTTAGAACGTATATGCAGGACCTTTATTAAATTTAGAAGACCCACGTCAAATAAAAATAAAGAAAAAAAAAACTTCCCCCAAATAGAACTGAAGCTTTTATAAAAGAGTTCAATAATTTCATTTTAGCAGGTCTTATAATTTGTGCCCGATTTAGTAATCAGACCTGCCTTTTTCATTATTAATAGATAATCCTTGGTTCCTGAGCATAAAAGTTGTCAGAAAGTTGGTTTTGTTAGGGTTGATATGTAAAAAATAAATACTAAGAAAAAATGTAGACAGGTTTCTAGGCATTTGTCATGACATTGTTATATTATTTAATAAGACTTTGTGGTGGAAACCATCTTTTCCATGAGAAAAGTAGTATTATAGTTAGAAAGGACACGATCATATTGATCAGGGTCAGAATAATATTTTGTAGGGTTTCCTGAGACTTTAAAGAAAAAATACTAAAAATGTTGGACCAAGATGTATGCTATTCTTCAAACAGCAGCTTGTCTTACTATCCTGCTTTGAGATCTATGTCCTATGTAGTAGAATTCATAACGTTATTTCTATATCAAAAAATTTTACATTATGTATAAAGTCTCTAAGACACACGTCTTTTAGTGGATTGATTGCTGTTTATTAGATCTTTTAGGGGCAGCCAGGTAGCTCAGTTAGTTAAGCATCTGACTCTGGACTTCACCTCAGGTCATGCTTTCACAGTTCTTGAGTTTGAGCCCCTAGTTGGGCCCTGCGCTTACAGCACTGACCCTCCCCTGCTTGCCCTTTCTATTTCTCTTAAAGTGAATAAATATTTTTCAAAAGAACTTTTAGAATTCCCAAATATCCTCATGGATGACTTGCGGACAAAAAATAAGATTAAATATAGGTGTATAAAGAATGTTACTCCTATTGTCTGCTTTATGTAAAGATTCATAAATAATCATGATTTGGGGTATAACAGACCCAGAAATCAACTTTGAATAACCCCGTCCCAAAAAATGGCCTATCTCCACTTATTATGAAGGGACTGCCCTCATGTCTATTGTTGTCCCGTGCCCCTTTTTGGGGATTGTGTCTTTTTTCTGTTTGTTTTTCTGTTATTAAGACCATGTCTGCTGATCTACCTACTCACAATGCTTATATGTGTTTGTCTCATTTTTAAAATAAATATATTTCATTTCAGTGGGCTTTTAGTAAGAAAGAGGGAAAAAAAACATATGTGCTGACTTCCTCATCCTGAACCAGAAATATACAGGGAAGTTCTGATAAGAACTTATGACCACTCTTTAATAAGGAATTAGTGCATATCTTTGGACACTTTTGACAAATGAAATCCTTTGGCCTATGTCTGGTGGGTGAACTTTCCTAATTTCTTTTTATTAATTTTTTCTTTGTCTCTCATCAAATTTCCCACATGTCAGAACTAGTATGTTAATTATGTTGATTTCTCCTATTAGGATTCCTATTGCTAATTGCATAAACATGTAATATATTTTCTAGTTATCATTTCTTATTCTCATTTCAGATAACAAATTTGCTTGTTAATTATCTCAACAATATTCCTACTTGTATTGAATAGAGCAGTGAAATAACTTAAGGCAGAAAGTCAACTTGGAGCTTGCATTATTAATTATTAATATATATCATTTTCTCTATGTCATTTAAATATTTTAAAATAATTCATTTTTATGCCAAGTGTCCTGTATTTCAATCTGATAAGAATAGGGAGAACACACTTAAATGCATAGATTCCTGAACTTTCATAACTACCAAGTACAATGGGACTTCTGTAACTTGGCCTCACCTTATCATACAAGGTAAATGAAGTCCTGGTGGTCAAATGATATGTTGGTAAGCTCAATTACTGGAAGAGCTATAACTAGGTCCCAATCTCCCCATCCTCATACTTAATGTTTTCCTTAAAATTTCCGTTTTTTCCCCTCCCCTTTGAATGCCATTACTGTCAAAACAAAGAAAAAATCCATTTGCGTTTAGCCTTACCTACATTATGCTCTGTTTTGTGTTTATGTATAAATGCCTGCTCTACTAACCATTTGAGGGAAGACCTAATTTAGGCCCATATCAGATGTAGTTCAGTCAGTAGTATGTAAAGTGCTGATTTACATTTACGGAAAAATAATCCTGATCTAGTGGTTCTTCTGAACTGCATTAGAATTTGTGTCACGTTTACATGTTTTAGACTTTATGAATATGTTATTTGCAAATGTTTGAGCAATAAAATAATACAATTATTCTGTCAGGATGCTCAAAGCACTATGTATATATAATAATTACAACAGTATAAAAATATAATAAGCAGTCACCTACTAAGATAAATTTAGGAAGAAAAAGTTTGGAATAGTGTTACATAAATGTAAAGAGGATTAATTGTAAATTCAAAAAAGGACTGCAAACATGATTAAATGCAAAGACAAACACAAATCAAGCTGAACACATTTGTCTTTGGAAAAGGAATTATAAAAATGTTTGGCAGTAAAATGAAACTGCATATAAGTCATTTCAAAATAATGATACACCCTGGATGATTTTATTGGTTTTATAGCTTTAAAGCTATGACCCAGTGCCTTGTATGTGCTTTCTTGTAAAGTTATAATCTAATTATGAAGTGACCAAATATTAAAGAGCTGCTGTGAATCTGCTGCTGCCTCCAAATGTTACCTCTGATGTTTAAAACTCTTCTAATGGAAATTGCATGCACTAACTATCAATAGAAAAAGATTAAGTACTATGGTGCAGTGAAGTGAAACAGAGATTGGTTTTTCTCCCTGTTGAGGTTATGATTGGATTGTTGTGAACTCAGTATTTGTTCCAAAAGAAAATTATTTTTCTTTAAATATACATTACAATAAGTGAAGAGACAAGGTTATTCATGGAAGTTAAGGGGCGTTTTGAAACCATTAGAAATACTTGCATATTGTATTTTTCCTTCTATTCTAAATACCCCTTTACCTCAATCCCAAATCTGTTATTTTATGAAAAGATTGTACAGTGCTCCAGGAGAAAGAAACCGGTTTCTCACCTGCAGGAGCTTTTTAGAATGGTTTCTATACCTCTATTTCTGTCTAGGCACTTTCGTGTGTGTGTGTGTGTGTGTGTGTGTGTGTGTGTGTGTGTGTGTGTGTGTGTCTGTGTTGTGCTTAAGTAATTGGTTAGCTTACCTACCTCTTTATAGTACCCACAGCCCTTAGGAAGCTGTTTATGTTTCTCCATTGTCTCTGTCCCGCTCACTCTTCTACTTCTACTTCTTAGCATCCCACTCCGCAATGCCAGACTTTAGTAGTGCACTCAGGCCACTCTTTAGTTTTCCCCTGGGAAATACCTGTCCATGTTCTAAAATTACACTATCATTCTATATTATCCTTTACATTTCTACAACTCTTATTCCTAAGTGCACATATTAGTTAGTGTTTAAAAAAATTTAAATTCTAACTAAACTAACTCACCCTGAGGTATGTATGTGAAAAATGAATAGATTCTCATCTTTAGGAAGGGTGATCTAATAACATTATGGTTACATACTCAAATAAATATATATTAGATAATAAAATTTTAGACAAGATGCATATGGTAGGTGACTTGTGGCCTCTAAGATGATTCCACACTTTGATCCCTTGATCCTCAGACTGTGAATGTGTTATTTACCATGTTAAAAGGAACTTTGTAGATGTATTTAAATTAACTAATTAGTTGAATTTAAAACAGGGAAATTACCCTGGATTATCCAGCAGCCTGGGCCCAGTGTAATCACATGATCCCTCAAAAGCAAAAGGCAAGATAGAATGGGAATTCAGAGAAGTTAAAAAAAATTGCAGAGGTCCTTTGTTTGCTTGAATCTGAAGGAAGTAATGTGTCAAAACAACAGGGATCTCCGTTCTATAACCACAAGAGGCTAAATTATGTCAACAATCAGTGATCTTGGAAGATGGTAATAAGCTCCAGATGAGAATTATAGCCCTGATGGAGACCCTAAGACCTTAAAATGGCTGTATTTTTATTCATTAAAAATTAACCATTTAGAAGACAAATCTAAATTAATCATTTAGAAACAAATTAGATAAATCTCCTGCCCTTAAAACTTTCTAGAGGAATGGAAGAGATTAAATACACATTGAATTATATGGAATGGTTGAAAAGTAATATGTTTTTCATAGAACAGGTGTGAATAAATTGCTCTGAGACTTCAGAACAGTGAATTACCACTTAAAGTTGGAATATGTTGGAAGGCTTCTTGGAGTAATTGGCATCCGGGCTGAGTTGAGTCAGATTTCACCATGTTTTTTGGACAAGCAGTTGAAAGTATTAATTTCTATATCATTTGTTCATCCAAGATCAGCTGTATGCTTGACAACACTTAGTAATTATGTTTATTATTTTTTGTATGTATTATGCTTTTCATGTTCTAAAATAAGGTTCTAATGGTATTGTCTTTATTAATGTATACATGTGTTTAAAATAATATAGAGTAGTAAAGTTTCAGGAGAAAGGAGTGAGGTACATATGGCTATATAATATTGTTAGCCTTTAGTTGGTAAAGCAAAAGATTTAGATATATTAGCATTCCAAAATATTTTGCACTAAAAGTATTAATGATAAAAAATCATGAACTAAATATTAGTATAAAAAAATAAAACTGATTCATTTGATATGAACTGAAGATCATTCATGGTATATCCCTAGGATTTTTAATGGATTAATCTTTTCTCCAAGGGAGATAGTGCAATACAAATTATTATTTAATAACTGGGATTTAAGCGGGTACAATAGTGCTAGATTAAAAAGGCACACCAAAGAAGACACATTAACAAGTTCATGATTTCTATCCATCCCCCTCCTTTTTTCATAGAGCAAATTTGTGCAAGACCTTAGGTCCAACAGCAAGCACAGCCAGGTGAATCTCCTGGATGTACCTTCCCCTACATTTTTAACTCCTACTTTATCTTCTGAGCAAGATAAGTATAGATACCTTAGTTTATATTTTCTGAGTTTGTCCCTCATTTTTCATTAGCCTAATGTTTTATTTTTGTTTTCCAACATTATCCTGGCTGATGTGTTCATTCAGTTGTTATATATAATGATGCATCAAAATGATGAACATTTATTTATGCCAGTTCATGTTGGCTAATCTATTTACAGCATTGTCATATACATTTTCAGAACTTTGTCACTTTTCTACTTAGCTAGAAAGACTTAGGAACAAAAATCTGAAGACTGATGTTTATGGAACAGAGGGTTTTCATACTATCCATCTCCCTGGCTGCATATTTTCACATTTAATGCCTCATCTGCTAAATCCCGTTCAACACAAGCCCAGACTGTGCAGCTGTGTAAATCATGTGTTCCTGTGACCAGGTGTGCCAAGGATGACTGTGGAGGTGCCTCTGTTAAGTAAACCTCCCACTAGACGAGAAACTGGTAACATTGATTTTCAGATGTTGACAGGCTGACTGGCTTGGGAACCAGATAGTTCAAGATTGTTCCAGAATGTTTTCATTTAAAGTATGATGGCTAACAGTGTGTTATAAGCTTTAGGAACAGCAGGAGCACCTTCTCTATGCTAATAAATCCTGGGAAGCATTGTCCCTTAACATCTAGGCTAATCTACTCTACTAAAATTTTTCTGTTTTCCTTCTGCTAATGCAGAAAAAATATTTAACCCAAATTAT
Organism: Suricata suricatta; assembly: GCF_006229205.1. Taxonomy (NCBI): domain Eukaryota; kingdom Metazoa; phylum Chordata; class Mammalia; order Carnivora; family Herpestidae; genus Suricata; species Suricata suricatta. Next base: position 66,626,937 of record NC_043708.1, on the reverse strand, counting down.
AGTTTTGTGTCTAAGAAACATCACTTATTCCACATGATAGGGATACATTTATTTGTGTGTGTGTGTGCGCGTGTGTTTGTTTAAACTAGAGCTTTCCTGAAGCCATCAGTCATTATGAAGTTGTTGTTTCAGTTTAGTTTTAGACACGACTCTGTTAGCTTCATATGTCTTAGAGGTTTGTAGCCATTTGCTTAGCTAGACATTATTAATCGTGGCTCTTTGGTACATATGAACACAAGAATACAGACTGAGTACAATCCTTTCTTTCTTTGAGCCAACTGAAAACTGGAATTAAGGTCCTATGTTACCCTGGTCATGCCACTTACTATTTATTTTTCAAGTAAAAAGACTTAGTGAACCCATATAATTCCTAGGTATATGGTATACTGGAAGTACAAATGCTTTGGATATATGTACCCAGTTCCATATATGGACTGTGTGGTCAAAGAACTTAATTGACTTTTCCTTGTTTCAGATATAGTAATACATACATCATAAATCATATAAATGAGCAGAGTAATGTTTTTAAAATATATAATTACTGGCTAATAATATGCATTTAGAAAATAATAAATAGTATAATTCTGCTTACTCTCCCCTATAGCTCAATATATTTCTGGTTATTCATTTATTGATGCATTTGAAAGTCAACTGTATGTCAGACAATGTGCCAAGTGTTATTCATACAGATCCTTTCCACAAGACATCATATGTATATTTAAATAAAGTGATTGAATATATTGTGGTCAATGCTATTATAGAGGTATATGCTGAAATACATGGAAGTATATACATTTCCTCTTTCATACTACCCTAACCATTACTTGGCTTCTAAAGAATGAATATGGTTAAAGCTAGTCAGGGGAGTAAACATCCTAATGCTGAATCTCTACAGCTTACTATCACATTTTGTTTTTAACCTTTATGATACCCCACACTTTTTTCTCTATATTTGCTTATATGTATCTAATTTATTCTAGAATATGAATTAGATATATTTGGGTTTATCTGTGACATTACATTTGTTTAATGGTCTTGAAGTAATCATATGTATTTCCTTATTATTATTATTATTTCACCTTAGAGGTTGTTGAAAACAGACCCAAGATTGATAGGTAGCCTTACATGAATTACAGTTGATGTGTTGTCTCTGTTTTTGTTCTTCCTCTCTTTTGTAGTGGAATTCATTTCATAGTAGGACATTTATCTATTTTAAAAATTTAGTTAAAACTTACTACTACCTCCAACTGAAGGTGCCCAAAGTTAACTCTTATATAATTATCTTATAAAAATTTTAGTTTTTCTTTTTTCTTTTATTTATTTTTTATGGCTTTTTTTTTTTTTTTGAGAGAGAGAGAGAGAGAGAGAGAGAATGAATTAACAGTGGAAGGGCAAAGAGAGAGGGAGACACAATCTGAAACAGGCTCCAGGCTCTGAACTGTCAGCACAGAGCCCAATGTGGGACTCAAACTCACGGACAGTGAGATCATTACCTGAGCTGAAGTTGGATGTTTAACCGGCTCAGCCATCCAGGGATCCCAGTTTCTCTTTTTAAAAAGTATTAAGTTAAATTCTTCTACTTTACCTTTTAAAAAATAGACTTCACTTTTTAGAGCAGTTTTATATCACAGCAAAATTGAGCAGAAAATACAGAGTTCCCATGTACTCCTATACACCCCTTGCCACTATTACCATTCCTCACCAAACTTGTACTGTTGTTACAGCTGATGAGCTATGCTGACGTGCCATTATGATTCAAAGTCCAGAATTTACATTAGGGTTCACTCTTGGGGTTTTGTATTCTATGAGTATTGACAAACATATGATGATATGTATCTCCTATTATAGTATCACACAAAATAGTTTCTCAGCCCTAAAAATGCTACGTGTTCTGCCTGTTATCCATCCTTCTCCTCTAACTTCTAGAAACCGCTGATCTTTTTCCTTTCTCCATTGTTTTGCCTTTTCCAGGTCACATATTTGGAATCATACAGTATGCAGCCTTTTCAGATTGGCTTCTTTTACTCAGTAATATATGTTTCAGGCCCCTTCCTGTCTTGTTATGGCTTGATAACTCATTTATTCTTAGCACTGGCATTTATTCAATTGTGTTAATATACCATAGTTTATTCATGTATTCACTTACTGAAAGATAGTTTGGTTACTTCCAGGTTTTGGTAATTATGGAAAAGCTGTGAGAACATTTGTGTGCTGATTATTGTGTGGATATAAGTTTTCAGTTCATTTGCTTAAACACTAATGGGGGTGACTGCTGTATTGCATAGTAAAAATATGCTAGTTTTATCAGAACCTGCCAAATTATCTTCCAAAATAGCTTTACCATTTTGTACTCCCACCATCAATGAATTAAGAGTTCCTCTTGCTCTACATTCTCTTCAGCATTTGGTGCTTGTCATTGTTTTGGAATTTCATCATTTCGATAGGTGTGCAGTGATATGTCATTGTTTTAATTTGCATTTCTCTGATGACATATGTTTAACACTGTTCATGTACCTATTTGTAATTTGTATATCTTCTTTGGTGAGATATCTGTTCAGATTTTTGACCCATTTTTTTTTTAAATCAGGTTGTACGGTGTAAGGTCTATGTCTGGATTCTTTCTTTTTCTCTTTCTTTCTTTTTTTTCCTGGCATGTGTATATATTTATTATAACACCATTTGTTGAAAAGACTGCATTTTGTCCTTTGTATTTCCTTTGCTCCTGTGTCAATGATCAGTGTTTTACTTTTAGCTGTTTTTATTTGGTCTCTATATGTTTTCTATATGTTCAAACTACTACTGTATCCTGCAGATTTCCTTTTGCAATTTAAATTTGATTTAAGATTGCTACCGCATTAGCAGTAACTAGCCAAATAGAGATAGTCTTGGTCCTTAGCTTTCTCTCTCATTGAATTCACTGATCGTGTAAGTTCAATATAACAGCTAACTAATGGAAGGAGAAGTGCATGAAGAAGCCAACCATGTCTAAAAGGAAAAGATTCTTATTTTTTAAATGAAGATTCAAATATTTGTTACTATCTCAAAGCAGCACTTAATATTTCTGAATTGAAATTGCACGCTACAATCTGAAATGACTACTGAATATCTGAGACTTAGGAATGAACTGAAAAATGATGAGGGTTGCCAAGTTTCTGTACAACGGTAGGGGGGTGCATTGTGGCCAAACACATTTGTATTGTGAGATCATCCAATGTGAAACACTTGTTCAATATAGTAGTAGTAAACTAAATATGGTAACTCTAGTCGAAGTTGTTAATGAAATCATGTAAGGTATCAGGAACAGAGAAAGTGATGGAGATAGAATGCATTTTCAAGATTGTTAAAAAACAGTGAAATGTACGTGGAACAAAGACTGATCTAGGAGTCAATAGATGTGGGTTCTAGAACCAATACTCTCTGGTTTACAAATATCTCTCTTACTCATGTCTCTTTTTGTCCACCCATTAAGTGGGGAATGGATAAGTTGTTATTTTTGTAATCTTCTTCAACTCTAAAATTGTAAAGTGCCAGTATAAGAAACATCAGACACAGTTCTGGGTGAATCTTGTTCAACTAGGTAATTTGGGTGAATAAATTAAACACATGTTTCCTCAAATGCATTCTAATAAAAACTTAAACCTTAAGTAGACTATAAAAGCTGACTTTTCCACTGTTTAATTTTTCTTTTAAGAAATCCACAGTAAACACAGCACATATAACAGAGTCCAATGATTTCAACATTGTTCTTCTACAAATATGTGATGTTATATTTTGCTTTTATTTTTTGAAATCTAATGCAAATCCTTGGAAAAGTGGATGTTAGAATTAATATAGTCATTTTAATTCCATTCCCATCCCAACCTCAATTTAGCAAAGAGTAAACTGAGGTTTGTTGATTACATTAAAAGTGATTCACTCATTATTTCTTGGTCTGAGCAGATTTTTACTCTATTTGTGTGTACATACATGCGTATGAAAATTGTACTGATCATCTTTTTACCCTATCAAGATGGTCTTAAATGCTGATCCAAGGCCCAATGTGTAACTTTCCCAGGAATTTTAGCATCAACTTTCAGAATAAAAAGTTGTCACTGGAGGTTTCTCAATGCCTATCAACTACATTTCTGAATTAACAACAAATGCAGATTTGTCTTTGATGGCTCTTTTATAGCTGTATACAGCTGGAGAAAAACCAACTGCCAAGGGAACTCAATTTTCTTTATCATCACTTTGACATTGGTTAACAGATGGCTTCTGGATACCATGGTAGTCTTCTTAATTTGTCTTTCTGCACAGAGCTGCAAATACCCTTGGTTAATTGCTTGATTATTACATTTAATTCCTTGCCAACAATATACCTCATTCTTTTGGAACATGTCTTAGGAGATAAGTTATAAAAGACAGATATTTGAGTGTTAAACAGCTATCATACCTTTGAAACATAAAGCAAAACACCTAAAGGTAGACAAATGTGTTAAAATAGGCTGTCCTAAAATCCAGTAGGCTTTTTTTGAACTATGAGATTCCTGTGGAATACAGTAGATTCTCAAGAGCCAATTTATATAAAAGACAAAAGAAAGGAGATCTATTGAAACATGAAAAAGGAAACAAATGCACTTAAGCAAGACATATTTCCAGGTGAACGTTAACCTAAGATTAACTGCAACTGATGTCTTACTTGTTTCCCTTTGTTTGTTTTGTTTTCTTTAGAATTTCATTAAGTAGAAGTTAAATATTGTACTTTGGAGAGTGAAAATTTTTCAACCAATTCAAGGGATATGTAAAAATAAGGTTGCAGTTGATTGAATATTTTGACATTTCTTAAAACACAATGTGAACCCTTTTTCTGACTGCTTTGGGAATCCAAAGAAATAAGCAAACTTAAAATATAGAGTTTGAGGGAGCTGATTCAAACAGACATTATTGCATATAAGATTACACACCTACATACTTGTACATACGCAAAAACAGTTCAATACATGATGAGACTTCATTAATCATTGTAAAATCTTATTTGTCAACTCGCAAAGTGGTATATTTACTACACAACTGTATCAATTAAAACTATTAATTTTTGCTTTTTATCTTAGTTCTTTTTATTTATTCATTATGAAGTGATAAGGCTGTCTCAAAAATGATGCAAAGTTGTACTTGCACATTTACTTTTACTTACAACTTCTCACAAAATAAATTACTCTCTACTTTAAACATTTTAAATAGGTTCAAAAGGTGGACCCAGTGGAATCAGAAAACCCCCCAAATAGTAGTTTGCCATTATGAAAAGAGACAATCTGAACTAATATTGCTAGTAATGAATATTCTATTGAAGTTTATGCTGCCACCTATGGGAAATGAAAATTCTTAGTAATTAATCTAAAATGTAGAAATTGCTGTTGCCAATCATAAGAGAAAATTGGAACTTCTAAGTGGATTTCATTACTATTTAACTGTCAAAGTAAGGTCCATTTGGAGGAAGCTTTAAATTCTTCACCTGTTCCTTAAAGAAAAACCAGACTTAATTATGTACTCACGGATATTAAGCTGTACAATCTACAAGGCTTATTTCTAAGCAATGTCTTTTTAAGTGTCAAAGTTGTACATTTGCTATCAATAGTTACAAATACTATAAACTGAATTAACTTGTGAAATCTTATGTAAGTTGATTTAATCATGCTTCTGTTTTTGTTTTGTTGCATTCCCTTCTTTTCACTTCTGCCCATTTAACATGTACTATCTTATTCAAACTGGGGAGCACAAAAGCCCTGTTTTTAGCCCTTACTCTGCTTATCCAGTAATGTAGTAGAATAGAAATAGAAAAGCTTCTGATTAAGGGAAGTCTTTTGTTGAAATTCATACTCTAACACTTGCTACTTGAATCACATAAGAAAAGTGACTCTAAGTTTTCATCACAAAGTAGAACTGGTGTTACCAGTATTTTTTAGGAATGCCATAAGAAATATATACCATATTGTACAGTGCTTAAATAGAGCGCCTGACACAAAATAGAGTCTCAATAAATATTTGTTTTCTCTCAAAGTATAATCTGTTATATCAACAAGACCTACAAAAGCCAAGTCCTTGCTCATCCTATAACTTTCTTGTGATCAATAGAATATGGGAAAGGTAATTAGATGTCACTCCCATGATTGTGTAATGTAAGACTCTTTTGCTGGCTTTGAAGAAGTAAACACTCATATGGCAAGGAACCAAAGAATGCCTTTGGGAGCTGAAGGTAGCCTCCAGACAACAGGCAGCAAGAAGTTGGGGATCTCAGTGTACAATCACAAGAAGATGAATTCTTCCATGAATCTGAGTGAGACTAGAGTGGGCTCTTTCCTAGCTAGTCTATCTTACAGATGAGAATCCAGCCTTGGCCATTACAGTGATTACATTCTTTCAGATGACTCAGTTAACATGTACCTGGATCCCTGAAGCACAGAAATTCTGAGAAAATAAATATGTTTTTTTAAGTTGCTGTTTGTTCTAGTATGTTACACAGCAATAGTAATGACTTTTCTTGGATAGATTAATATTTCCTTTTCTGTAAATAATTTTATTTCCTTTTATTCTTTAAAAATGTGAAGATCTGATTTATAGCACATTTGTAATATAAATAAGCATCCCTCACTCTACACACCTACATCACCTTCACACTCCTCAGAGGCACCCATCATTTACTGTTTCATATTTTCACCTCTGATGAAATGGTCTTCCAAATTCATAAATATTCATAGAAATTTAAGAATAATTTATTTTTCAGCTGTTTCTGATATTTAGCATTTACAAGAGTGAAACGTTTTATTGTTCCATGGTTTTGAAGAAATTTTAAAGCTAATGGAAGAAACTGTACCATGATACATAACATTAAGTCTTAAATTTCATGGCCTATCTGTGGAAATTGAAGTAAAGGGAAGCAATAAGCTCAGCCAATAGAAGACTCTTTTTAATCAACTTAGGTTCTTATGCAGTATTGCTGCTAACTGGCCAGGCATCTTTATGGAAACCACATTCCGTCTATATATCCTTAATTTACACATTCCAGATTTGAGATTACATGATTATACCTACTGTATGGTTTGTGTGTGTTTTGTTCTTCATTATGATACCTGGTGATTTGCAAACCTGATTAATCACAAAAGTCATACTCCAACTATCATCACCATTACCGTCATCCTCCTCCTCATCATCATCAACTAGGCATCATCCCTGGATATTCTGATTCCATGAATTTGGGACACAGTTATGAGAATCTATAAGTTAGGATATTTTCACAGGTTATTCTGATCCACTTGATTGGGAAACAATAATTTAAATATTTTGTTTACACACATCTAATCTTATACAATAGTGGTCTGAAATTCATTTTAAACATGATAGAGAAACCTATCACTCCAGTTGTGGGCTCTATGAAAAAAAATTGCAATGAAAAACAGTTTAGAGAAACCATTATTTAACTTTTGAATTAATTTTTTCACTAGTTCTATGCTTTATTCATTTTTGCTTTGAAGGTTACCTTTATCCTTATCAAATCACAATTTCTGTCTCATATCCAGAATTCCTCCTTCTTCATTTAGAAGCCCCGATGCTAGGAAGATATGCGAGTTCTTTGGAACTGTCTAAAGTCACCAACTAAAACTGGATCATGCAGGTAAGTGTTTCCAGTTTTCCTTTCTTGTTTTTGGCTTCCTTTTCTCTTTGTTGGATCAAACTGGGGAGGTGACAGCTTCATCTGGTAACTTGATGTAATTAAGGTCTTTAGCAGTATGTCTTATTCAAAAGTTGCTTTTGGCTTATACATTGTTAACTTATGTTAATTTATTTCAACACATTCTTCAGTCATGTCAAAAAAGTGCCTTTACTTTGTTATTAATATGGAATTTGTTGGCTACGCCTGATCAGGAAATGAAAGGCAGGTAAGGAGACTGAGGCAATCATGTAAAGATCTAACCTCAAGTATAAAAAGACAGCAGCTGCCTCACTCTCGTCTTTACTTAATTATTCTAAATAGGTAGGTGGGTGGCTACAATTCTCAGAGCATAAAATCCGCCTTTTTAAAGTGCACAACTCAGTTTTTATAGTATATTCACAGCATTTTGTAATTCTGACCATTATTTTAGGACCTTTTAATCACCCCCAAAAGAAAACCCATAACATGCTCTTTCTCTCTCTCTCTCTCTCCCCAAGCCTCTGACCACTAATCTACTTTCTGTCTCTATGGGTTTGCCTATTGTGAAAATTTCATATAAATTGAATCATACAAATGTGGTCATTTGTGATTGGCTTACTTTAGGATGTTTTCAAGGTTCATCTATATTGTAGCATGTTTCATTATATTATTCCTTTTAATGATTGAATATTACATTGAATGGGTATATTATATTTTGTTTATCCATTCATTGGTTAATGGACTTTGGGTTGTTTTCTTTTTTTTTTTTTTTTGACTATATGATTAATGCCACTATAAATAGTCATGTGTGGTTTTTTTTCCCCTCCTGTATTTTGGCTATATATCTAGTCGTAGAATTGCTGGGTTCTATGATATCTCTATTTATAATATGTTGAGGAAATGCCAAAGAGTTTTGCAAATGCATTGCACCATTTTGTATTTTTAGTAAAGTATGAAGATTGAAATTCTTCCACATCCTTTTCAACCCCTGTTTCTGTTCAGTCTAATGGAAGATTATTGAACCAAGTTTCGATTCTGTTGATTTTTTTCTATTTTTTCCTATTCCTATTTAATTTATTTCCACTCTAATTTCTGTCATTTCCTTTTTGATCTTGGTTTGGGATTGCATTGCTCTTTTTGCTAGTTTATTAATGTGGAAGAACAAGGTGATTAGAAATATTTCTTTTATATTCATAGGTATCCATAAATACATTCTTCTCAATGTACATATAGTTAACCACATTCTTTAAGTTTTGGTATATTGTGTATTTATCTCCATACATTTCAAAGTGTTTATTAATTTCCCCTTTAATTTCTTCCTTAATCCATGGAAATTTAAGAATGCATTGTTTCATTTCCACATATTTATGAAATGCTCTAATTTGCTTCTCCATTTCTAATTTCATTTTATTGTGATAGGAGAATACATTTTTTTCATGATTTCTACCATTTTAACTTTGTCTGAGTTATACCATTTTACCTTATTGAGGTTTGCTTTATGGCCTAACATATGGTCTGTATTAGAGTGTATTCTATATGCCTTTGAGAAGACCGCGTTTCTCTGTTGCTGGGCGGAGTGTTTTATAGATGTCTCTTAGCTCTGCTTGGTTTATAATGTTATTCGAGTCTTCTATTTCCTTGCTACCCTTATGCCTAGTTTTCTATCTGTTATTCAAAGTGGGATATTGAAGTTTCCAATTATTATTGTTGAATTATCTGTTTATCCCTTTATGTCAGTTTTTGCTTTATGCATTTTGAGGGCTCTTTTACTACATAATATATGTTTATAATTGTTATATCTTCCTGATGACATTTTTTTCATTGGAAAATGTTTTCCTTTTTCTCTAGTAACTTTTGTCTTAAAGTCTATTGGATCTGAGATAAATATAGCCACTTCAGCTCCCTTTTGGTAATTATTTACATGGTGTATCTTTTTCTGTCCTTTTCAGTCACTTTGTATATACAAAGTATGTCTCTTGTAGACAGAACAAAGTTGGATCTATTTAATTTAGTCTGCCAAATCCTGCTTTTTGATTGGAGTGTGTAATCCAACAAGGTAAGGCTTAGATCTGCCATTTTGCTATTTGTTTTCTACATATCTTAAGTCTTCTTTTGTCTTTGTTTCTCCATTACTGCCTTCTTCCCTGATAAATATTCTTTATTGTGTACTATATTAATTTCTTTGTTGCTTATTATATTTTTGAAGCATCTTTTAAAATTGTTGCCCTAGGAACTATAAAGTAACAATTTAAAACAATATGGCTTATATTAGTCTCAATTTAATTTCAATAATATATAAAAACTTTGTGTCCAGGAGTTGAGTATGGAGTTCTTGGTTGACAGCCTCTGTCAGCACTTTGAATGTATCATCCCATTGTCGCGAGATCTTTGCTATTTCTGGTAGTGGATATATTTGAGTATGGATAGCTTTAAATTTAACCTGTTTGGATTTGATTGAATTTCTCACATATGTGAATTAATATTCTTCATCAAATTTTGGTAGTTTTCAGTAATTATTCATTCTAATGTTATTTGTGCCTCTCTTTCTTGACTAACTTTATGCATACTTTGGTACACTTACAGGTATCCAATGTTTCTCTGAGACTTTACTTAGTTTTTTGCATTGTTTTTTTTCTTTCTGTTCTGCAGAAATAATTGAGAAATGTCAATTGAGTTATCTTTAAGCTGGTAGATTCTTTCTTCCATGAGCACACATCTACTTTTGAACATTTCTGGTGAAGTTTCATTTTGGTAATTTTTCTTTTCCACCAAAAAATGCTATTTGGTACATTTTCAATTATGTTGATCTCTTGATTGGCAATTCTTTATGTAGTGAGGTATTGTTCTCATGCTTTTCTTTAATTCTTCAGACATGAATATACTCATTTATAGTAGCAGATTTTTAAATTTTATCTAGTAAGTCCAATACTTGGTTTTCCTGAGGATGAAATGTTTTATTGACTTCATTGGGTTTCTTCCTTTCTTCCTTCAGTCCTTCCTTCCATCCTTCCTTCCTTTCTTTCTTCCTATCTTTTTTAATATATGGAACATACATTTTATTTTTTTACATGTCTCAATTTTTTTTGTAGAAAACTGAACATTTGAAATAATAGAATGTGGATACTCTAGAAAACAGATTCCTGCTCTTTGTTAGGTTTCATTGTTGTTGATGTTTGTTTAAATGTTTTTCCTGGACTAACTTCTGTGTTCCCACTGAAGTACCTGCTTCAGCTGATAATTGGACAGATATTTTATTAAATGGCTTGAACTGATAAGACTCACAACCTTTGTAGAAGGGCTCTGTGTGTGTGATGGGGCATAACTTCAACTCTCCAGTTTACAATGATGCATTACTCATTTCCAACTTGTGCAGAACCTGAAGGTCACCTAGAGGTGATGAGTTAGGGGCCTGTCAGGAATTCTGGGGCATAGACACAAACCTAGGATTATTTTGGAGTCTGTCAAAGTCCCATATGGGTATCTCATAAAGTAGTTTTTCCTTTTTAAAATTTTTTTTGGCTATCCTGGTATCACTGCCTCTGGGAGCTTCAGGATTAAACAATTGATCCTGATTGCTTTCAACAAACACCCTGAGATAAGGCTTTCCACTGGACAAGCTGAATCAGATCAAATGATGAAAAAGCCTTACAAGAGGGCCTTTTCCAGAGAGCTGCTACAGAACTCTATGAATTGGGTTTTATGGCAGCTCCAAATCTATTCTCTCTCTAATGACTGTTAGGTTACTAGTTTTTAAGGCTACCACAGATCTGGCAAGAGAAGAATGTGATAGGGCAAGTTAAAATACCACAAATTCACTCTTCTTACTATGATTCAGCCATTTTTCTTAAATAGATACTTCTTGGATTTTGAAAGATAGTCGTTATTTCCAGAATTCTGGGAAAAGTCGACTTAAACAAATTTTCCTGTATTTTACAAGGAGTCATTTTTCAGAGGTCCTTAGTTTATCATTTCAGAAAGGGTTGCCTCTGTTGAGTAACCTAATTATAAAGTAAAGAACAATCCATCTTTCCCTACATGTAGAAATTCTAGATCATCACTCAAATTATGTTGATAGGAAAGAAGTTGGTAGATGATTCAGAGTAAGCCTTATTTCCAAAATTAGGCAGTGGAACAAACCTATTCAGTTACTAGAGTAGTTCAGAAACATTACCATTGCTTTGTGATTTACAACTCCATAGATTAAAGAGTACCACATAAGAACTTCATTTGCTATTCAAAGTTTATAAATGATAGCTCCAACTATCCTGGTAGGAGTTTGAAGCCTCACCATTTTAGTGCTTCAAAATGTGGACTTGTGTTTATCTAAATGAATCACATGGATCTATATTTTATTCTCATTACTGATTAGTTTGATTAGTTCTTCATATCTCTGAGCTCTTCCATTAGAGTACAATTCTTTGAGGGCTAAGCCTTTAGTGTATTTAATTTTTAATACTTCATGTCCTGTAAAGTGGCTGGTACTTTTATTAATTAATCAATTCAGAAAATATATTAAGAATCTAGTACGTACCAATCACAGTGAATTGTACCAGGGATATAAGATGAAAGTCTACTCTTGAAGACCTCATGTATCTTATAATTTTAATGAATATTCTTTATTTATTTTATTAACACATTATAATTCTGTGTTTAATTTTCCTGCATCTTACTGAGTAGTTTGGATGGCCAGAGAGACTGAGACAGTAAGAGGATACTGAATGTAAAGTTATCATGCTGTGCTAAATTTATACATTTGTGAAAATGTATACATTACCTAAAGATCCATAAAGATACTGGTTCCAAGCCTCAACATTATTACTACACTCAGCTGAAATGTTCTAGTTAACTTGCAAGTTCATCAGAAATAATGATTGGACTCCTGTTAATATTTGAAATATTATGGACATTTAAATATAAGTAAAGAAAATAACATGCTGAGGAAATTAAATATAAGCAAAGAATCATTAAATATATAATAAGAAAAATATTATGATATCCTCTTAACAATTTGGTTATTAAAAATATCCTCCCTGACATGTAAATTAGTATGTTCTGGACTTGAAAGATCCAGAAAACTTTATGTCACTTTGTACTGACACTGTATGTTTTCAACAACAGTAGAGTAGAGAATATAACAGAATTAGCATTCTATGATAATAGGCATAGTCCATAATCCATTTCCATGGGTATAAAAAAGAGATGCAGTTGAGGACATGAAATGGATGTTACTTGAATAAAGACACAATGGCTAAAAAATTGATGATTCTGTTTAGGGATCAAGAATATCTTAGCTCAGTCTACGATAAGAAAACACCATAGACTGGTGGTTTAAACAACAGAGATTTATTTCTCACAGTTCTGAAGGCCAAGAAAACCAAGATTAAGTTGCTAACAGATTTAGTTGCTGGTGAGAGTGTTTTTCCTTGTTTATGGATGACTACATTCTTCTTGTACCCTCACATGGCACATAGAAAGGGAGCTCTGGTCTCTTCCTCTTCTTAAAAAGAAACTAATTCCAAAGTGAGCCCTGCCTTCATAAACTCATCTAAACATAATTCCCTCCAAAAGGCCCCATCTCCAACTTCCAGCACAATGGGGATTTGGGGCTTCAACATCTGAATCTGGAGGGATACAAACATTCAGTTCATAACAAAGCATAAGAGAAATGGACATCTAGTTTTATAGATGTTATATATAGATCTAGTTTTATGACTGAATTCAGAGGATAATTCTTGAATATCAATATTTTATTAAATATTAAAGGAAATAGAAGATACTTAGACAAGCAAATGAAAGACAATAGTTTGGTCATTGAATTTAGTTTTCAGTTTAGTGTCTGGAAGGAAAGAGAACAATCACAAAGCACAGTATAATATACATAACACACTATCAATATTATGATATTTATGATATGATCTACTAGAACCCATTTTTGGAGTTTACCATTGATCTGTTAAAGGAATCCTTTCTTATTGTTCTAGACACACACACACACACACACACACACACACACACACACACACACTGTCTCTTAAGAATAAATTTCTCAGCCTACAGGAGAACATGTTATCTAAAATGAATTAGCAAATACTTTCTAAATACATAATATGCTATCAAGGCTAAAAGGTGTTTATGCTCTAGTTTTATGTAAGTTTTTAATAATTTTTTGTTTATAACTTTCCAAAATTGCATAATTTGACTTTTATCTTACTGTAACATTCTCATGTTCTCTGAATATCATAAAATATAAAACCATGTTGTGTATTAATAAAATCTATTCCCATTTTGATATTTAACATATGGTTTATTGTAGGTCTTTCATGGTATCTCTTCATGTATTTATGTGTATGAAACCTAAACTTAAAGGGAGTTGTTATAAGAACACTTGAAATGTGGATTCTCAACAAAAATTCCTCCTTCACTAACTCCCTTTGGAGGTAATAGAAAACATTATAAGAAGAAAAGTTTAAAACCTCACATTTGTTCATATTAGGATTTGCTTTGATGTGATACCTCTACATTTGGTTTTTTATGTAAATGAATACAATCCAGGGTTTGATGATATGCCTCTGGGGTTTCTTGATGCAAATTCATAGAATACTTAAGATGTTTAAAACCACACTTGTTATTTAACTAATTATTGGGTCCATCTTTTGAAACCAAGTTAGCTATGAAATACACAAGTGTCTCCAAACTCTATCTTTCAGCGCTGAGAAAATCTGAGGCATGCTGTGAACACCTTCATTTTACATGATTTCTTTGAAATGAACACAACAGGATTCTATTAAATAGGAATTGAGGAAAGAGCAGTTTAAAGAATTATAGTGAGGGAAAGCCATGGAATTTGATAGTACTACTCGTTAACTGCTCTAGGTGATGAGTGTGAAACTTAATTTGTGTTAATCAATGTGAGGTGAAGAGAGCACAAATTAATTTGACATGCAGATTTTGTGCTTTAGTAATGATGCTGAAAGTATTCTGAGCCCATGAAAAAGTAGCATATTTACCCTATAGGTCAGTGGATTATACCATGTCCTGCCTGTAGCAACATTGTACACATCTTCTTTAGGTCTCAATTGGGTAAAGTCTCTAATCTAGTCCTTTTGGTCTTGATAATAAACTGATGAAGCAAACTGAGCCCTTGCCCTACAGCCAGTATGAGTAAGGACATCATACCACAGTGTGGGGTCGGGGAAACAACATAGTTACTCTTGAAATAAACTTTACAAAAAGCAGTTGCGTCTTGCCTAGCAATAGTCCTTAAATTAAATGAAATCTTGAGCCTTTTTTCATGACTTTCTGAGTCCTTAGTGAAAATAAAGACTTCTTGACTTCTACATTTCTGGTGTCTGCAGATATAAGCATGTGATAAAACTCTTGCTTTTCCACTACAGACAGACTGTTACATCAGTAATTATGTGTATGTGTTTCTGTTAAGAAAACATTACTGTGAACTGTCTTTCAGAGCTTAGTGTTTTGAAATCTGTACTTCCTTACAAAATATTTCAGTGATTTTATTAATGTCTCTGATTCAGTTTTTCTCTTTCAGGAAAATATAGAGAACTAAAAATAATTTGCAGAAAACAGACCTATCTAACATAATGCCTGCTCAGTTAACAACCACTTACCATAATAGCCCTTGAATATTTCTATGTTTTTGACAAAGTCTCCTTTTGTTCCAACAGGATGACTTTTCAGTTAGAGGCACACTAAATTAATATGCTATAAAAAGTGATACTTTGACATTTTAATTTCAGGCAAAGGCATACTCAATAATTTACTTGACAAAACAGTTCCTAGAAAAATTATAGAAAAATTTGAATTGTGCCCCATGTTTGGATGAACCCAAGATGTTTTTATTTTGTATGCATGCCAGTAAAAGGAATGAAGAGATAGCATTTCTTTTACTCTTAAGCGTCTGCACATGAACAATTTCCATGTATTTCAAAGTGTTTTTATGATTGATTAGCTTTTCTATTTTGCTTTAAATTTATTAAATGGAGTTTGAACATGAGATAACCATGAGCCACAAAAAGGATGAAAACTTGGTAATGAAAGTGGTGCGGTAAAAGAATGCACCATCCAAAGAATAATTGATTCTCATATCTTTTCCACCACTATGATCAACTCCTTTCCTTCTCAAGAATAAGAAACATCTAGTACATTACTTTTACATAAAAACTATATTCTTTTGGAAATTGCCTTTTCCTTACATAAACATGTTTTATTATTATTATTTTGCTTTTGTTTTTATCTGTGACTATATTTGTGTGTGTACACAGTTTCTTAAACTTTTTATCTAATGAACTGAGACTCTTCAGCAAGGAAAGAGTGAATTTTCATTAGTTGTGGTAGAGAATTTTTTTTATTCCTTTTTATTTAGAGACCCATTTTGACAGTCTGAAACACTCTTTATAAAAGAACTTGTGAATGTCTTTGTGTGCCTGCCTTTTTCACATAGAACTATTTTGATGCATCATTTCTGACTGACCAAACAGAAGGCAGAATACAATTTAAACACGTTTCAGGTGATATTTTAAATCCTTTTGCTTTTTAAAGCTAGGCTAGTTTATAAGAAAGTAAGAGGAAGCTTAAATGAAAATCTGCATTCATCCGTCAAAGTTTGAAGCTCAGACTTCGCACTTTCTAGGGCACTTTCTTGCCCCTTCAGTGCCACAGCAGCTCTTAACAGAAGCAGTCAAGACACCGTCTCTTTGAATTGAATGGCTATAAAAATGCTGGAAAAGCCAGTGACACTGTGCCATGTTCCAATGTGATGAGATGCATCAGAGTTTAAAGATACAGAGTTATCTTTCTCCAGAAATGTTCTGTGAATTTGTTGGTGTGACTTAAACATTCACACCCACGGCACTATAGTGCAAAATTCATCATTATATACAACACACAATTAGTTGGGTTCATTAATATCATTGCCATGGTGATTTGCTTCTTGATTAAAATACTAAGTGATACATTATTAACACTCAGTAGGTGCAATTGTTTGACTTGTAGAGCTGGTAGGCTACTAAACTTCCTTGGGAATTTAATGTTGGTAAAGAATATAAGTGCATAAAAGTGGAATATAGATTACACCACAATAATTTGAGGAACATTTTAAAATACTTAAAATATTATGAGCATTCCTGTGGTGGCATGCAAAGTGTGTGTGTGTACTTTTATCCAATTGTATCACCACAAAAATGCTATGACGGTGTTAGTCCTTTCTGTGAATGAAAACATGGAGGTTCAGGTTAATTAAGTTCAGTGTCCTACTGTTAATGTATTGTGGACCCAGCACCAAGTCCATTATTTAAGTTCTATTCCAGAGGCTACCTGCAAACGAGCACACAGCAGCACATCTTTTAAGAATGAGATGCACCATTCAACTCTGCTGTCAGTGTTTCCCTTCTAATTCTCTCAGGTGAAGGCCTTTTGGTTTTGTAAACCCTCATCCAGTTTATCACCCACAACAAGATTTATACCACCAATGAAATCTTAATTCCACCAATTCTTCAGAAATTCAAAAATAAATTTTGAATACTCTTACTGTGCCACTAACCACTCTGGGAAATGAGGATGCATCAATAAATGAAACAAAATTCCCATCCTCCAGAAAAAAAGAAAGTACTGTGTTAATAGGTACTGAAAACAAATGAGTGCATGTAAGAAGTTAATTTCTAATCATATTCTCTTACTCTTGCAACTCTCTCACATCATTTCCATCACTCTGGTGACATCAGGATTTTCATTTCCCAGATATTTTCATTGTCACATATTCTAGTTTCACTTATTATCCAGTAGCTTCTATAATTCAATATGCCAACCACCTTCTTGCTAGCCTTTTCATTTCCTCTATGAACTTTGTTTTTATTTTTATTTCTTTTTCCTTTGCCGCACTCACACCCAACCGTGGACTAACTAAGAACTACTTTCTAGAGAATAATTATACCAGGTTGAGCCACTACAGTGTAATCTTTCTCTCCATCTTTCATTAGGTCTGCAGCATTGCTCAGCCAACTATGGTCTCCACTTGGTTTTTGATCTGTTCCTTGTTTCTTATTCCCATATAACTAATGAACAATGTTACTGCTTGTCTAGGAATCCCTGCCCTTGTTCCTCAAAGTAAGTCATCGTTTTTCTATTTTGGTTTCAATAAAAGAGATGTACCATAAACCTTCTCAGTGATGTGCTCTACCATTAATGGCTTTTTCATTTTTTAAAATTTCCTTTGTTCTGCCTCATCTGCAAATTTTAGATGAAGCATTGTCCTTCCTTCAAACTACGTATACTGTAGCAACTCTGTGACCTTTTCCTTCTCAGGTCTTTCACCATCCATTATGCATTTTTCTTTTTTTTTTTTTTCTAAGCAAATACATATACCTGTGCCACTTTGCAAAAATAAATAATAATGATAATGAAATCCTCAAAATTTATTCCCCTTTTATTTTGGTCTTTTTCCCTTCGTTCTTCCTTCAAATTAAATGCAATTGGGAGGAGTGTTTGTTGAGTGATCTTAATGTGTGGGGCTATGAAGTACACAAGCCAGATGCGTCTGTGGTCACTGGAGGGTGGAGTCTTTTCAGTTGACCTGAGATGTGGGTCTGTTGGCTAGCACCTGCCTCCCCTGGGCAATGCCGGAGGGAAACAGAGTAGCCCTTGCTTTTTGGCTGAACCTTTTATAACCCCGCCCCTTTTCCAGATAGCATACACTTGCATAGCTTGAAACCTTACTAAACTAATGGGCATTCCTATAATTCCAAGTTCATATGTTTATAGATAACCACTTTATTTACATTTATGACTACCTATAATTCTGCATAAAAATGATTACTGTTATGATACTTTGTACATTTTTCCATTTTTCAGCTATTTGAGATTATATACATATTCAAACATTTATTTACTAAATTAACTGATGATGAAATTTAAACTATATCCTTTTTTATTATAATAGAAAAAACACTCAATTATAAAGATTCTTATTTAAGATTCTCATATTAAATATCTGCTTTCACTGTAAGTTTTCAGTTGTTTATAGGTAATCTGTCTTTCAAAATTTGCCACTGTCTTTGGTTTCTTTAGTTATATTAATATTTCTCTAGGTATCTGTCTTACTTGTGTGTTTGTCTCTCAGACCTAAAAATTAATGTTGTTCTTCCACTATGAAAATTCTTAGCCATTTTTTCTAAACATAGTTCTTTTATTTCAAACATTTTCTCTCCAAGACCTCTCTTTAGAACATCTCATTCTGTTTTCTTATTTGTTAAACTCACTTTAATTTGATTTATAACTCAATGTTAGATTCTAGAAAATTTCTTCAGACTTCTCTTCTACCTCATTATTTCTATTCTTGTCTCCAATCTGTTGTTTCATTCAGCTATTCAGTTAAAATTTTTTAAAGCAGTATTTTTAATGTCTAGATTTTTTTTGGCTTATTTTGAAATTTGTAAAACTGAAGGGTGAATTTTCTTGATTTGTGAAAATTTATTTTAAAACTGTAATATAACTTTATTTTCTCCCTTTATACTCTGCATCATAGATGGCAGATAGAATTTCTGAAAGGATCCTCCGTGAGGCTCAATTTTTAATTTTGTTTAATTTATGTTAACCTTTTTGAATTTTTCCATTTTGTTTTTCCAGAAACGTTCATTTAATTTTTCTAGGTTACTAATCTTTTTCAGTACATAAGTGCTAATCTTTTTATACCTAAGATATTTATATGCAAGTTATTTTATATTTTTAGTTCTAAAGTCCATATTTAAAAAAAACTAGAGTATCATGAATTTAATGTTCTCTTTTATCTGATAGATATATTGTTTATAGTTTATATTTCTGTTATTCTAATAGCTATTTTTTCTATTAGCTTTCCTGATTATTAGTTTGGTGCTCCTCTATTAATACATTTTAAAACATTGTATTCTCATCTTTGTTTTTGAGATTTCTATTAGTTATTTTCTGATGTTCTGTTAGTTTCTTGAATCCTGTCTCAATGAGCCATGGATAATAGTGAGATATGCTACCATATAGGAAAATTTTGACTTCTGGCCATGAGACCATATTACTCTTCAGAGTCCTGCCACTGGTCTGTTCCATCAGTGCACATCGCTGTAACTATTGTTCCAGTGTCAAAAGCAAATGTGTTTGTTGCCAGCAGTAGGTAGAATATTCAGAAAGGGGCTAACCTACTCAGTTCATGGACTTTCAAACTCTAGTCTTCTGATAGCATTTTGTTTATTGGTGTTTGACAGTTACTACAGATTTTTTAATAAAAAATAATATGTACTTTTGACATCAAGGGTTTAAGACTGTGAGTTACAGTTTTGTAATCGTTTTGCTATTTAAAAAAATTTTTTTAAGTCTTTGGTTTATTTTGAGAGAGAGAGACAGAGAGGGAGTGGGAGGGGCAGAGAGAAGGAGAGAGAGAGAGAGAGAGAGAGAGAGAGAGAGAGAGAGAGCGAGCGCGAGCACGCGAGCGCACGCATCTGAGGCAGGCTCCAGGATCTCAGCTGTCATCACAGAGCCGGACACGGGGCTCAAACCCATGGACTGTGAGATCATGACCTGAGATGAAGTTGGACACTTAACCAACTAAGCCACCCAGGTGCCCCCATTTTGCTGGGGGGTTTTTAAAATTTTCTTAAATGTTTGTTTATTTTTGAGAAACAGAGCATGAGTGGGGGAGGGGCAGAGAATAATTTTGCCATTTTTAATCTGTTCATTTTTGTGTGTTTTCATCACAATATTGCTAAGGAAAAGTAAATAATCCTTTATTCTATAACATAATTAGTTTTGTGATTCTAAGACCTCTTAAATTGTCTTCTAATTTCCAAAGCTTCTTGAGTACTCGTTTCCTTTCTTTGATCCGTGTGACTTTTAAATTCTCCCTCCCCAATTCTTTTTAGTTAGTTTTACTTTTACTTCTGACACAGTTCTTTCTTTATCTATTTCTTTCTCTCTGCTTTCTAGTAATTTTTATTTTTATGTATTTTTTGAAAATTAAAAGGATGAACATATTTAATGCATATAGCTCAGTATGCTTGATGATAATCACACACCCATGAAATAATCACCACTGTCAAGTCCATTGACATATTGGTCAACTCCGGAAGCTTTCTATTGCCCCTATTATTAGTATTAAGTTTTTCTTTGGAAAAGAATTAACATAAAGTCTACCCTGTTAGAAAATTTTAAGGATACAACCTACTATTATTAGCTATAGGATGTATGTTATATAGTAGATCTTCAGACTTACTTATTTGCATAACTGAAACTCTCCAAAGAAAAAGGGGAGGGATAAAATTGTCTTTTTGTAGTTGACATGGTCATATATAGAAAATCCTAAATAGTCCACTAAAAAATCACACTGATAAATTAATTCAATAAAGCTACAGGATACATCAACATACAAAAGCAGATATACTTTTGTATACTAAAAATGAACTATCCAAAAAGATGAGAAAAGACTTTCAATCACAATAATATATAAAATAAATTATATAGGAATCCATTCAACCAGGGAAATGAAAGATCTATACATTAAAAGTTATATAAGTTTTATGAAAGAAATTGAGGAAGACAAAAGTAATTAGAAGGATACCCCATGTTGATGGATTGGAAGAAATACTATGGTTAAAATGTCCATACTACCGAAAGTAATTTATAGATTCAAAGTAATCCCTATCAAAATACCAATGGCATTTTTCTGAGATTAAGAGATTAACAGAAAAAGTTATCCTAAAATTCATGTGGAACCACATAAGACCCTGAATAGACAAAGCAATCTTGAGCAAGAAAAACAGCTAGAAACATTACATTTCCTGACTTCAAATTATATTACAAAGCTTAGTAATGAAAACAGTATTATATTGGCATAAAAGCTGAAACATAGACAAATGGAACAGAACAGAAAGGTCCAGAAATGTACCAACATATGTACAAATTACCAAATATGTAATTTTTAACAAGGGCTCCAAAAATACAAAAAGGGGAAAGAATACATTCTTCAATAAATAAGGTGGCAAAATTGGATATCTACTTGCAAAGAATGAAATTTGAGACATTTCTTTTGCCCTATAAAAAAATCAAATTGGATTAAAGACTTAAATGTAAGATCTGGAACCATAAAAGTCTAGAAGAAAACTTAGGGGAAAAAGCTCCTTGACATTGATTTCAACAATGATTTTTGGAAGGCACTTGTAAAAGGACAGGTAACAGAAGAAAAAGAAGTGGCACTGTATCAAACTAAAAAACTTCTGCCCGACGAAGGAAGTAATCAACAAAATAAATAAGCATTCTCCAAAAAGGAAGAGAATATATGAAAACCATATATATGCCAAGAAATCTATTTCTAAAATATATAAGGAACTACTATAACTCAATGAAACAGAAAACCACTCTAATAAAAATTGGGCTAGAGACCTAAACAAACATTTCTCATAGAAGACATACAAAGAGCCACCAAGTGTGTGTGTATATGCTCAACATCAATAATCAAAATGCAAGTCAAAACCAAAATGAGTTATGACTTCACACTTGTTAAGGTGGGCATTAAAAAAAAAGATACAAGTATTGGAGAGAATATGGAGCAAGGGGGACCCTGGTATATTGTCGATGAGAATGTCAGTTGGTTTTGCCATTATGAGAAATACTAGAGAGGTCTTTTTTTCCCAAAATTAAAAAGTATGGCTACCATATGATCAACAGTCTCATTCCTGGAGATGTGTCCTAAGAAAATGAAATTGGGATCCTGATGAGGTATGTGCATTCCCCTGTCCATAGTAGCTACTCACAATAGCTAAAATATGAAAACCTAAGTTTCTGTCATGGACAAATGGATAAAGAAAATGTGATATATACATATGAGGGAATATTATTCAGCCCTTAAAAAGGAGAAAATTCTGCGGGTACCTAGATGGCTCAGTCAGTTAGGCATCTGACTCTTGATTTCAGTTCAGGTCATGATCCCACAGTGGTGAGATCAAGCCCCGGGTCTGTTGAGCCCCACGTCAAGCCCTGCAACAGGCTCTGCACTGGGCATGGAACCTGCTTAAGATTCTCTCTCTTCCTCTCCCTCTTACCCTGCCCCTCTCCCACTTATACTTGCATGCTCTCTTTCTCTTTCACATTCTCTCTCAAAAAAAAAAAAGAAAGAAAAGAAAAGAAAGAAAGAAAAGAGAAAAAAAGAAAAGGAAAAGAAAAAGAAAATCCTGCCATTTACAACACATGAATGGACCTGGAGGACATAATGGTAAGTAAAATAAGCCAGACACAGAGAGGCAGGTGTTGAATGAGCTCACTTATATGTGGGTCTAAAATAGTCAAAGTCCTAGAAGCAGAGAGTAGAACAGTGATTTGGATTGGAGAAGACAGAAATTGGGAGGTGATGGGTCTAAAATAGTCAAAGTCCTAGAAGCAGAGAGCAGAACAGTGATTTGGATTGGAGAAGACAGAAATTGGGAGGTGATGGGTCTAAAATAGTCAAAGTCCTAGAAGCAGAGAGTAGAACAGTGATTTCCAGGGTTTGGAGAAGACAGAAATTGGGAGGTGATGGTCAAATAATACAAAGTGACATGACTTTTAAATCACCTAATTTTTTTCTCAGCAGCTTTTCTCACCAAATTTTCTGCATGTTAATAAATGATAAAAATCCTCAGTCGTATTTCTCAGTTGGCCATCATTTCTCATGCTTTACAACTACCCATGTGATTTGCTCAATTCATATGCATCACCACCTAGGCCTAGATCTTACTTTCTAGTGTGCCCTCAACTCAGCACATACTCTAGATTATTATTCATTGTCCCTGAGCATTTATTTTAAATATGTGATCAGTTAGAACTTTCTGATTTCTAAGCTTTTCTCCTTTTAGAATCTGAGATTGTGAGACTTCTGTAAATACTAAGAACAAAAAAGTAACAGAAAGCAAACAATAAAAGCATTGTTACTATAGTTAATGTCAGAGGAGTTCATGAAGTCTGAGCTTTGTGGATAGAAATGGACTTAATGCATAGGATAGAAAAGCTCAAAGTATTTCTGTTTTTCAATTTCTTTAGTGGAAACTGCTTTTATAATATTTCAGGCATAATACATCTGCATAAAGCCATGGTTATCAATAACAAATATTATTCTAGATAGTAAAGGCTATGCCATATTTTGTACATATTTGAACTTTACCTGAAAAAAAACACAGTAACTGGAAGATACTGGTGTAATGTAGTCAGTATTTCCCAGACAGATTGGTTTGTGGCAAATTACGCCTTCTGGATTGTACTGTTTTCTCATCCAAAATGCCATCATCACTAATGGCCATGTATTCCTTGCATACAATCCTTGCAACAGACTAGAATACTCTAGGTGGGGTTTTCAGGAACAGAGCATTTGCATTCTTTATATGAGGGACATTGTCATTTCATTTCTGAGTCTCTGTGGTTTTCTCTTCTCTCTCAGTATAAGCTGCTAGCAATTTTGGAGGCATTGAGCTATTCTGGTGTGGTGTGTAATTTGTTTTGTTCAGCGGTTTCTTATCATGCATAGATGAAATGCCTTTTTTTATCACTCATTTAAATTATTGTTTTCCTCTGGTGATAGATTTTTGCAGCTTCTGTATTTACTTTAGTACTTGTGGCTGAGGCATGTTTTCATACTGGCAACTGAGCAGAGGTTCACGTTTGGTATTACTTCATCATCATTCAGCACTATGCTCTCAGCCATATCTCGACTCAAAGAAAGAGGGAAGGAGTCTATAGGTTAAATAGTTTCAGTGAAATAACTCCTGTCTTCCTCATAGCCTCAGCCTGCATTGCAAATGATGTTAGACTTTTACAGCCTATATTAACATAGTCTATTTCCTGTGCCCTATATTTCATATCGTTATGTTTTTGCCTTGAGCAGAAAGGGGAAAGTGATAAAATGACATGAGCAGTTTTCTTCCCATCCTTTCTTTCCAAACTCAAATATGGATATAAAATTTTTATGGAATGTCAAACTTATCCTTGAAGATTTAAGTGAGTGAATAGAGTCAAATTTCTTTAAATCTATTGAGGCGCTTACATTGCTCAAAAGAAAATGAAAACAAAACAAAACAGAAACACAAAAATGTACAGCTGTGTCCTTAGTAGCTTATTTCTTCTAAATTTTCTGCTGAGTTAATTCCAGTGGACCTGAACTTCTTCATTCATTCATAAAGTTAAATAATTTGAAAATACTTTTAGTTGGTTTTATATCCCTTTCCCATTCTTCTGGAACCACTTGGAGATTGTCAGAGAATATAAAAAAAAATCTATCCTGTTTGTTAAGATTCTCAGAGGAGAAAAGTCTACTTACGTTCTTGTTAATTATCTTACATTGTTCACCTCTTAAACTATTTTCTAAGGCCTAACTAAATTCCTGAAAAAATTTAAATCTACTTCATTTGTTGATTCAGAAGCAACTAACAATTATTTTAGCATGTCACAGTGCTAGTCTCTGTAAAGCATGCATATTTGAATCAGACACTGATTTTGGTGTTATAAAATGTTTCAGTCTCCTAGGTGCACCTGGCTGGCTCAGTCGATATGACTTTTGACCTCAGAGTTCTGAATTCAAGCCCCACATTGCTTAAAAATAAACTGTTTTTTAAAAAAATGTTTTAACCTTCTAAAACAGATGAGAAGCTAGGTAATGAAACAACTATGGAAAGTAATGACAAAAATGTGCACATAGTGGTATTATTGTTCTGAGAAATGTCCAGTGTTTTTCATTTGGAGGGACATGGACTCCCGCTTGGTAAGAGTTGAACTCAAGATGTGTTAACGCTTGAAGAGCTGTATGAAATCCAGGGCGTTGGAACACGTTATTTAAGATTATATATACAAGAAGAAAGAGCTTGCAGGAGCTTCAGGAGCAGAGCAAAAGCTTGTTTGAACCCAAGTCTGACTTCTGGATTTGGGTCAGCTTCAGAAACATCTCTAAGCCTCAGCTTCTCATCTGTAAGTTCATAATAGTGACATATAGGTTTCAAATTTTTGTGATGATAAAGTGAGAGAGAATGTGCAAAGTTTTTACCATAGTCTTCGCACATAGAAAGTGCTCAGTAGAAAAGCAAGCAAGCAAGCAAGCTGATATTGATAATGACAATTAGAATAATATTTTATTGTGGTAATAGGACACCACCAAGAAATTTTGAGTGATGGAGTGTGATTATAGTCCTATTAATTTCAAGAAAATTAATTTAAGAATGGTATATAAATATAAATATAAGCAATAGAGATATAGGGAGTAAGGAGATTAGTTTTGTGGAAAATATTTTACATATTTAAAACATTTCTGTAATGTTTATTTTTGAGAGGGAGTGACAGAGCACATGAGCAGGGGAAAGGAAGAGAGAGAGACAGACAGACAGAATCTGGAACAGGCTTCGGGCTCTGAGCTGTCAGCACAGAGCCTGATGCAGGACTCCAACCTTCAAACCACAAGATCGTTATGTGAGCCAAAGTTGGACGCTTAACCAACTAAACTACCCAGGTACCCCTAGATAATTTTTTAAAGGCTTGTTTAAAAGTAGGGATAATAATGAAGAATGACTATGGGGAAGATAATGGAGACAATATTAGGTCAAGGAGAAAACCTTTTCATTCTAAATACAGTGAAGTTTTATATATTAGTCTTTAATTCATTTGTAAGATATCTAGTTCCTTTCGCTTACCTCCTATATTTTACAAAATATTTGGCACTCTTGTAACTTATGTCTCTCTTGTGTTCTGCATTAAAGTAATTAAAACCTTCATCTCAATCAATTTCCATAAGGCTTTTCAAAGGTTGGCAGGTGGAATGTAATAATCCTATCAATTAAATAATTGAATTTTACAAAATTTAATTTAGGACACATGTTAAACTATAGTACAAATAGGTAATTTTACTTCACTTCCGTTTCTTCAAGAAATAGTCATTTCTAACACCCGAATGGCATGAAGAATTTGTCTGGAAAGTTTCTCCCATAATAGAGAAATATAGACTTTATTGGATTTTGGTAAATGCATTTCATGGCAGTTGAGAACTTCTTATTCAGGGATCCAAAAGACCTGTGTTCAATTCAGAGACTGTGATTTACTAAATATGTGACCTTGAGCAAATTACCTTTTTATCTAAGTCAGCTTTAGTTAGAGGTAATAGAAGTACTCAACTCTTAAGGTTATTGTAAAGTTTAAAGAAAATAAAACATATACTTATTACTTGCCTTGTATTTAACCTTGTATATTGCCTTGTATATAATATTATTATAATTGCTATTATTACCATTAACATGAAGCTTCAAAAGTGGTATATAATCTCCATTTGTTGTGCCTGAATTGTTCATGATCCTATTTTGCTCCATTTCCTTCAGTTCTTAACACCCAACCTATAAAGGAATGAGAAATAAGCTAGTTTTGTGTTATCAAGTTTGTTTCTAAAAGGCTCAACTTTGAGGCCATATGTTATGAGTTGTCAGGATCGAAGATCCGTTGAAGAATTATTTAGATATCCAGAGTTCATTGATCAGATTTCTTCCATAGCAGCTTGGAAAGGAGTTAGCCTCAAAATAATTTTGAATACTACATTAAAAAAAAATTTAAGACATGAACTCAGCTAATTTTGCATTCAGCTCCTATTTTGTATCTTGAGGGCATATATGAAATCATTAGTATTGTTTTGAAATATGTTGCTTTTTTTCCTCTTCTGACTGCTGAAGTCTTACTACTAGTTTGGTTTCTAGTTAATCTCTTCCCAAGAAATCTTGTTTCAAATGTTGTACGCAAATAATCAGAGATATATAAGGCAGGAGGGACCCTCAAACAGATCTGTATCTAAACAGTCTGTGGCAGATGTCAGAAGCTGCGTAATTTCCTTTGGTGGTCTGCTTTGTGCTTATCTTCCCTTATTTTCTGAGAGTTTTATCTATCCTTGATCTCTCTGGCTGCACTTTAAACTGATTTAATCTGTTCTTTCCACTTTAGAGATCAAGAACATCTGGTTACCATCTCCCCCTTACTAATGCTTTACACATTTGAAAACTATTAATAAATTACCACCAAATTTTCTGTCTTGCAAGCTAAATTATTTCCATTTCTTCAGTCTTATCATTACTCAAAAGACCAATTTGCCAACTCTAAAATGATTTTTATGGCTTGTGCATTGCCTCTTGTTTATTTCTCCAAAGTCACTTAAAATTAGAATCTTAAAAAAAAAAGACATAGGTTTATAAAAATGATAGTCACCATTGATGAACAGGTGGAGAAATTATGCTTTTCAGACTTTATGCTCTGAAAATTTTTAAATTGTGACCCAAAATGCTGTGTCAACTCCAGGGTAATTCTTTCCAATATGGGCTTAAAAAATATTCTCTACTTCTCCTTGTCTTCTGTATCTAATTTCATAAGCTTCAATCTATACACAGTCTCTAGAATGAACTACATGCTTAGTGGAAAGACTGCCTTGGCTGTAAATCTAAGATTCTCATATCAATGTATAAATTTTGTAATATTAAATCCCAGAGTATGAAGTAGAAAACATCAGATGTGCACATTAGGTAGAAGCTTTAGTAAAAGAAAAACCTATGTATATACTTGTATCAAGAACAGAGGTGTTTATGAGTAAATCTCTCCCTGTTCTTCTGTCCCCCAAAGTCTAACCTTAAAGATTGTTTGTAGAAACCTCTGGTTTATATTTATAGAATTTATCACAGTTTGGAACGTTTTCTTTGTGTGGCTGGCATCTAATCTCCCACCACACTCTAGGGGCCATGAGAGCAGGGAACTTGTCTCTTTTTCTTGAAATCATCTCTCTGGTGTTTGGCATGTAAAAGACAATCTAGAAATATTTGTGGACTGCATAAATGAATGATGTGTTATTTGTTGATTACACACCTAAAGAGATAAGTAATTGCCACTTCCCTATTGAAGTCTGAATCCCACTTTATTTTTTCTATTGAAATATATGATGTAAAACTTGTCTAGGAGGAGTTAATGTATCATGTCATTATTGAAAGTAAAGCTGTTAAACCAAATTAATTGACATATTCTTTTTTAAAATTAATTTATTTTTAAATTTACATCCAAGTTAGCTGACATTGAGTGTAATAATGATTTCAGGAGTAGAATATAGTGATTCATCACTTCTACAAATAGCACCCAGTGCTGATCCCATCAAATGTCCTCCTTAAAGCCACTTGCCTATTTAGCCCATCCTTCCTCCCCAAACCCCTCCAGCAACTCTGTGTTGCTCCCCCTCCCTGTTTTTATATTATTTTTGCTTCCCTTCCCTTATGTTCATATATTTTGTATCTTAAATTCCAGATATGAGTGAAACCATATATTTGTCTTTTCTGACTAATTTTGTTTACCATTATACCTTCTAGTTCCATCCACATAGTTGCAAATGGCAAGATTTCATTCTTTTTGGTTGCCGAGTAATACTCCAGTGTGTGTGTGTGTGTGTGTGTGTGTGTGTGTGTGTGTGTGTGTGTGTACACCACATCTTCTTTATGAATTCATCAGTGGATGGACATTTGGGCTCTTTCCCTACTTTGGCTATTGTCAATAGCACTGCTTTAAACATTGGGGTGCATGTTCCCCTTCAAAACAGCACTCCTGTATCCTTTGGATGAATACCTAGTAGTGCAATTCCTGGGTTGTAGGGTAGTTCTATTTTTACTTTTTTGAGGAACCTCCATACTATTTTCCAGAGTGGCTGCACCAGTTTGCATTCCCACCAACAGTGTAAAAGATCCTTTTTCTCCACATCCTCTCCAACATCTGTTGTTGCCTGCGTTGTTAATTTTAGCCATTCTGACAGGTGTGAGGTGGTACCTCGTTGTGGTTTTGATTTGTATTTCCCTGATGATGAGTGATGCTGAGCATTTTTTTCATGTGTCTGTTAGCCATCTGGATGTCTTCTTTGGAAAAGTGTTTATTCACCTATTCTTAAGTAGAAAGCAAAGACAAGAAAATGGGAGGAAAGCAGAAGTCAGTTTTGATGAATGGGAGGTGAGCATAGGATTTGGGAAAGATGGGAAAATAGCAGTCCTTTACTACTTTAGCTGGATTCTATGGTAGGAAAACCTAGATATTAAGATAGGTCTTCTGTGAAATGTCTGTTCTCTCTGGAATTAATGGTTTGCAGAATCTTAGAGGTGGGGAGACACAATAGGGCGGGTGAAGTCAGGTAAAACTTGAGTAAAATAGATACCATAAAAGTGAATGGCTTTTTATCAAAGAATCAACATCAAGATTTTAAAAATTACCCCTCTATAGTAATTTCTTTGCTGATTGCAATTTTTCTATGATAAATAAAATATGCAATAAAATGTTCTCAATTTGTATCAGTACAGGGTAATTCTCTTCACTTTCTATTCATTTAGGGGAGTCTATGCATCTTGTCTCGCTTAGTTCTTGTTTCTGCCATCTAGAAATATAATCTACAGCAATATTCTTATCATATAGTAGCAGAAGCACACCATAAATATTTTTAATATGATATAATAAATAGTAATAAAAATAATCTAAAATATACTAGACTCTCTAGATTTCTAATCTTCATGAAACTCCAAAGAACTTACTATATAAAATAGAAATTATTATTAAAATGTATATGTATATGTAAAATATATTAAACAAAATATGTCATGGGAATGATATGTAAAATTGGCATAGTACCAGACAGAGAATTAGAAAATGAGTGTGGTCCAGGTTTTGTCATCGATGCTTTGTAACATGGAACTCATCTCTGGCCTTTCCTGTGTTTTAGTTTTCAAATCAGGAAACTGGTCTTACAAGTACTTCTTAAAGTTTTTAAAGGCTGAAAATTATTAAAGGCATTTAATATGCCCTGTCCTTCAACACCTGTGTAAGATGGTACCTGTTCAGATATGCAGATGGTTCCTCTATTTCCCATTTCTACTATCAGTATCCAAACACAGACTCCCATTACATTTTCTGTGAGACTGCAGCATTGTTCTAGGTCATTCCCCTCCTCCCTCCATGACTGCCTCTCTTTTCTCCATATTGCTGCCAAACTCAGTTTAATGAAGCAGTGGTTCTCTGCCAAACTGACTAGATAAGGAACGTACAATAGTTCATTATTACCTATCACATTTGCAGCTTATTTTTTCTTTGAAACTTTTGGACCTATCTTAAGCAGATACTGCATTTTGCTTTCCAAATACACATTCCCCCCATATTTCTTCTCTGATATGTAAGTATACCACTATGGCCAGTTGAAAATAAACAGAACATGATTTCCCAGATCCCTTGTACATGGAAGTGACCATGTGACATGATGTTGGATTAAAAGAGGTGAGTTTACCAGAAGCTTTCCAGAGTGGTAGGTCTCATTTTGCTCTTCATCTGCCTGGAGCACAGATACTCAGCTCACAATGCAGGAACTGTGTTGTAGCCAGCATGATGAAGATAGTAAGACCGACAGAACAGGCAAAAAAAAAAAAAGAAAAGAAAAGAAAAGAAAGAAAGAAAGAAAAAAGATCTGGGATCTAATAGCGCATTAAAGCTGCCAAACTATCCCTGAGCTCTCCACTTCCAGGTTCTTTGTTCGGTAGGGAAATAATCAGGTCTTTGCTTAAGCCGCTGCAGCCAAGTCTCTGTTACATGCAACAGAACATTATAATAAACTAATACGTGCTCCACTACTGCAGCCTTATTTTTCACTAGCTTAACCGACTGAGCCACTCAGGCGTCCCTATTATTTTTCACTAGCTTTCCTAGCCCATCTTTCACTTATGCCATTGCAATTCCCTCCTGTTTCTGTGTTTTGAGTTATATTCTTTCATCCCTTACTACCCACTCTGAAGAAAGCTTCTTTTTATTGACATTAGCCATTCCATATCTTAGACTTTCTTCAAGTCCACTCTAGTCTTACCTTCTCCACGAAGCCTCCTCTCACAAAATGACCCAAACTTGAATTTCTACAGCACATAGACTTTACACTGCACTACACTAAACTGTCATTTGTTCTGTAATTTTGTTCACTTGCGTTAACACTTTAAATAGGGTATGTACTTATTAAGGGCGGGGTTATTCCTACATTTATTAGAGTCTATGTGCCTGAAAGAGCCAAGTTTTACGTCTGTTCACCACTTCCCTCCTATAGCACCACTGTGCATCATGAGTGCTCAAAAAAATCCTTTGGGTATCTGTGTGTATACATAAGAGACTTATCAGATTTTAAATGACTCAGTGATTAATTATATTCTAAATTTCTTTTTAATCAAGAAATTTATCCTTTAGCAGTGTCCCTTTTTGGGAATGTTCTCACTCTGAAATGTTTAATAGATAATTTAAACCAAAACAAAACCTATGTGATCATTTTTCTCCTATCCAGCTTCTTGTTATTGTATAGGAATTTTCTGAGGGAACATTTGTGAGGTTGAAAAAAAACCTAACCTTTGTGTCTAGTTATTACCAAAAGTCAGGAAATATGTCATGCAAAAGCAATAAATTACATATTTGCATTAATTGCAAAGGCAATTAATTACATGTGTGTATCCTCAGTCAGTTGCATTTGAATAAAGGGATACTTAGAAAATAAACCTTTGGAGTGAAATGGTTACAACTTAAAGATTTTCTGAAAATCATAAATCTTTTTAATAAAGAATTTTGTATATTATTTTAAAACTCTAATCACTCTCTCTCCTAGGTCTGGGTGAACAGATTGTGTTAGTATTAAAATCACAGCAGTCATTCTAACATAAAAATCACCAAGGGAAAAATAAAGATATGAATGCAATGGGATTTTTTCACACTCTATAAAGTTTTCCTCTTGTTAAGCTTTAAAGATTTTCTAGTGTTTGCCCATATTAGCACTATTTCTAAAATATCTGACAGTTGTTAGACTGTGTACAATAAATGAAGTAGTACTGAGGATAAAGAATGTGCCTACACTAGCCATTTGAAATGAAGTACTTTGGAGAAAGTGGAATTGCTCTCATTCTAAGGAAGCATTTACAGTCTACATAGGCACTTAGTGTTTTATGTGCTTTGTATTATGCAAGTTTGGAATATGTTCTTTCCATTCAGTCTCTTAATTTTTTGAAGCACACTTTCTGCTCTTGTTGGAAAGAGAGTGCTCTGAATGAAGTTCATGGCAGTGCTAACGAAAGCTTGCATCACACTATATGGGCCTTACCTAGTTTTCCAGCTAATCACCCGTGAATGCCAACTCAGGTGTTCCTTTCCTGCACCCACCAGCTTCTCTCCCTCACCTTTCATGTTTGTGCTGGCTTAGAACCAAACTACAAAGTTTATATTGCTACACTGTCAGCTTGACATTTGAACTTGTATCTTCCTGAAAAAAAGTGTCTTTTGGGCTCTGTAGATGAGTAATGCATGAGTTAAGTATGAGACCTTTTTCCTGGCACAATACACCAAGGGCAGGTGGAGGTTACCATGAGGAATTATTGGCCTTTCTTCCTAGAGCTGGCTATCTATGGCACTTCTCAGGCTCCCTGGTTCCATGGTCTCTATGGAGACCAGGTGGCAGATCTCTCTGGGGGACCTTCATCATTTTGTATAGCAGCTCTGATTGGTTGAAGTGCCTTTGCTTTGGAAAGCTGAAATGAATCATTCATCTATCATATCAGATTGTAAGTTTAATACAACAATCTACTCCATATATTTTTAAAAAGAGAAAGCTTATATTGATACTATAAGAGTATGAGTTTAAGGAATAAAGTAATCTTTAATTCAATTTCCTACATTTAAAATTACTCAAAAGTCTGATCTCATATCTCATATGATCTCACTCCTTACCTTGGCCATTGGTGATGAGTAAGCAAGTGGTCATTACAAATCTCATGGCAAGGGATACTCCTAGATTCTTACAGAATTTAAAAGATTTCGATCACTAAGAAGTTCTTGCCATAGAACCCAGATTCAGATGCAAGACTCCAATCCTTAAAGTGGTCCTGTTCAGAGAATGAATACTCCTGCCCAGGAACGGACTTGGTTATTTGGTGGTTACTGAGTCAGATAATCAGGCACAAGAACTTAAAACACCAGAGGGAGATATTTTTCAGTTGTGTACCCAGAGCAGAAAGTCAAAGTGAGATTAGCAGCAACAAGACTTCAGTTTTGAAATAGACTAAATAAACTTGTCTGTATATAAACATGACTGAATTGTGAGTATATACTTGGGATCAACGTGCTGAGAAATTCAACAGCTAAAACTAAAGTTTGTAAATATATATGTATGTTTATGTCCCTATCTGGAAATGCTGCACATGTGTAGACTTTTGAGTGTTTCTAACCCCTACCAAATATGCAGCTCGGGTATAGAGGTATATCTTACAAGGGTATATACATTTTGCCCGTGACCTCTATTTGATAGCATTATTTTGGAAATAACCTTAATTTTTTGAAAATACAAACTATTTCTGTTACACTCATATGTTTTTCTAGGATTTTTTAAAATTTATTTTTGAGAGACAGAGAGAGACAGTGCGAGCAGGGGAGGGTCAGAGAGAGAGGGAGACACAGAGTCTGAAGCAGGCTCCAGGCTCTGAGCTGTCAGCACAGAGCCCGACACGGGGCTCGAACCCACAAACCATGAGATCATGACCTGAGCCGAAGCCGGATGCTTAACCGACTGAGTCACCCAGGCGCCCCAATAGGATTTTTAAGGGTGTATACATCATTGTTATTACCTGTAAAAGGTGGTTCTTAAGGTCAAATTCTGTCAGGAGAGCAGCAACAGAGACAGAGCCCAGTAAATACAGCGGCACCCTAAAGCCGCTCAAGTCTTTAATGCTTTCCTTTTGTGCTCTTTGTTGAGGACCAGTATTGAAGGAAGGCCTGACTTTCTTTTATCAGTTTCTATTTGTGTGGTAAACTTTGCTTTCTTATCTTTCCTGATTTACTGGCCACAATGAGTTTAGCTTACTTGCTGATGATTGTGCAATTTTCTTACTTCCTATAATGTTACCTGTGATAACGGGGATGATCATGAAAATCTGAAAGTACTTCCTATAGTTTAAAAATAAAAACAAATTCTGTTAATTTAGGGCTTTGCAACTCACCCAGATTTCTTCTACTTTACTTGTTCTGTATGCATGGCATACAGTGCCATCCACACTGGTTTAAATTTTTTAAATATTACTTATTTTACTTATGAAACTCAACATTAAACAGTAAACATCTCAAGGGTAAAAAGTTAATGTACTTGCTGTGATGGGGTAAATAAGATTTTATCCACATACATTAGTGTTTTAAGACCTGGACTTAACCTTCTCCAAAAGAAGTAAATGGTAGGGTCACCAAGAGAGTCTGAGATAATCAAAGGTAAAATAAACCAGTGCTATTTTCATTGTTCACTACTGTTAGATGATCACACTTTTGCTGAAATACTGGTCAAAAATCATCTCCTCAGGGCGAATCTAAAGCCCCAGTTTCAATATCCATGCATAGAACGCAGACCTGTGTACTGCATTTCAATACCTGACTATTAACTTTACACAATGTAAAGTTTACACAGTGTAAGTTGTGTCTCTAAAAACTAACTGAAAACAGTAATAAATTATAACTTTTGTTTTTCTAACAAATTGGCAAAATTAAAAAGTTTAATGACACTTCTTTTTTAAAGTGGGGAGAAATAGAAATATGTATTCCAATTTAGTTTTGATAGAAGTATATGTTGGAATAATAATTTATTTATTTCTAAAGGCTTAGTTATTTATTTTGAGAGAGAGAGAGAGAGAAAGGGAGAGAGAGGATCCATAAACTGTGAGATCGATCATGACTTCAGGTGAAGTCAAGAGTTGGGCGTTTAACTGCCTGAGCCAACCAGGCGCCCCTGGAACCATATTTTAAAATGCAATTTTTATCTGTAGAAATCTGTATTCTCAGATTTTATGATCCAGCAATCCTAAGAAACTGGCCTACCAAAAGAAGAGCATGAAAAATAAAAATAAAGAAAAACATATGCATTACAGCATTACCTGCAATCTTGTTTTTAATAAAAATTGGAACCTGCCTCAATTGACTTTAGTAGGAAAATGGTTGAGTTAAGTGTGATACACACATGGAATGTGCTGTCTCAGTCAAAATGAATTATTTGTAGACACAATAATCTGAAAACATGTACATGAAAAATTTTTAGCTTTAAAAAACATCGAGAAATGCAGTTGGTTTCCACTGTGTTAAAAATCTTTGGAAAAATATATGGATATATATGTAAATATATATATATCAGACTCCATTTACAAATATACAAGAAACAAATTTTGGAGGCCTAGAGAGAAGCATTGAATAACATATCAAAAACTTAGAAATGTTTCCTTTGGTGGAGAAAAACCATGGAAAATTTCACTTATTTTACTTCAGTGGGTAATTTTTACTTTTGGAGGCATTTTAGTATGTTAGTATGTGTGTATGTGGAGGGGTATACTTTTGAATAATAATAATAATAACTAATAATAAATACTACTAATTCTGTACTCTTTAAAATATAGGTAAAGACACCTCTTTTTCAGTTTGTATGAGTAAAAACAATTTTATGTATAAAATGCCTGGCATATAGTTGGCTTTAAGATTCAATAACTGCATTATTATGAAACTGCTCTTCCCAATTATTGTTATGATGAGGACAATCTTATAATCAGTTTGCTGTTTAAACAATTCACAATCATTATCAAAACCCACAGCACAAAATTCTTCTGTAATTCTTAAGATAATTATTAGAAGCTTCCCTCATTTTCCTTAGGACCTCAGGAGTTTATAAATATGATTCTGAGAGTGTGCTGAGTCTATGCTGGAGAAAAATCAAGTACCTGTTCTAACCTTTTGACCTCCTGATCTCCACTGACAACCTTAAAATATACTTCTAAGAATGTATGTTAACTGTTACAAATTCAATTGACTTTAGCTATATACAATTCGTAAAAAGTGCTTAGTTAAATTCCAAGGCTCTGTTTTCCTTAAACTTCATCCCTCCTACAACCTAAATGCTCACCAAATGCTCAGTACATTCATTTAGTTAGTTAGTTATACATCCTACATTTTGCCATTCATCTTTATTCCTTCAGCAAAGTATCCAGTCACCTCCCCAGCCCTATTTACTACCTTCATTGAATGTATCAGAAGTTGTGATTTTCTTGGTCCTTAAAAAAAAATGTATTTACAATTTTTCCTTCCCCCTAGGATGTAAGTTCCATGAGAGCTATGATAATGTACATCTCATTGACCATTGGGTTCTCTACCTTTATTTAGCACAGTTCCTGATATATGTGCAAGTATATTTGAGTGTGTATGGATATTTGGATGCATATTGGGCAAACATTTTAAAATTTAATTAACGTTTTAATGTATTCTTTGAACACATGTTTATTGAGAGTTCTATTTTGCCTACCTTAGGTTTGATGCTGAAAATTCAAAATGTGTATTAGATCCACTTAGAGTAGCACTCCAAATATGAGCAAGAAGTGGAATTACTGAGAATTCCTGCCAATGTCAAAACTGAATATTTTACTGTCTAATCAAACTCATTACTTTTCCCCCAAAAGTACTTGAGGTCCTTTATATTATCAGCCTGAAATTTAGTATAAAATGCTCAAAACCTAGGTCACAATTTTCTTTTGTCTTTGTTTTCTATCACTTACGAATATTGTTTAGGAAACAGTGATACACTAAGTTAAATTTCCTGCTCGAAGCAAAAATAGCTATAAACGATGGGTAAATAATAAACACAGATTTTAAAGAGAGCACAATATTTTTTATATAAACCTCAAATCAGTTATTACCTATCTGAAATGCTTCTTTAATGTTAAAGCTTCAGAAATGAAAGAGAATAAGTGATAGAAGGTGACAAACTGATAGGACTTTTCTTGTTCCTAAACCCTTTTTTTCTTTAGAATAATAGGCTAATGAGAAACTCTCTATAATTAGAGAAAAACCGACTTCTGTCTAGATAAAAGCTAAAAAAGTAGATTAGAAAGAAACCCTCCAAGTCTCCCAAATACTTTATTCGGGGGACATATCTTACATAGCCTGGAATTCTTTTTCTTTCCTTCCAAAGATATTGAATTGAAAAGGAAATAGATACCTACTGACTAATGCAGGAAGAATACCTTAGGCATACATTTCATGTGATAATTGCTTTTCTTTTGCATTTAGGAACTACAGGCAAAAGTGAGAGAAACGTAGCTGGTTTTATTACCCACAGGGAAAGCAATCACTGCTTGTCAGCTCTATGAACATTTCTCCCATCCTGGGAAATCTTTGAAAAATAAAATCATGTTGGTGGCTATCTTGCAGTGCACTGAATTAAAGTTAAGTTGTTAGATTTTTTTTCCTAAGAAATGCCAGCTACTAGCATTACCAAGTGTCTGGCCAGGTCACATGGAAAATAAAGGTGTTCACACTATACTATCAGCGTTAGTCAGGGACTGAGAAAGACTGATGAGTATCTCATGGATATTCATTCTAGTTTTACTTGGGGCAAATTATATTCATCCTGCAAACTCTTTGACCACAAACTGTTCTCGTTTGCTGCTTGATTTGCCTCTAAAGTATAGCACAATACAGATTTTTATAATTTAAAAGTGTAGATCAAATGCAGCTGGTTTGTGCATGGGCTGGATAGAAATTTGAAGTCTGCTTTATCAAACATTCATAGAAAAAAGATACAATTAGAGTGTTGAGACTATAACTAAACCTCTGATCTTGGTTTCTGTGAAGGAAAGAGTGGTAGAAGAGAGAATGAGTGAGTTAGATGGTAATTGGGTTTCTCAGATTGTTCTATTTGGGAAATGTCACATTTCAGAGATTCTGCTTCCTTTCTTTCCAGGATAGAAGGTTAGATTCAGGGATGCTTTTGTGGATATAGAGAGGGCAAATTGCCTCATCAGTCATCCACTCCATCTTCAGCTACTCTAATAACTCTGATTCCAGTATTCAGGTGAGGCACAGACTCAAGGCCAAAATCTACTCCTGAGATACAGGAACAGTATAGCATAGATCTTTTTTTTTTTTTTAGACCTGAGAACTTGAGAAAAATTGAAACAGAATCTAATGTTCTAGCTCAATACATGTTTTCAGAATGAGTTTCTCATGATCATTTCTTAAGCCAAAATTTTTTGTTTGCCAACATTTGCCTTATGTGATTGAATGATCTCTTATATAGCCATGTATACAATATTATATTATTTCCAGTTATTTCAGAGAGCTATGAAAATTGCCAAAGCCATTCAACATCAACTGTCTCTAAATTTCAGGTGACTTCACCTGAAAATCATGACATCAGAGCTAATATTTTCTTCTACAGATTATCTTAAAGATGTGTATTTGATTTTTAGATGCAACCATGATATTCTTTGACAATTTGTTAATTACACTTTTACTTGACTATAATTTCATCTTCATAGAAGGAGTCATTCTTTCACTATTTTGTCCACTCATGTTTTCAAAGGATTCTCAGCTCAAGGAATATCTACCATAATTAGTTTTATAACTATTCAAACTATAATTAGTTTCATAGCATTTTATATTATCCTGATTATATTTTAATTTTACAGTATTTTTATTATCTCAGGTTTTGTTTATATGAGAGACACAAAGAATTCTGCACAAGCCACAGCCTTGCCATGTCTGATTATATTAAACTCACTGCACAGTTGGAACCAAAACAGAGCAAGGATGAAAAGAAGGAAAAGTTCTTCATTATTTTATCCTTTCCTCTCAAATTCTTTAATCTCAAAAGATTAACTACAAATTATGGTGATTTTAAGCCTTTGCCTATTACTCTTTGCTTATAAATTTCTTCACATTTTTGAAAATAAACAATCAGAGACCTATAGAAAGTTAAGGCTGAAATGGTGGAGTGAGCTACCAACCTAATATATGTTCATTCTGGAAGTGAGCATACCAATACATCGCCTGCGTTTACTTTACCTCTGCCGATGTCAAATATGATTTCAAACACTCTTCAAATATGTCTATCATTAAATATATATAATTCTGTTTCAAACTTACAATGCACATATCTTTCTAATAATGTACTATTTATTTATTTGTTTTATCTTAGAAGCAATCTCTAAATTTCCATTGTCCTTGTTAAATAAGGACATGACTTCAAATGGGGAAAAAGAGTGTGCATAAGAAGCTTGTCTTCAAAAATGAGTAATTGTAGGGGCGCCTGGGCGGCTTAATCGGTTGAGCGTCTGGCTTTGGCTCAGGTCATGATCTCACGGTTCGTGGGTTTGAGCCACGCATCGGGCTCTGCGCTGACAGCTAGCTCAGTGTCTCCCTCTCTCTGACCCTCCACTACTGTCTCTCTCTGTCTCTCAAAAATAAAAAACAAAAAAACATTAAAGGAAAAAAAGATGTTGTCAATCAACATGGGTTTCTATCTTCTAGATTAAAATAATCTGTTTCTTTAGCAAGATTTCTGCACCTTCCCAGCTACACAGTTTCTATCTAGTACTGTGAAGTATTTCACTTACCAGTGCCATTTTTAATATCATATTCTACATAGATTTCTAGTTTTAGTCTCTATGAAAATTATATTGGTATATAAATACTCAACCTTATGAAATAAGATGGAAAGGCTCACCAGCTTACTCAGGAGTGTTTTTCTTTAACAGAAACATACAGCTATGTCTCTGAGCACAGGCAGTTGGGCAGATATGTTTTGGGTACTGTTGTATAGTCCTAGAGAGCAATATGAAAACAAAAAAGTGAGTCACCATTGGTGACTAGAATGAGAATATAGAAATTGACCTAGTTTCTTGTCTTAGCTGAAACCAGGTCCCGGCGCGCTTGTCCGGCTGCGTTAGGCGGTGAATCCTCGTGGGTTCTTTTCCTGAGGGAGGGAGAGAAAGGGCAGGAAAGGAGGCGCAGAGAGTGAAGACAGCACACGGAATCCGACCAAGCCTCTCTTTTATTCTTCTTCCTCTTTCTTCTCCTCTTTCCAGAAAACACTCTATCTTATATATGGTTTGGGGTGGGGAGCTGCCCCAGGTCGGTTGCCAGGTAACAGAGTCAAATGAATATTAGAGAAAGGGGAAAAAACCGAAAAGGAAACTCCAAACTCCGGACACAGCATCAAAGGGAAGCGCGCAGACTAGCGTCTGCAATGCTGGGCAGGGGAAGCTTAACGCTGCATTCCCGAATGCGGATCGGTCTTTTGTGCACCTTGGCCATTCTAAGTCTGGCCCAGCATGACCGTCACCAAAATCCTGGACCAGGAAATGCACTCTCCAGCCTCCAGATGTAAATCTTGTTTTTTGGTTGCTCCCTGGAGAGCGATATAGCCTTCCCTGAGGCGGCCAAAAGCTCGGCGGCTCCCAACAGTTTCTAATTAGGGAAAAAGCAGAATATCATTTTAACTACCTCTTATGTTGGTAGACAAGCGAATATGCTCTTAAATTAGAAGAATAAGAACTCTGCTATCTCCAGCATATTTTTTTAATATTTTTTTAATGTTTTTATTTATTTTTGAGATATTTGAGAGAGAGACAGAGCATGAGATGGGGAGGAGCAGAGAGAGAAGGAGACACAGAACTGGAAGCAGGCTCCAGGCTCTGAGCTAGCTGTCAGCACAGAGCCCGACGTGGGGCTCGAACCCACGAACGTGAGATCTGACCTGAGCCGAAGTCGGAGGCTTAACCGACTGAGCCACCCAGGCACCCCTCTCCAGCATATTTTTAAGATTTTAAGCTACTTTATTAAAAACATTACTTTTCTGTTTTTGTATACTTCTGTGTATGTGGAGAACAAGTTGACCTAGAACTCTTGGCATAAACACAAGATTTCAGGGATTCTGGAATGCTACTGTATTTTTGTCTTTAATTTTTCCTACAGATGATAACCACTTCAGTTTCTTTTTAATAAAGTCACATGGCAAATTAATATAAGGAAATGCATAATAAAAGACGTATGCCAACATCACACATCTAAGTCCTTTTTAATCCATGTAAAAGCAGACTTTCTTCCCTTTACTTTTAACAAGGTTAATTCATAGAAATCTCTATAGGACATTTCTCTTGATTGAGAAAGACTTGTAGCCCTTTAAATATTAGAGCTGTGCTGGAATGTCCATAAATAATTCCTACTCTCCCACAAACCAGAGTGCTAGGAAATGTGCAGACACTGCAGATTTTTACTGTTTTCTGCACTTGCATTCATATTACAACAAATGAGAATAGATTTCTAATATCCATTTCTATTACATGCGTTAACTGAAGCTGTGGGGGTAAAATGAAAAATTTCCTATGATTTGAGACACTAGGAAGGCCCATATTCTTATATGTGAGCAGAACATTCAGTATTTCTGCCTTTTTTTTTAGAGTAGCTTAAAATGTTCTAGTGTTTGCTAAAGGTTGCAGAGCATTCAAGCACCATTTTGTTAGTTTAATTGTAGCCCTTCCTGTTAATATTTTTGGAAGGATGAACCAGTTTCAATTAAAAGCCTGAAATGAGAGGAAAATTAAGCCAAATTGAAATGTACATGAACAAGTGTAGATCCTGTACTTCTTGGCATTATTTTCTTTCCAGTGGATAATTAGCATGAAAATGCACTGTAAAATTGAATTATAAAGAAAGTTGTCTTTCTATCCACAAGTGAAATTAAAATAAATCTGGTATTTAGGACAATATGATTTTTTTCATGTTGATTTGCCTATGTCAATTGATTTCTTTAATATGGAGGAGATTAAAGATGTAAGTTTCCATACCATAAACTTTTTGGTGCAACATATACCTGTATATCCCCATTATTTGGCAACACACATTACAAATACGTGCCAAAAAGGAGTTAGATAATCAATGACAAAGTTGTTATGTGGTCTCTGAAGACTTAAATTGATGGAATTCTGCTAGAGACATAAAAGTTGTTTCCCTGCTGTTCACATCTGTTGCATTTCGGGAAAAAAAAAAGGAAGAAAGAAAGAAAATGTTATGTGAAGAGCTGATGCTTGCATAGCTGACTCTTCCTGATTTGTGCTGAGGACAGCTGAAGCTTCACTCTTGGCATCTTCCACTGCACATTGTCATCAGCAAGGTGGGAACATATCCCTGAATTAAATTAGAATTCAATGAGAAAATCTGATTTGTTTGACAGAAATTCACTTTCTAGTCTAATCTGTAGAAAGGCCACTGTTTTAAAAGTTACTACAACAATATTTGAAAATATTACTAACAGTAATCTACCTGCAAGAAAAAGTCATTTTGAAAAGTTTTCTCAAAGAGAGGAAATCATAAATATCATATGAAAACTAACACCTCTGTGAAGGTGAGGAAAAATCCTGCAGCCACAAAAGACTAATGAAGGGACATAATTAAGTGTTCTACAAACCTTGAGTTTATAACCAATTCTAACTCACAGTATTTTCTCCTTTCCTTATCTCTTTTTTTCTTTTTACTCTTCTTTTACATTTTATGAAGATCTAGGCTATTCTTCTACCTCCTTAAAAATAAACATGTTTATTAGTGTCAGGAAATGCTAAAAGCATTTACATCTAGTATGTCAATTAACACTTTATACTATGACATAATGTCATTATTATTTTTATAATATTATAGATAAGGAAACAGATTTAAAGAGATTAAATAAATTGCTTAAGTACTACACTAATAGCTATAGAGCCGGGATACCAATCGTAAGTCTCTGTCAAGATAGACCCTTAAAGCTCTGCTGTAGAAATGGAAAGAACTAGATAACAGAAAGTCTTGATAGGATGTAGGCACCCTGCAGAGAGGAACGTGAGAAAAAAAGTAGATCAGATTTATTTCTTCTCTAAGGATTTCTGTAACAGGATAGGGAGCCTTGAAGGAAAAGTTCGGGCACACTGATAAATTAAGAATGAGAATTCTGTGGGACAGCCAAATTCTCACCTGGAGGTAATGGTAAATCCATGACTTAGAGATGCAGACAAAAGAGTGAATTAAATGTAGGTTGCAGTTAAAACCATGGGGGTAGAGGAGATCATTTAGTGGAAAAAGGGAAAAAAAAAAGATAAAGGGGTTAAGTCAAGAAGAAAAATACCCAGCAATGATTATGAGAATAAATAGCAATAATGTCATGAAAAGAATTAGTGTCTTAGACATTATGAAGTGAGAATTTAAAGTAAAAAGGAATAGTTACTACGGTCACATGCCACAGAGAAGTTAAGTCAAAGTTACAGCTATAGGATTTGAATATTAACAGCTAATTAGATAATTATTGGAGAGAAAAGTGAGCCAGAAGGAGATTTTCAGGATAGAAGAAGTAAATGAGCATTAAGCACTTGAAAATAGACTATAACCTCTTAGCAAACGACATAGAGAGTTAAACATGAGGATGACAGATTGAACTATGATTTTTTAACAAGGTGCTGGCTATCAACCAAAGATGAGGAAAAAGAAATAAAATTCATTGTTCTCATTCACTTTATATTATAGTGGTAGTCAAAAGAGAATTCCCTTCAATCATATTTTCCAACTCCACATGGATGCCTGTAAGAAGTATAAGAAAAATAAATATGGTATTCTGGGGAGAAATAAATATGTCATTGTAATCATACCTTGTCATACCCTATCTAAAAGCAATTTGAGAGAGCCAACAGAACTTTCTGTACTTTTCCATCTTATTAGTCTTTTCTACAGTTGACACCACTGTCTAGTGTTTGGGAGGCACCCAAGATGAAACCTCTTTCAGAAACTTTGGAACTCATGTAGTAAGAGTCTGCAGAAAGCATTAACGAACTTTTCTCATTTTTACTTCAAATGGAGTTACATAAACTTAGAGGACCGGGGGGAACATGTAATATTTTAAGTTTTAATTTAAATTCCAGTTAGTTAACATACAGTGTAATATTAGTTTCAAGTATACAT
Organism: Suricata suricatta; assembly: GCF_006229205.1. Classification (NCBI taxonomy): domain Eukaryota; kingdom Metazoa; phylum Chordata; class Mammalia; order Carnivora; family Herpestidae; genus Suricata; species Suricata suricatta. Next base: position 66,582,446 of record NC_043708.1, on the reverse strand, counting down.
TATAGTGATTCAGCACTTCTACAGGAGCCCCACCGGTGCTCACCTCAGCAAGTGCCCTCCTTAATGCCCGTCACCCACTTTACCCATCTTCCCACTTCCCTCCTCTCTGATAACCATCTATAGTTAAGAGTCTATTTCTTGATTTGTCTCTGTCTCTTGATTTGTCTCTCTCTAAACTGGATCCAAACTGCCTAATTTATACCTTGAATCTATCACTTACTAGCTCTGATCAACTTGCTAAATGTCTCTGTTTCTGTTTACTCATATGTTTATGAAGGGTAATATTAGTTTTTATACCAGGTTGTTTTTATGATAATTAAATAATCCAATTGATTGTTAGCTCTTTTGATAATGTTGATATTATTATAACTAAAATATTAATTGCTTTTGATTTCTTTCACCAGTGTTTTATAGTTTTCAGAATACAAGTCTTTCACCACTTTGGTTAGGCGTATTCCTAGGTATCTTATTTTTCTTGGTGTAATTGTAAATGTGATGCACTCCTTAATTTCTCTTTCTGATCTTCATAATTGGTATATAAAAATGCAACAGATTTCTTTACATTGTTTTTTGTATCCTGCTACTTTACTGAATTCATTTATCAGTTCTACCAGGGTTTTTGGTGGAATGTTTTGGGTTTTCTATATTGCGTATCATATCATCTGCAGTTAGTGAAAGTTTTACATCTTCCTTGCTGATCCTGGATGCCTTTTGTTTCTTGTTGTCGCCTGATACCAAAACCAGATGAGGACTCCCACTGAAAAAAAGAGAACTACAGGCCAATATCCCTGATGTACATGGATGCAGAAATTCTCAACAAAACACTAGTAAACCAAATCCAGCAATACATTTAAAATAAGCATTCACCACGACCAAGTGGGCTTTATTCCTGGGTTGCAAGGGTGGTTCAATATTTGCAAATCAGTCACTGTGAAAAACCACATTATAAAAGAAAGACTACTGCCCATATGGTCATTTCAATAGATGCAGATAAAGCATTTGACCAAGTACAACATCACGATAAAAAGCCTCAACAAAGTCGGGTTAGAGGGAACATACCCCGACATAATAAAGTCATATATGAAAAACCCACAGCTAATATCCTCCAGGGGAAAAAACTAAGAGCTTTTTCTCTACAGTTGGGAATAAGACAGATCCAGACACCCACTCTCACCATTGTTACTTAACATAGTACTGGGATTCCTAGCCACAACAGTCAGGGAAGATGTATGTATTTAAGCAATTTTTTTAGACCTATTTACTGAAGTGAAAAAAGTCACTGGTGAGATAAACAGGAAAAGAAACACACAAAAAAAGCAAAGTTACCATTAATATCGTCTTTACTTTCAAGTGTCCTTGAAATCAAAAACAAACCCCAAATGCTAGGTATAAATTCTGATTAAAGAGAATGGCAATATATTTTACTATTTACTATTTTTTTTACCTAAGTAAGTATTTTGAAGTATAGTATTTGCAATGGACTCTTTGTATTAGACATTTCTACTCATTCATATGCTTTCCAGCTTCCACAATTGTAATGCTATTGTCTTTTTTCTCTTTCTTTTCACTTTTGTGCGTTAATGACTTAAAAATTTACTTTATTGTTGGTTTCATAGATGTTCATTAGGTAACAAAATAGGTAAATGTAGATATGTATATTCAACCAACCATCCCTTCCTTAATTTCTACTCATCTTCAGCTTTTCTTGAAATACATTGGAAAGATTATACTAACCAACACCATTACAATGCCTGGCAGTGTTAATATTCAATACACGTTTGCTAAATTAACTATCACATGAAGAATGCATGAATAAAGAAAACTTGACTGTCTTTGGAGTGATATTGATGAGCGAATTAGTAAATATAATAGTAAACAGAAGCAGTTGAGAACATATGTGGACTCTTTGCCACTTGCAATTGAAGGTTAAAATTTGAAAAACCATGTATTTATGAGCAGTGAACAGATGGCTGTGGATATGAAGTTAAAAATAGGATTTTAAAATCCGTATTGTCAAAGACATTGGATCTCACAGTACTCAGAATAATGTGGCTAGCAAAACATTCATATTATATCAGAATAATTTAAAATGACATATCAGAGGAGGGAATTCTCAAAAAAGAAAACATAAACTAGATTTTGTAAAAAATATAAAAGGAGATGTGTCATATTTATAATCATTGTATAGAGAATGCATAGGAAATACATATATAGATATAAATATATTGATATGTGGAAATTAATAACTTTTTACCAAAAATGCAAATAAAGTGTGGACCTGATATTTTAGTAGAAGTAGGTAGGTGTGTCCTCATGGTTATACCCGAAGTTCAGTGGAATAGTATTCATAATTGGAATATGGCTGTTACTTTTAGGAAAGAATTCTAGTCAAAGGAGTTGGATGTAAGAAGTATATAGATGCAAAGTAGTCCACAAACTAGGTGGGGACAATGGTCTCACCAAATATCCAGTTTGTATACCACTTCTCACAATTAAACAAAATCATATACTTGGTTTAGAGCAATGGATTATGGCCAAAATTGATATGTAACATTTCTGAGACATAATGATGATGGTATGCCCATGATTTTCTGGTTGACATGCAAAGAATTGTAACATTCCGGGTAGTAGAGATCTTGGTCAGCCTGGGGCCTTGAATGGCTACATGGAGCAGAAGATACCTCCCACTACCAAGTTCTCTTGAGCATATTACATGAACAAGAAATAAACTATCCATGTGGTTTTTAAGCAGTTTATATGTTACAGTGCACCATAACCACCTCATCAAGGTAAATGCATTAGTGAATTTAGTGACAATTGTTAGAGTGATGGAAAACACACTTTAGCAAAATGTTAGCAAAGAAGGAAAACATACATGTGAAATGAGAAAAACATATCCAATTTTGACTAGAACTTTTATTCAGTTAAAACAAGAAAATCGGTCCTTTTTTATTTGCCTAGCTGAAAAGTTAAGACTTTGAATATCTGTCTACCTTTTTACAGGATAGTTAGGGCACAGAACTCTATTATTGGCACAACGTGGTCATTGTAAAAAATACAAATAAAAATTAGGGTGTGCCATCAAATATATGAACCTCAGGGAATATGTTAAAAACTACAAAAATAGAGGGTGCAACACCATGGTTGAAATAATAAAAAAGAGAAAGATTGAAGATTGGCAAATGATTGTTAAAAAATAGTCAAAAGCAAAAAAATATTTTTAAATATCAAAGAAATACTAAAAGGAAAAACAAGCAGCTAAAAAAAAAATGACCATAACCATGTAGATTGCTATTCTTCCAGTTCAAATTTTTAAAAAATGAGTCAGAAACGTGGCATCAAGTTAAGAACTCTGACTTAAACCTCTAAGGATATTGACAATGAGATTAGACTTAGAAGTGAGCCAAGGGTACCAGAAACAAAGAACATTTTAAAATTTGTTTTGATATTAAAAAAAAAAGAGACCCACAACTGAAGCAATATTTGCAGAAAACAAAATTAGTAGAACCCAGTTTTATTTTGCTGCATCAAAGATGGTCTTGAAAGTGATTAACATAGTATATCGTGCTTTAATGAGAAGAATACATGAGGCAGGCACGAGTATATGAGAAAGCTACCCATGAAGTTTAATTTCATCATGAACATCAGGCCTGTATAAATTAATAGAATGGTATAAGAAGTATAGAGAAATCATGGGGCAGGGGAATAGAATTTAAAAATGAGGGTGCCCAAGTGACTCAGTCAGTTGAGCATGTGACTCTTGATTTCAGCTTGGGTCATGATCCCAACGTCATGGGATTGAACCCTCTGTCAGACTCCACATTGAGCTTGGGGCCTGCCTAAGATTCTCTCTCTCTGTCTCTCTCTCTCTCTTCTACTGCCCCTCTCCCTTGCTTGCACAAACACACACACTCTCTCTCTCTCTCTCTAAAAGAAAAATAAATAAATAAATAAATAAAAGAAAGAAAAGAAAATGAAGATGGGCTAGGATTGCAGTTTTCAAAACACTGGATTCTGAGAATGATTAAGTATAATGAGCATCTCCAGGAAAAAAAAAATTAGAAAATGGACTGTTAAGCACAAGAGTAATCATAAAGGGATATTAGGGTTGTTAGAACCAGCACTCCATAGCAAGGCTTGCTGAACTGATTTTACTTATTTATTTGGAGTATATTTCAGAAATTAGGAAAAAATTAATATTTTAATATTCTCATATGTGTAGTGGCACAATTTTTAAAATAAACACATTGATGAGTAGATGGGGTCACATGGATTCTGATATCTTTGCCAAATATTAGTGGGAGAGAAAGGGATATGTGTCTGTTGTCTCATTGTCCTACAGGTGACCTCTTCCAAAATTTTACCATGATTTTAATGAAACGTAAAAAGTATGCTTATTGAATTTGATAATGACACAGCTCAGAAATCATGCTAATGATCTGAAATACTGAATCCTTTATTTGAATAAATTTGGAATGACTGAGGTAAAGCCGAGCAAGAAAAATTCCAAGGTTTCTCAGATGACCCAAATCCAAATTTACAAATAGAAGTATACTGAGCATAGGAGCAGGTGTTATTTCCACCCTACATCATCTGAAGAAGCTGTCGTCCCACCAGTAAATATTTATAAACTGCCTACTATGTGCAGGAGCTTAGTCTACTGAGGATCTGTCAAATAATAAAAAAGATTTTAAGCCTAGAGAAGGAAGAAACACAAAAGTTTAAAATATTTCAGAATCTATAGTTCAGATAAGAGATTATACTTTTCTGTTTAGTTCTAAAAGATAAGAACTAGTGGCCAAAAGTGGAGGTATATTAAATATAAAGAAACTTTCTATTCATTGAAACTGTTCATCAATAGAGTGGGATACCTGGTGAGATTAGGGTCCACTTCTTTTTGATCAAATAGGCCTTGAGGTGCATGGGTGGCTCAGTAGGTTAAGCATAGGACTTCCACTTAGGTCTTGATTCATGGTTTGTGGGCTTGAGCCCCACATTGGGCTCTGCACCAATGGTGTGAAGCCTGTTTAGGATTCTCTCTCTCCCTCTTTGCCTCTCTCCCTCTCTCTCTCTCTCTCTCTCTCTCTCTCTCTCTCTCTCTCTCTCACACACACACACACACACACACTCTCAAAATAAATAAACAACAAAAACTAAAAAGGTCAGATTATGGGGTTGATCTGATGTGGAAGATGATGCTTTAGTTTCTCAAAAAATGGTGTCTGTTATCCCTCCCAAGATTCTATAGTTACATTATTCTTAACAGGCAGGTACTAGAATATATATAGTATTGATGCTTCTATTGCTTTAAAAACAATTGGTTCATGTCTAGCAGAAAACTGAGACAGTAATGGTGGATATATTAAATTTAAGTAACTTGAGCTTCAGTTACAAAAACAGAGAGTTGTTGTGAGGAATAAAGCAAGTGGTACATGTGCAGCTGAACTAATGTGAGTTCACTCCTTGGTGAGTTACAGGTAGAGACTTCACCAGGTGGAGTTGTCACACAAAGGAAATGATTTGCAGCAATGAAGGAGACGACAAGAATAAGTGTTTCAAAGTCGTAACTCCTCAGGCGGGAGTAGGTGTGTTTCTTCTATTTAGGGTTGGGATGGATATTCAGAAAGGGGAGTTTTGTCATCCCATGAGAAGGTGGGCATACGGCCGCACAGGCACACTTAGAAACACCCCTATACATGCATCCTGTGTTATGGTAATGAAGCTTCTGCTCCTCTTTTGATGGAGACTAACATTGTAGGCGGGACCTAAATAACTTCTCTTTCTGGGAACCCCTGACTCTGCTTACACATGAGTATTACAATTAGCATACTTTAGTACCACACTGAAGTGCTATTGTCACATTTTGTTATTACTGCGACATGTGCCTTAAAGAAAAATACACCAATCAGGACAGGCTGAAGGAGCAGGGTTTTCAATTCTTATATTCCCTTACAAAACCACTGCATCTCTAAATGAGAGTCTATAGGTACAGGAATAAGCTGCTCGTTTTAGTTAAGGGAAAAATCTGCCATACGAAGGGAGTTAGATGTATGATGTTGATTCCCTGCAGGATGGAAAGGATGATATCATTAGTATTAAAAACTCATCAACACCCAGCAGGTTACTGAGGTTGTGGTTGGAAATGCTAAGTGATACTGACACACAAATGTTTTCAGGGTCATTTGTGGAAAGAGTGTAGAATCAGAACTATATACTCTTAGACTTGTTGAACAGAGAAAGGAATTTGAAAAACAAAATAGTTGAGTTTGCAGAGGAATAGTCCTATTCCAAGGTTACTGCTAGTTAAATGATTGACACTGACTCTCCATCTTCCCCCTGTAAAATAAAAAAAATTCAGTTGAATATATTTTAAAGATCTAATTGGCTTTATGGAATGATTCATGAATCAGTCAGCATCCCCTTTAGCACATAGAAGAGAGCTCCAAAGGGCTGCAAAAAGGTGGGACAATGAAGTCATAAATAACCAAACAAAAAGGATAATTTTCAGCCAGATCTCTTTGGAAGACAAAAGGGTCTTCTCAGATGCCACTCCCGGGGAAGGGTGACACTGCAGTTGGGCTAGGTTTGGTGATGTGGGTCTAATACAAATGACTCCATTTTAGGCCTTTGGTTTTCTTTTTAATGTGCCACAAAACAGCACAGGAGAGATGTGTTAGCTGTTTACCATTTTAAAAGTTTAAACAGTTGATTCTATAGAGATTCTGGTTTAAAAGGTTAGAAAAACCCTGCTACTCTAATTCTTAGTTCCCAGAGTGACCACTAGAAGATTAAGGTGAAAAAGAGCAATATTGAAAAAGGAAGCTTGAACTATCTGAGTAATAATTCCAGTTTAATTAGACAAGTTTATATTTGAAACAGAAAATCCAATGGGAGAATCAATTTACTCTACAACAGTTTATATTATTTTTAAGTTCATACATTTTAATTTTAACTCCTTTACAAAATATGCCAATAGTAATTTAATTAATTTAATCCTAGGTCTTTGAAAGGGAAGCTTCTTAGATCAATATTTCCAATGCTTTGACTTAATACGTTAAAATCTTACCCTACAGTTCTCTTTGCAGTTTTCCAGCCCCCAAACTGTGAAGGAAAACAGAATTTGCCATGCCATAAGTGTCTCTGGCATAAGGATTATTTTGAGCTGGTAATTTTTTAAAAAACAGCAGACATGGGAGCTCCTCTAAAACCAAGGAGAAGTTGCTTTTTTGTAAGAGACCTTTACAGTTATAAGGGAAATCTCCATTGTAAGGGTGTCTTCCTATGTGTTCACGAAAGAGGTGGATAACTAAATTTAGAAGTTCTTATCAGTGAAGATGGCATGGATTTAATCTGTATTAACAACCATATCCTTTTTTACCATGCTTTGCCTGATAACCTCCCATACCTGGCTCCCGTACCCTCCAAATCTTCTTCTATCTTTAGAGGGGGATGATATGTAAGAAATAGTTGGGTCCTTTTGGAGAGTTACTGTTTTCCTGGGTCTCCCCTATGTGTACAAGCAGTTTGCATCCTATGAAACTTGTATTTCTTTTTCTCCTGTTAATCTGTGTTTTATTATATGGAGGTCTCCTCCACGAACCTAGAAGAGTAGAGAGACAATTATAATTATTTTTCCTCCCCTACAACTGTCTTTAATAACTCCCCTGTTGTGCCTCATTCATGAAAAAAATAGGGAGCCTAAATGGAGCACTTTTTTGCAACTGCTAACTGCCAGTGCCATTCAATAGCATGCATTACCCAAAAGTACAGAATCTTAACTTCCTCCCTTCTGTTCATTTCTTTGGAGATAACAATAGCAAGTATTTGCCAAGTAATTTAATAAGTCTTTAAAGTCTGAAACTGGGGATTTATCACTGTACTTAAGTTTCAAGGCATAAATACCACTTATTTGACAGTCACAAACTTTACTAATAAAAAGAAAAAAGAAAGCTCAAAGTAGCTCAGAAATAAGTTCATCAGCTTAGCTTCTCACTCTTCTTTTCTTTCCAAGCTAAGCTAGTAGAACCATTATTGCCATAACTCATGCAGAAGAGGATGAAGGAAGTTGGAGGGAGAATCTAATGATAGATATATATTGATGGATATAGATAGAGATGAATATATATATCCATGAATAATATATATTACTTAGGTTTTCATATATATATGAGTAATATATATATTACTTAGGTTCTCCCTCCAACTTTCTTTCTTCATTTATATATGTGTAATATTTCTGTCTTCTGTTGTCTATAAAACTGGATTTTTGTTATTGTTGTTGTTTTCTCAGCTGTTAATAGGCATAGCAGTCACCCAAAGGTTCTATTAAAACGTAGATTCTGAATCATTATATCTGGGCTGGAGGCCTGAGTTGTTCATTTCTTTTCTTTCTGTCCTTTTTTTAATGTTTATTTATGTTTGAGAAAAAAGAGAGAGGAAGAGAGACAGAGCTTGAGTGGGGGAGGGGCAGAGAGATGGAGACAGAATCCAAAGCAGGCTCCAGGCTCCAGGCTCCCAACTGTGAACTGTGAGCTTCCAGCACAGAGCTCAATGTAGGGTTCCAACCCACTAGCAGTGGGATCATGACCTGAGCTGAACCGACTGAGTCACCCAGGCACCCCGAGATTTTTATTTCTAACTAACTCTCAGGTTATGGTGATATTGACTGGGTTCCAATCACACTTTTAGTGAGAAGGGTCTATGATCTTAATATCTTTACTTTTCTCCTGATGTCATCTTAATATTACTGTTTGAGTTCTTCTCATTTGATTCTTCTCCGAATTGGCCAATATATCTAGGTGTTTCTACATTAGATCGATTTATTTATCTTTTTGCAAAATTGATCTGTTTATTTACTTATTTATTTTGAAGCCCTAATTGTGGTATTAGTGGAAAGAGGTGGAGAGTGTGATGCAGGACAATGGTTACTGTGGATAAAGCCTATAAGTGGATGTAGTATAAAGTTTGTAGGAAGCTCTGTAATGGAACCACCATAAGTTTGCTCCTTGGTGAGTTAGAAACTGCACCAGGTTGAGTTGTTGCATGAAGAAAACTTTATTTGCAGCAAATAAGGAGATCATGGGGAGTGGATTCCAAAGCCATGACTCCCTAAACAAGGGTGAATGGATTCCTTTTATTAAGGGTTAGGTTGAATGTTTAGATAAGGATGCCTTGTCATTGTACATAGAGGTGGGCATAAGGTCTCATATGTGTCTTAAGGAAACACATGTATACACACATTGTATGTTATGTAAATGAGGCTTATTCTCCTTCTTGGGTGGAGATTTTAGTGCTATGATGAGCTAATGGTAGTTGTTGGTCATTCTAGAAGTCACTCCATGATCCATTGGTGCAAGTGTGAGACAGGGGTTAAGCTCAAACTGGTCTGGGCCAGCTGGAGGTCTTGTGAGAGCAATAGCTATTGCTCCACGAGTAGTTTCACTTTGCATGCATTTGCCTGAATTCAGAAATAGGCTGGAAAGAAGAGCCTAAGGGAAAATGTGGGACAAAGGTGGGTGAGTATAGGCAGGTGGGCAGTAAAAGTCAGATCTTAGGGTCTCGCTGGTGACCTGTCTACAGCAGAGTGCAGAAGGGAGGGACACTGCTGAGTTTCATCTCTCTCCTTCTGTATTTTAAGCACCAGATTCATATAAATAGCTCTGGCTTCCACTTACTGAGCACATTCTCTATTCCAGGTTCTAGTTTAACACTTTTAAGAATATTTATTTTGAAATACTTTTAACATAAAAGTTTTTTATCCCCGTTTATAGTTAAGGAAAGATAATTCACTTTATTTAAAAATTGGGATTAATGAGTCTGTTAAAAATAAAGTAAATACTTCTCAACTCAGTTTCTGAGGGCAGTATTACCCTAACTCTAAAACTAGGTAAGAGAGTACAACAAAGAAAATAGAAAAAGAAAATTATAGACTGATACCTCTCATAAACCTAGATGTAAGGATCATTAACAAATATTAGCAAATCAAATTCAGCAATATTGAGGAAAAAACCATAACAACCAAGTGAATTTTATTCTAGGTATGTAAGACTGTTTCAACATATGAAAATCACTCAGTGTAATGTACCATATCTGTAGGATAAGGCAGAAAATCGCATGATCATATCAATTGATGCAGAAAAAGTATTTGACAAAAATTAATACCATTAGTGATAAAAATGATCAGCAAACTAAAAAGAGAGGGAAACTTCCTCAACTTGATAAATATAACTACAAACAAAATCTATAGCTATAATACTTTATTGTGAAAGACTGACTATTCCTCTAACATTGTGAATATGACAAATGTGTCTACTCTTACTACTCATTCTACACAGTGTTACAAATTCTAGTCTATACAATAAGGGGGGAAAGGTATGTGTGGGGGAGGATAGGAAATAAAATCAATCAGATTGTAAAGGAAGTAGTACAACTATCTCTATTTGCAGATGACCTGATTAGCTAGATAGAAAAATACTGATTCTCCTAAAATAACTAGAATTACATGGGTTCAACAAGATTTCCAAATACAAGACACACACACACACACACACACACACACACAAGTAGAATTTCTATATGTTAGTAAGGAACACTTTAAATCTACATCAAAACTGTAGTACCATTTAAAAATGTTCCAAAGAATGTGAAATGCTTAGGTGTAAATCTAACAAAACATACATAAGATCTGTCTGCTGCAGTTTACAAAATGTTGATTAAAAAATAAAAGAATATCTGAGTAAATGGAAAGATCATGCTCATGGATTGGACAACTCAATATACATAATGGGGAGAAATAATTCTCTGACTCAAAAATTCTTCTAGCTGGACTAGGAATCAAATTGACATGAGATAGATTAACAGGAGAAAATAAAATTTAATAGCATACTTACAGGGAATCCATACATGGAAATTCCAATGACAATAAAACAACACAAAACTTTCATGAACTAAGGAGAGGGGTAAGGTCTTCGATACAAAGGGGAAAAAGACTATTAGTATTTGGAAGACAAACTTTGCCCTATTAGACAGATAAGTGTCTTAGGTAAAGAGGAATCTCTGTTAATAGCTCTCTTCCTGGTATAAGTAGGCAGTTGAGGGAAGGGTAAAGAGCTTCTCCTGAATCTGCGGGGACTTGATTGCTTTTAATTTGAAGTAATGTTCATGCTACAGTGGCCCAACCTGGGGCAGCTTGCCATTGCCCCTACAGAGAAAATAGAAATTTAATGCAATTTTTATTAAATTCCCAGCAAGGTTTTGTCAACGTAGATAAACATACTCTAAAATGTGTATGTAAAAATAAACACCTTAGAATACTCAAAGCAATTTTGAAAAAGAAAAGTGAATTGGGAAAAACCATTCTTTCTGGTATTAAGACTTACTATATAGTTATGGTGGTTATAGTATATAGCATAGTGAAGTAGACACTGTAATCCCATTACAGAGAGAGTTACACAGATCAATGGAACAGAATAAAGTGACAAGAAATAAGTCCACATAAATATACTCAATTGATTTTTGACAAAGTTACAAAATGAATTCAATGGAGAAAAAAGTGTGTTGGAGCAATTTCATATATAGGTAATAAAAAGAAAGAGAACCTCTACATAAGTCTCACACCTTAATAAAACATTAGCTCAAAATAGATTACCGATTTAAATTTAAAATATAAAAGTGTAAGAAATTAGGCAGAGAGGAAGGAGAAAATCTTCATGACTTAGGGCTAAGTGAAATTTGTCAAACTTGACACCAAAAATACAACAATAAAGAAATAATAATAATCTCTCATCAGATGTAGAATATTTGCTGTGCTAATGATCATATTAACAGAATGAAATCAGAGTCTGCGATATACTATTTGCAAATTACATATCCAACAGAGGACTTTTATCCTGAATACATAAAGGACTCTCAAAGTGAACATTTTTTCATTTTTTATTAAAATTTTTTTTGTTAATGTTTATTTTTGAGAGAAGGAGAGACAACACAAGTCGGGGAGGGGTAGAGATAGAGGGATATATAGAATCTGAAGCAGGTTCCAGGCTCTGAGCTGGCGGCACAGAGCCAGATGTGGGGCTCAATCCCGTGAACCACAAGATCATGACCTGAGCCACTGTCAGACTCCTAACCAACTGAGCTACTCAGGTACCCCTCAAAAGTCAACATTTAAAAAACAATTAATCCAGTTAGAAAAAGGGCAAAAGATACATCAAATAAGCACAAGAAAATGTTATTCAACATCATTAGCAATTAGGGAAATGGAATTAAAACCACAATTTTAATCCAAAGACTAAAATACCAAAAAATACTAATAACATCAAATTCAGGTAAGGCTGTGGAAAAACCGTATCATTCATACATTGCTAGTGGGAATGTAGAATGGTACATATAGCTATTTTGGAAAAATAGTCTGGCAGTTTCTTGTAAAATTAAAGATCTGTACTACATAGGACCCAACAGTTGCATTCTTGGACATTTATCCCAGAGAAATGAAGACTTACCATCACACAGAAACCTGTACACAAATGTTCATAGCAGCTTCATTTGTAATAGGCCAAATTGGGAAATACTCAAATGTCTTTCATTGGATGAATAGTTAAACAGTCTGTGATATACCCATACCTTAGTAGATTGTTCAGCAATTAAAAGAATAGTCTATTGATACATGTAACAACTTGGATGAACTTGAAAGAAATTATGATGAGTGAAAAAAATGCAACCTCAAATACAAATCTAGCCTGTATATGATTCATTTATATGTTCTTGAAGTAATGAAATAATAGAGATGGAGAAGGTAGGCAGAGATTATGAATGGAGTGATAGGGGGTGAGTGTGGCTATAAAGAGTAACACAGGGGACCCCTAATGGATGGTACAGTGCCGCATCTTGACTGTGGCAGTAGTTACATGGGAATATACATATCACAAAATTGCACAGAAATTCATTTACACATATACACATACACATGAGTAATGTATAACTGGTAAATACTCTAGTCTCCTGAAAGGCTTTTAAAGTACAGCACTATTTTTCTGATTATGATTATGATTTTAGGCAAACGCTATTATAGAGACCTTTCTCTGGCTTAGCTTCAGTTATTTTGCATTTTCCAAAATGTTTAAAGTTAGTTTTTCCAACCTAAGTGAATTCTTTCTAAATTGCTAGTTCTGGGGGTTTTTTGGGTGGTTTTTTTTGTGTGTGTGATTTTTCCCTTCTTTCTGCCTTAAACATAGAATCACATCTGCTTAACTCTGGGATTGTTGAGATTTCATGGGGAATTTGGGGAATAGGAGGCATCTTGGCATGGAGATTATCATTACTTTTTGATCCGCCTCCAGTAAGCATTCTGACAATTCCTCCCACACCTTCTACTAAAAGTTTTCTCCTCAGGCTAATTGACTGTTAATGGAAGATAAGTAAGGCATTTATACATTCACAACTCTCAGTATACATGATTTATGTCACCCTCTTAAAACACAAGATTTAAATAGCAGTCGCCTGTTTTTTTCTCTGCCACATCAGAAATAGGGTTTGTGGGGTGGATGGAGAGACAGATTTTATTTTCTGCTTGAGTTCTTTCAAGGCCAATGGTAAGATGCTAAAGTTGAAGGTATAGGGATATAAGAAGGGCCAGTTTTTTATGTAAGTTATATATAGTTTGACATTTTTTGAAAAATGTTACATTTTCATTTAAAAGCATTCTTAGCAACATAAATTTTTTATTTCTTTTTTGTGAAAATTTACTTGTGGTTAAGGGTTTGGTAGATTTGGAGTCTATGGGTATAGTAGGTATCTCTACTATATATCTATATTTCTACATATATAGATATAATCTCTGAACTAACTCTTGGCCTCTTCAACACAACAATTTTAAAGTTACACATTATACCTGTAAGTTTTCCTGTCTAAATAAATAAAGATACAGTCATTTAAATATCCTTCTTTCAGACTTGTTGTGGAAATAGGTAGTCATTATTGAAAAATTAAGTAGAATCTTTAGAATAGAATGTGTTCTGACTACATCATATGTCATATTTACAGTTGTCTCACTGATGGTGATTGTTACAAGATAGACTAAGAACTGAATGAATGACTCCCCAAGAGAAATAAATTCTACGCATGGTTATCTAAGTTAATTGTTTGAAAATACCATTTTATGAAGTACAAATAATTCAGTTAATTTCAGGAAGTGGGTCTGTTTTCCTATAAATTCTCTTGAAGCTGGTTCTTCTCTTAACTTACACTTTTACTGTTCAAACATTAATCATCTCAGTAATGTGCCCTTCCTGATTTCCCAAAATGCAAGTTATAGTCTTATTATTCCCAATCTCTCAAATGCAGATCTTACTATGATACCCTCTTTAAAAATATCTCATTATGTTTCAGCACTGCTGACTATGTCATGAATTGCATCTTTACTTTGGATTGCTCAAAGATTACTTGGCAACATGTGAACTATATGTGAAGTAAAAGTGTAAATAACTGCACTTATTCCATGGATGAAAATTTTACAGAAGGGCTAGTAAACTTTTTAAATATAAATAGTGATTTATTATAGAATATCATCAAATGACATACGAATTTTATAATAAAATATGAAACCTCCAAGAAATGTCATGATTGTAAAATCAATCTTCTTTAGATTTTGTTCAAACTCCATACCATAGAATATAGTTCTGTTAGCAATTAGACACTAACAAACACCATATCCTGCAGCTCCATATTATTGACGTTCTTATGAGATATCTCTTATGGAACCTAAGTATAATTCCCAAAACCGCTCATGCTTTTCATCTACCTCAATTTTTTCATGGTGTCTTCTATCCTAGAATACCATTTTCAAGTTTCTCCGAATTGTAAATGCTATTCATTCTCAGAGTTTATAAACTCATGCAAATAGCATAAATATAGTATTCCTCTGCATCAAAATTTTTTCACATAAATCTATTCAAATATACATTATGCTATATTTTGATTATTTGTATATGTTGCTTTTACCAGTTATGAAAGCCTTGAAGTAAGAATATGTCTTATTGTTATTTTTTTCTTTCTGTGGAGTTTTATACTATGACCACAGATCAAATACCTTGATACTCCTCCCTCCAAAGAGTAAGTTTAGATCCCCTTTCCTTGAGTGTGGGCTATAGTTTATGACCTAATGAACAGAATGTGGTAGAAATTACAGAATAACCTCTAAAAGCTAGATTATAATCAATACAATGTAACTAGAAGTGGTTCATCATGCTGCCATGCCAGAAATGTAAATTCTCTTTGGAACCAGTCGGTGGATAACACTGGCAGGATTTTGAAAAGAAATAAAAGTTTTTACAAGCCTTGAGAAACTATGTAGAAGAATGGTGACAGTTTAGCAAGCTCTGCATGAGAGCTGAAAATAAATTTATCTATATCTTAGTAAAACCAGGAGAAAAGGAAGTCTTTGGTGTAATAGTAAAAAGGTAAGCAATAACTATGCCTGCAAAAATATGGAAAGTAGAGAATGTACCTAATGAGGGGAGGTGTCACTATGGAGCCTTCTAGACTAAATGTTGAAGAGGACATCTGATGTCTTGTTGATGCTCATGGTAAAATGTGAGAATAGAGAGATGAACTGAATTAAGCATTGTTAAATAAAAAGGAGCAAGAATTTTATTGCTTTGAAAACTCTCAACCACTTCAGATAGCACAGACCACCAAGAAAACATGTTTATAGATTAAATCAATAGTTGGGACTGTAAAATCTTTGTTAATACATCCTAAAGCTCTAAGGTGATGCTTCATAATGCCATGTAGTCAGGAGAACAAATGCTCTAAAAACTTTTAAGAACATGTATCACAGATCCTCTAACTCAAGTAATAGAGGTGCTAAGAAACTTAACGATAATGCTCATTAGCTTAAGTATAAAGTAAAAAAAAAGTATTAAAGAGACTTTTCAGTTTGACTTTTGTTACATTAAGATCAACAGAGTTTTTAAAAAATTATATTGGTGGAAACAATGTCAGCTGGGACTGAAAGAGATCATCTGAACTAGAGGTAATTTTGCCATTGCAGATTTAAGCCTCAAAGTTCTAGGATGCATTGGATAAACTACCTAGTATGTTATAAAGAAATTTCAGCACAACTATATGAAGTTCACGTTTTAAGGAATAAGATCTCTTACTATTAACCAGTGAGAAACTGACATCTCTAGTGAACAGATATAGCCAACTTGGTAGTACATCTTTTAGTCCATCCAACTCTTAAACTGACTCAAACTCCGGCTAATACCTTGACTCTAACCTCACGTGACACCCCAAACCAGAGCTGCTCAGTGCGTTACTCTTATATTCCTGAATCTCAGAGACATTGATATAATATATATTTGTTGTTGTATGTCATTAAGTTTGTGTTAATCTGTTACACAGCAAGCAATAACTAATTCAATTTTTCCCATCTACTATATAATTTGGTGTGTAGATGTCAGTTATCTAATATTTTCTGGAAAAGAAGAGAGATGAAGACCTTGTGGGTGGAATACAAAATAGAAAAAGTGTGATAAGAAATTATGATATTTAAATTACTTTAAAATTCTCTCAGTGAAAATTTTGATCATGATCTATGTTAAAAGCTATTTGGCTTTAAATGTAAAAATATTTGAATTTATACTGACAAGACAAAGGTGGTGGGCACTGATATCTATTGACTTTTTCTGCACATCAGATAGGTATTGGGTTATGATTTTCATTAAAATTTGTCACATAATCTTAGCAAAAATTTTGGGAGTTAGGTATTATCCACATTTATATATGAGGAGTAGCCTGAATGATATGAAATAATGTGCCCATATTGATAAGTCTAGTAAGTGCAGAGGCTGAATCTGACCCCACCCCTGTTCGATTCCAATTTTTCTAATGTTTTTACTATACTATAAAATACATTATTAAAGATGCTAAGCCAAAATAATTCAGCCCACTGATTCTAGAAGAGCAGGGGGTATTTTCTCTTCCATGTATTATTAATTCAAGGTTTTTACTTAGAAGTTAAAACTGTTTGTAACAGAACAGGGACATTCTAGAGTCAGCTATGTTTACTTACATATTATATATGCTTGAGAAGACCATTTTAATGAATGTAAGTGTATGGGGGTCGATATAAGTAGGCCTCGGAATATGGTTTTTGATAATCTCTATAGAAAACAGAACAACTATTCTACATGTTAAACCTGTAGATTTATACTCTTCCTTCTCTTCAACCCCGTGTTTGATTTTCAACTTTGTTCTCTCCTTCCTTTTTTCTTTCTTATTAAAACATTTGTCTCCTGAATGTTTAATATTTTAATAATAAATTCATCATTAACTAAGAAGTAGAAGAATCAGATCATATGTTAATAAAATTCTGAGATCCTTTATTAAAAATAACACTAACTGTTGTTTACTATGATAATGGAAATAAAGGGTTGAATTAATAAATGTTGCAATGAACATATGAAACAGAGAAAATTTTATATTAACATAGGACAGCGAACACATCAGCACACGTGGGATGTCTCTCTCTGTGGGTATTGGATCATTTATGAAGACTGTAAAATATAAAATATATGTAGGTGCCTGGCTGACTCAATCAGGAGAGCACACCACCTTTGACAGTGGGATTGTGAGGTTCAAGCTCCATGTTGGACATAGAGCTTACTTAGAAAATAAACAAATAATTAAATATATAAATATTTATGAAATATGCATTTGAATTTTAAAAAAAGGTCATTCTAAATCAGTGAAGACATCGAAACAAAAGCCGACGTGGGGCAATTAGGTGACTTGTGGATGAAAACAGTCATGCCTGTTGAAGAGACGTGAGGTAAGAGAGAGGAGATAAGCCAGAGCCTTTTAAGTCCAATCCTCTACTACATATGGTTTGCAAAAGGCAGAGTGAAGCAAGAGGGGTTAGGATCCTATTGCAGTAATTCTAGAAAAGACGACTCAGAACCAGAATTCAGGAGTTTTGTTAGGAAACAATACGAATGGATGAATCTGACCAATATTGAGAGAGAAACTACAGAGAATCTGGGTAAATAAAATACAGAAACCAAAGATAATATCAATGGGTTTAGCTTAAGTAGGTTACAGATGACACCACTCCTAACAGTCTTTGGAAAGCCAAAATGATAAATTGTTTTGACAGTCTTATTAGCATTACTCAGAGTAGACTAACTACTATAATAAATACAGAAATCTCTTAAATAAAACTCACTTTTACATATTTTAAGTATTAACATGAATGTTCCTGGCCTGATGTTTTCTCTAGATGTCTACTCTAAATGGTGTCTCAGGAATACAGGTTTCCTTGTCATATGATTTCTTTAAATTTAAGTCCTTTGAGTCTCTTCCTTTCTGCTGCATAGGTGGGAAAAAAGAAAGTGCATGAGTATTTGTATGGGAAAGTTAATAGCCAGACATCCATGAGGCATAAATCATTATAACTCTGTTCCACTGGACAATCAGAAGATGAGAAAGTAGGAAATCAGTCAGAAGGTTCCAGTTACATAACTACATGTATGGGAACTGAGAAACGTAGTGCACTCAGAAAGAATAGAAAACCAGGTATTGGTGAACATGAACAGTCTCGGAGATATCAAACAGAAAGGTTTTAAAGGCGTCACACAAAAGGGCACAAGTCTGTATATTGAATTTCAGTTAAATGGCAACAGTAAAACATTTCTTCTTTGTCTTAGATTATATTTGAAAGTATTTGTATTTATGAGACTCTGTTAAACTAATTAACACTTTATAAATCAAACTGAAGATAGAAAATCACTCATTTTAGTTGGGACCACATATCTTCAATGAATGTTGTTCTTGCCCAATTATTATGCTCCCATCCATTTCTTCCCTTGACTTGATAGTATTCACTTTTAATTGTAAAAGTTCTTTGAAATAGGCTATTTTCTCTTACTGGACTAGAGTTTCTCCTACATTCAGCCCTGTGGTATATGCCACAAAATTTATGCCCGATAAATTTATTTTTCTATCCTTCTGTATGCTTTCAAAATCTCTAAACAAATGCTTAATTTATCTGTAACATTTATAACTTTATGCTTTATGTTATCAGCTTTGGAATATTGTACACCCTTGCTCATTCACTCAAAAGCATAATCATTTTACTCTCTGGACCTTTATCAGTTTGTGGGGTTTGGTTTTGTATACATGTATGAACTTTACAAATTCATTTTATAAGTTCAAAAAGTTCTTTTAAGTTACCTAAGGAATTACTGATTATGTAATTCTGGCCAGTGAGATTGTGAAAGCATGTTGATAATATCTCAACAAGAAAGGTAATCACCTCTAATCCTAGAGCCCAGAGAATGTTACTTTGTCCTTCTTCTGACATTCTCCATGACTGTTCTGGCTCCATGCTTTGCACTGGAGCTGTTCTCGCTGTGGAGAGAGCCTCGGATTCCCTTAAGTCTAATAAAGCCCAATTAAGGACTGCTAGTTTCTGAGCTGCATACCCTAAGGACACATGTTAATGATGAGTTTAAAATGGTGTCCTATTACGGGCTTATAGAGTGTCAACCACCTTAGCACTTCATTTTTAAAATGAGTGATAATTGGTAAGACTTTAGCATTCCTATTTAAAAGATAAGGAACTACAGATGCAGGCAACTTCAGGGACTTCATCAAGGCTACCCAGACAAGCCACACTTAGAACTTCTTAGAATCTGGGACGATTAAATAATTGAATAATAGAGCTAAGATCCATTCAGCATGGCCCACATTTTTTTTTGAGGTAGATTATATCTATATCTATATCTATATCTTTATCTATGTACCTATATAGACTTTGGGAAGAGGATCCTTCCAGTTTTGACTTAATTTTTAAAGATCTGTCCAGGTTTTTATGGAAAGGAATTCACCAGAATACTAACAGAAATTCCTTTCTGTGTTATGGAAGAGTGCAGCCAAATTTGGGGCTTAGTGTTATGATTTGCAGCTATCGTGAAGATTGTTCTCCGTGATTCTTATTTTTATTAAAAAAAATTTTTAATGTTTTATTATTTAATTTTGAGAGAAAGTGACAGAACAGGAGTGGGGGGGGGGGAGCAGAGAGAGACACAGAATCAGAAGCAGGCTCCAGTCTCTGAGCTGTCAGCACAGAGCCCAATGCAGGACTTGAACTCATGAACAGTGAGATCATAACCTGAGCCAAAGTTGGCAGCTTAACTGACTGAGCCACCCAGGCACCCCTGTTCTTCATGATTCTTAAGAATTACAAGATTACTCAGGAAAAAGGGTGAAACTATGTGGCCAGCATTACCCCATTCTTGGAAATGACATTTGAAGAGTGTATATTTGACACCTCATGCCTTTCTTCTACACCCTGCCCTATGAGAACTTTTTCATGTTTGTGATAATTCACGAGTCGGCCCCAAATTAGAACAGCCATCCTCTTCTGTCCTCTCCTATGTCTCAGGCCACTAAATCATCCATTAGCACAATTCTTTACATAGAAAGAAAATGCCTTGGTAATTCTATTTTTCCTTAAATATTCTGAACCTGATATCATTTGTATAGACATTATAAGATTATAAAGGAGAACATCTAAATACCACAAGCAGGTGTTCATAGATTCAAAGCATTAAGGGCTAGAAAGATGTCTTAATATGTAGCTAGCAAAACTATTATGTATATAGTTCCCATAAAATATGAAAAGTCAGCTAGACTCCCATCTTTTGAGTAAGGAACATCCCAAGTAATACAGTATGCTTAAATAAAAATACAATAAGAGACACTGTTATTTTTACCTGAAAGAACGTGGAAAGAGTGTATGTGTACTGATAACTCAGTAATTGGAAGGCCTCTCTCCAAATAAATGAACCAACTGATAGTCCAAAAACATCATGATGAGAAATGAAACAGTGCCAGAGATTAGAAGACATTAACTCTTTCACACACACACACACACACACACACCCACACACACATTCCAACTCCATAATGAATTTATATGATAAGATATATGCTTAACTGTATGAAAAGTTCTCCAATTTCATATCTGTGCCGAGGTTAGCCTTGAAAATGGTGTGCGGTCAGATAAAGATAATTCTTAGTGGCATAGCTTCCAAGGATCTGTGAGGATTTTCAATAAGTATTCTCACTTTGGGATAATAGTTATAGGTCATAGATACATGCTTCCCAGAAATATATCTTAACAGTTTGGCTGAGGAAGAGGTTTGGCAAGTTTTCTCTTTGGGGCATAAAATATTTAGAACATTTCTAGAAACACTGTGAATATTTGCATTTTCATTCCATTTTCATATATGTTTATGTCTACTGTCTCCTTGATCCCAAAATCATCCCAAACATGGAACCAGAAGGACATTACTTTGCAGTCCAAGTCATGTGGTAAGTAGCAGTAGAGTTTAGTTAAGAAGTGTCAGTAAGATAGGTACCCACTAGTCTCTTGGAAGTATATTATTCTTTAATGGAATTTCTGTCACTGTTGTTTCCCTTAAGGGTAGTGATTATGTCTTAATCTGCATTGTGAAAATCCCATGCTGCCACACCCAAAACTGGGTTCAGTTGTTTGTTCAATAAGTAGATCTACAGTGAGATTCGTGAATTCCCAGATACAAGTTCCACCAGCTGCTTCCAAGTTGCAGGGCAATAATGGTAAGATCACAGAATCACACCTCTGGCTGACTTCCACAGGGGGATGAAGGATAGATGATGAAAATAAAAAAAAAAAGTAAAGTAGATCTAAACAAATTTTAAGTAGCTCTAATACAATCACTATATAATTTTTGGGACAGCTGAAGGAGATTCTGAAACTCTTATTTATTTCTATGATAACTCTTCCATTTGGTGTTTTCTAGATACAATTGGAGGAGATATATAAAAGAAACTTAAAAGGCTAAAAATATTTAAAGATATGTACTATATTTTTATCTACATCAAATTTCAATTATTCTTAGAATAAATGCACATTTTTTCAGGCTTTTCCTTATTACTCAGCTTTTTTTAGGGAATATTCCCTAGAGCAAAATAACTTGAGATGCTTCTTCTGCTATTTTTGTGGTACTTTATAAGAGATAGATACTTGATGAAAATAAGAAATTTGAATTATTCATTTTACGGTTTCACCAGGTAAGTATTTTGTGCTATAATGATACTTCAACTATATTGTTCAATTTCATATAAGAATTAATATTCTCACAAGGTTATGGCTTATTTATCTCATACTGGTAATATACCCTCTGTTACACTAAATGTATGTGATTATTTATTTCAATTTTGAATCTCTGTGAACTTCCACAATTTATTGACCAAGATGTTTTTATAATAATCAGTTTCCAGAAGACATCAATACTGAGGCTGAGCTCTTCATATTAAAAATTCAGGAAAACCCTCACAACATTGTATTGAGAATTATGGCACTTTAAACCTGTCATTCTACTGTAGCCAGAGTCTGCCTGAGTCTTTGAAAAGCAAGCAATACTGAGAAACTAGGTATGGCTAAGGGGTTAAATGAAATATTTAAAAATAAGGATAAAGAAGAAAGGGTCTTTTCCTCCTGACTCTGTTGCTTCATGGATTTGTTTTCTGTTTTATGCCACTCAGTGTTTATCATTGCAGTCAGTGAAGAGGATTCACGGATTTAAATGTTTCTACTGTTATCCAGCCAAACTGTGAAGTCAGGAGGTAGAGGAGAATGATTTTTATTTTGGTGAATATTACTACACTAACAAGACATCTTGTTAGGGCAAGGTATGTTTATCTTGCTCTAGCAATGACCATTTAAATTCATTCTAGAGAGAAGCAAATTTGTTTATCCTGAAACTTATTTGCTCATGCGAAATTGCTCTACATTTTTTCCAGTTTAGTCCAAGATGGATACTTTAGTTTTTTGGGTTTTTTTTTCCTGCTACAGTGAGGTCAGTTTCAATAGTTGGCATGAGATAAAGGATTTGAATATTTAATAATTATGAGAATTCCCACAAGATCATTCTCCATTTACTCCACCTCTTTGTCTTGCGTTTTGTTTGCTGCTCTGTGCATGGTGTTTTTTCCAAAAGACAATGTCAGAACAGGATTATTTCTCACTCTCTCTTATTCTCATGAGTGTGAGTCACAGTATAACAGAACTAATAATCTATTACCTTTTCCTAACAATTAGAAAAATATCTCTGCTAAACCTTCATCCATCTCTGTTCCCTCTCCCTCCTTCTTCACCAAGGATGTATTACCGTAATTGTAAAGAACAGTTTGTCTCCTTGAAAGCAGAGGACAAACAAGGATACCAGCTTCTATATTCCTATCTTCTAGCTTACAACTGGATAGGAATGATGAGATAAAGATGATAAAAAGCAATATATGTGTGCTTACACTCTAATATGAAATAATATTTTACCAAATGATAAAGTGACTTTTTTTCCTGAAAAGGTCACTTTGTTTCCTTACCTATTGTCTTATTTATTGGAAACAGAGGCACAGACTGATGAGGAACTCACTGAGAAGTATGTATAAGACAGTGACAAAAGAGGGATTCAAACATTGGGACTTCCAGCTTGCTTGTCTTGACGCTAAGTCATTTTGCCTCCTAATATATATTTTTTCACAATTCAGGAAAACAAGCAATGTCTACAGTGAGCTAGTAATTTAAGAAGTTAAAAAAGGTCTAAAGAGGCTAACTGCAGTAGTGGCACAGAATAGAATATCTAACTGAACCTTTTGTTGACATATTTCCAAAGACCGAGACATGCTTTCTAAATTAGAACAGCTGCATACAAAGGAATAACTTTATGGTTAAGCATCCTACTTCAGCTTAGGTAATGATCTTGTGGTTTTTGAGTTTGAGCCCGACATCAGGCTCTATGCTGACAGCTCAAAGCCTGGAGCCTGCTTCAGATTCTGTCTCTCTCTCTGCCCCTCCATGCTTGCTCTCTCTCTTTCTATCTCTCTTCCAGAAATGAACATTAATATTTTTTTTTAAATCAAAGGAATGACTTTAATTCTTCTCACTACAGATGGAAGTGTAATCCTTCAGTATTTCCATTTCTGTGCTTTCTCTCTAGTTATAAACTCAGTTTAAAAATCTTATTATAGTGAAATATATATTGAGATTGTATATGAGATGTATTTATTTGACTATAAAATCTATGCACACAAAAATGACCATAATCTAAGTGATGAAATTAATGTAAATGATTTCTTCTGAGAAAAACACACGGATATATTTAGAGTCATTTAAGTTTAAATTTCAAGAATGGAAGCAAACTTAGATATATAGGATAAACATTTCATTTCACAGAAGAGAAAAGTAAGGTCCAGAAAAATGCATTGAGTTACCAAAGATTGTATCGCATCCATCCATCCTTCCATCCATCCACCCATCTTTCTGTCTGTATCTGTCTATAACTATCTATCATAGAAATAATGTATAATAGAAACTGGCTAAGTATTGCATCTCTATTTTAAAAGTAAAGAGACCTCAGTTTCTGAGAAGACCTGATAAACCGTAGTGTGAAAATCTCTCCTCCAATGCTATTTTGGAGGGAATTTCTTCTTGAAAATGTTTTCCTTTGAATGTAGATGGAAAAACAAGACTCCTGGGCACTTGGGTGGCTCAGTTGATTAAACCTCAGACTTCGCTCAGGTCATGATCTCAAGGTTGCTGAGTTCAAACCCAGTTTCGGGCTTTGTGCTGACAGCTAGGAGCCTGGAGCCTGCTTCAGATTCCGTGTCTACTTCTTTCTCTGTCCCTCCCCCACTCTCTTGCTCTCTGTCTCTCTCTTGCTCAAAAATAAATAAATGTTAAAAAAAATTTTTTAAAGGAAAACAAGATTCTTAATCACTCCTTTTCTGTGCAATCATGAGTGTATATATGTGTTTGTGTGGATAAATAGCATATATTAGAGTCTTGAAGGAAAAAGCAATCTAATTAAGTATTGAGGAGTAAATAGATGATTCCAGGTGGAACAATAAAGAGAATAAATGTAAACATGAGACATTGATATGTGCAAAAACTCAAACATATAAAAACACTAGTTTAGTCAAGGTATTCAGAATAAAAGGTTATTGCTTGAAATGTCAGGTGTAAGAGCTAATGAGATTGAAGAAGTAGTTTAAAGGCAGGTAACAAAGAGTCTTTTACAAGAAGTGATTGATTTAAAATTTATAGCCCCAAATCCCTTTGTGCAGGGGAGTTAGATTAGGTTCTTAACAAAGACTATTCTAGCAGCAGCTAGACAAAAGAACAGAAAAGGAAGATATTGACAACAAGAAGTCCAAAAACAAAGTTGTTATAATGATGCAGAAAAGCAATGATGAGAATCTGAACATAGGCAGTAGCAGTAGGGACAGAGGGGGTTAAATAGATATAAGAGATGTTTTTACTACTTTAATGTGTAAGATTGTCCGTGATGTTATGTCCATCTGTAATAAGATGGACACCTAAGCAGTAACTGAGACAGTAAATGCAGGAGAAACAGAGTGGAGTGAGTATGAGGAGATAAAGATCTGAGAGTCAACAGTTGCCTTTTGGTAAAAGGCATCTTAGGAAGAGGTAGTGTCTATAGACAAATATAAGCAGGCTGAGGGCAAAATCTCAGAGAATACCAATATGTGATCATGGATTTTGAAAGCGAAGCCAATAAATTTAAAAAAAACATATTTTCAGGCACATAGGAGGTAAGCTAGACAAACATGATGTCTAGGATTCATAGAATTTCAAATGTTAGAGTGGTAAATAGGGAAAATTGTGTTAACAAAAATCCAATACACTAATGATTGAATATAGAGCATTAATTGATTTGGCAATTTGGGGGTCATCATAAATTTAGTAAAAACATTTCCAGAGTGGTGAGAAAGAACAAAATTGTAATGGATTAAAATATAGAAGGATATAAAGATATATGAACTCAATCTAGACTTTGTAATAGTCAAAACATAAAAATAACAAATAGCAATTACATATTCGTTTCATTGACTTTAGGGATTATTGTATGAATGAAGCAACAGATCAAGAAAAAATTGGTGATTAAGAGAGATATTCCCAGAAATTATTTTTATATTCACAGTTGGATATTACAAATTAGAATTAGCTGACAATATTGTTGGTGGGTTGAAAACTGAATATTATGTCAAAATAGATAATATCAAAGTTAGGGGGGAAGAGAAAGGCAAAGTTCTCCTCAGGAAAAAGGTGATAATTGTTGCTAATGGCCTGTAAATGAAGTGACATCTCTGTAGAAAGTACTTAAAAGCAATCTTCTCAGTTCAGTCATTTTTGCCTCTTTTTGTCTGTCTTTGAGGTCTATGTGTTTCTTGTGCATAGTCAGAAAAATAACGATCTGGATTTATGAGATGGGATCATTGGGGTGCTTTATTCCTGGGTCAACCTTGGCACAGGAGGGCAGGTCAGGAATCTACCCACTTTACCAGCTGATCCTACATACTTGAGGCAGAATTCATTTTCTTTGCCATAGAAATCAACTTAAGCTTTCACAAAATTGGCAACTTTCTAAAAATAAGATTAAGAAATACACAGTTTATTCCTTTATAAACGAAGGAGATAGACCAAACCACAATGAGCCATTTCCATCTTAGTGCATGAATACTTACTGTAGCGAGCCAGTGGTAAGTATGGATAACATGTATAGTAAGTTATTCTGGTTTGTTTTAAATGTGAATTTGTTAGAGGACCACATCATATCATTGAGATAACACTAGATAATGATTGAGGAATCTGGACTTTAATTCCAACTTTGCTAAAAACTCTGAATAAAAAGGCAATTTTAACATTTTAAGGATTTAGTTGTCCTTCTTTGTATATTGAAAATGCAGGATGCAATATTATGCAGTCTCTCTAACTCTAAAATTTTGTGTGTTAAAAATGCTAGGCTAGAGATGTTTTTTTCTATAATCAATAACATTAGACTATACTAGGTTTTTGTTGTAGTTGTTTTCTTGTTTCTGTTGTTTAATATCCTGATTAATATCATACATAAAATTAAATAAACATTATCAATAGATAGCTTGATAAAATTGTGGCACATGCATGCACCCATGCAGCACGTACCCAGCCAGAATTTGAAAGCATTTCCATCACACCAGAAAGCTGCCTCTTCCTTTTCACAGTCAGAAGTCCCTGTCTCCTGTTCTACCTCAGGCGATCACGTATCAGCTCTATCACTACTGATTAATTTTGGCTGTTCCAGAACTTCATATAAATAGAAAAATATTATTTGTACTCTTCTGTATCTGGATTCTTTTGCACAATGTACTATTTTTGAGATTCGTTCACTATTACTGCATATATCTATAGTTTATTCTCTATTGGTGAGTTTATTCTATTATGAGAATATACCACAATTTGCTTTCCATTCTCCTGTTGTTAAAAATTAGGACTGGTTCTAATTTAAGGTTTCTCTTCTTTTTTAAATTATATTTTAATTACTCTTGTGTAAAATATCTAGGTTTAAAACTACTAAAATACTTCCCAGTATTGATGAATCTTCCAGTTATACCACCTACTTACCAGCACTTACTTTTAAATTGCCATTAAATTATCAAATAGTTGGTTTAAAAAATTTTAACCATTTTAGCACGAAAAAGTATTCTTATTATGAATTTCATTTACATTTCTTTGAATACTGAGGTTAAGCATATTTCCATGTTCTTAATATCGTTAATGAAATCTATGTTCAAATATTTTACCCATTGTTTTATTTGGCTATATTTCTCCTTATTAGTGAGTTTTTAAATGTTCCTATGAATTCTTGGTACAGTCCTTTTTGTGTGAGTTTGTGTGTTTGTATGGTAGACACATATACAGTTGACCCTTGAATAGCAGGGGTTTGAACCGTGCAGGTCCACTTACACGCAGTTTTTTTTTTTTTTTTTTGGATAAAGACAGTACGGTACTGCAAATGTATTTTCTCCTCCTTATGATTTTTCTCAATAACATGTTCTTTTCTCTAGCTTACTTAATTATAACGGTGCAGTGTGCAATATAACATACAAAATATGCATTAATTGACTAGGTTTGTTACCTCTAAGACTTCTGGTCAACAGTAGGCTATTAGCAGCTAAATTTTTTGGGGGGGGGTTCAGAAGTTACACATGAACTTTTGACTGTGTGAGGGGTGGGAGTGTCAGCACCCATAACCCCACGGAGTTCATGCTCAACTGCTGAATGTATATGTGTACATGGTTTTTCAATTCTTTGGCTTGTATTTTGAATTTCATAATTGTATCTTTAAAGGAGCAGTAGTTTTTTAATTTGAATGAAATATATTTAACTCTCTTATCGATATTACTAAGTCTTAGTGGTGTTTATCTTGTTTATGCAGTGTTTGCCTATCCCAAGTTTGTGATGATTTTCTCCTTTCTTATTCATCCAGTTCAAAATTTTGACAATGAGGAAGTTAGGGATTGAAGTGCTTCATCTTTTTTGTATTTTTCACTGTAGAGATTCAGTTGATCTAGAGCAACTTTCTGAAAAGACTCTTCTTTCCCCATTGAATTACTTTGTAGCCACTATCAAAAATCACCTGGCCATATATCATTAATTGATAATATTTCTAAAATGATCTATAATTCTGATGGAACCCAAAGTTAAGATGATCTTATTTTTCATAACTTTATAGTAAATCTGAAAATAAAATAATGTAAGTTCTTCAATTTTTGTCCTTTCTTTTTAAAGAAAAAGATGTCCTTTGCATTTTCATATAAATTTTAGAATTAATTTGTCAATTTCTATATCTGCTGATATTATATGGTGTTATTTTGTAGGAGCCATAGAAAAACTTGAGCATAACGAATGTCCTAAAAAGATAATAAATCTTCAATCCATGCATTGTGTGTTTTTTTCAGTATTTAGATTTTCTTTCATTTCTCTCAACAATGTTTAGTAATTTTTAGTGAAAAGGTCTTTCATATATCTAGCTGATTTTTCCCATAATAATTTATATATTTGATGCTATTGACTTAAAAATTTTATTTTCCAATTTCTTTTTGCTAAACTTCAGAAATAAAATTGATTATTGTATTTAATCTTGAATTCTGTGGTCTTGCTACCTTCCTTAAGATATACCTAGTGAGATAAATATGCTGTCTATAGGAATGGAGAGAATTTTCATTCATCCTTTCTAATATTTAAAAAATGTATATTTTTCTTGCTTATCACTCTGGGTAATATTCCATTTCAGTATGGAATAAAAGTGGTGAGGATGAACATTCTGGATCACACAGTTTTTCTCTTTTATTCTGTTTAAATGGTGAATTGTAATGATTGCTTTTCAAATATGGAATCAGTATTGTAATTCAAGGAACATGATTTCTTGTTCATTAAGGATCATGTTTTTCATCCCTTTGTATATTTGATTTGTTAATATTCTGTTGGATATATGTGTCCATTCCAATTAGTAATATTGATCTGTCATTTGTTTTCTTTCATTCTCTTTGTCAGGTGTTGGTATTAGGATGATGCTGGTCTCATAAATAAAATATGAAGCAATCAACTCTCTTCCATTTTCTGATAAAGTTTGTAAAAGCTTAGAAATAGCTCATTTAAGAATTCAGCAGTATAATGACCTGACTTTGGAATTTTATTTATAAGACCACCTTTGTTTTGAATTAAATTTACTTAATAGTTTTGCTAAATTGACTTTCAAACTTTGCATTATTTTTTCTATCAGATTCATATAAAATTATTCATATAAATATTCATATACAATTATTTTTAAGAGGCCTGGGTGGTTTAGTTGGTTAAGCCTCCGACTTTGGCCCAGGGCATGACCTCACCGGCCTGAGTTTGACCCCTCCCCCTGTGGGGCTCTGTACTGACCGCTCAGAGCCTGGAGCCTGCTTCAGATTCTGTGTCTCCTCTCTCTCTGTCATCTCCCCTGTTTGTGCTCCCTCTCTCTCTCTCTCTCTCTCTCTCTCTCTCTCAAAAATAAATAGAAATATTTAAAAATGTTAGTAAAAAACTATTTTTAATATTCTCTTTTTATTCTTTTAATATATGTAGGATCTTTACCGATAGATCTTGCATTTTTAAAATAGATAATTTATGTTTACTCTTTTTTCTTGATTAGCATTGCTAGGTATTTATAAATTTTATTAATATTTTCAATGATTGGATTTTTATATGCTAATTTTCTCTATTGCTCAATTTCTGTTTTGTTGGTTTTTATTTATAGAAACATATCATTTATTTTAGTTAAGTTAGGCATTAAAATCTCTCCATTTTCCTCCAAGTACCACTTTCATTGCATTCCATATACTTTTATATATTTTGTTTACATTACCATTCTTTTCTAAATGTTTTCTGATTTGCTTTAGAATTTCTCTTTGATTTATAGATAATTTGAAAATGTGTTGTTTAATCTCAGAAAATCCGTTTCTTTTTGTTTGCTAATATAATTTTAGTTGGTGAGAAGGAATACTTCATAAGATGTAACCTTTGAAAGATATCTAGATGAAATCATTGACCTGTCTTGGTGAATGTTCCAGGCGTGTTGAGATTACATGTGGGTGTTCAGCCTTTCGAGGTGTAGCGTCCTGTAATGGTAATTACTTCCAATTAGTTTTTACTATCGTTCAGACTTTCTATATTCGCACTGATTTGGGGCTGGAGTTGGGTATGTATCACCAAAAAGGTTTCCTGTCTGTAGGCTTTCCTTTTCCCTGTCCCTTGGCTAAGGCTAAGAGGCTTTTTTTGTTTGTCTTATGGGAAGCTCCAGGCTAAGCTTCCCCTTCCCCGAGCCAGGGTGTGTGGGAGGAACAAGAACCACAGAGAATGCACCAACATGGTGTTCTTGAAATCCCGAATTCCTGGGAAGCCTATCTTCTTTCACACAGTATTCTTGGGTTTATTTGGTCTGTGATGACAGGGGTATTTAGTTGTCATAAGATCCTAGGAGAAATGAAATAACTTTATCTTGGTTAATCAGAAGTCCCATAATTCTAACAGTTTAGACCTCCAGATACAACACCCGGAACTTCCTCTTTGTAACTTATATGAGTTTGCTCAAATAAGTTTTGTAATTTACAGATAAACAATAGACCAGATGGAGTTGCCACACAAAGGAAATTTCATTTGCAACAAATAAGGAGATCACAATAACTTCCAAAACCCTGTGCTGCAGCAAGAGTGAGTAGCTCCTTTTTACATAGGGCTTAGGATGTATTTCCAGAAAGAAGAACTTTGTTATAACATGGAAAGGCACGCATAAGGGTGCCCAGGCATACTTAGAAAACATGCCTATACATGTATCCTGTATAGTAACGAAGCCTGTGCTCCTCCTAGGCTGGAGACTTTTTAACGGTGCAATGGAGCAGAGGTAACTGTCAGAAGAAAAGAAGGGGCTGTGGGCATGCTCCGAGAGCTGGCATAAACTGGATGGCATATTTGGCTCCTTATCTCCGGTAAGAATTCAGAGCTTTGCTTACTTTTGAAACAGCACTGAGAATTTTACCTCTGACTTAATGTCTCTGATATGGTTAGGCCGTTTCCTGGACTGGTAGAGATTGTTAGTTTTTGCATTCCCTTTGATCCTTTAAAATCCTTAACGGTTGCATTTCTTTGTAATTCTTACACCTCCTAGGAAATTCTGCAAGAAGTATGCTTAGGCAAGTGGAGGCATAGATCACAGAAAATAGCTGGAAGGCTAAAATGATTTCTCTTGTGTCACAAAAATCATCTATTGTCTTTCTTTTTCTGGGAATCCTAACTCTCTTCTGACATCACCACACCACACATGGTTTTGGTGGGGAAGCCGGGAGCTTATTTTCCATCCTGACCCAGAAGCAGTAGGCAGTGCTCTTATTTTTCTTCCCAGGTAGTGTTTACAGAGCTGAGCAGAGAAGTAATCTTCTTTCTATTCTCTTCTCTGAGAATGTAGGTTGAATCCCAATTTACCCATCAAGGTACTGTCACTAGGGTTCCACCCTCACCTAGCAGCGATAGGACTATAAAGAACGACAGCCAGAAGCAGGGCTAGCTGGCAGTCTGAGCACCTAGCCCTGGTGTCTGCATGCCTGGTAGGAGCTGATCTTTAATAATGTATTTCCAAATTTATTAATTCATTCACACATTCATTTACTCATTCAAAGAATATTATGTGTCAAGAATCAAGGTGCACCAGGGTGGCTTAGTTGGTTAAGCATCTGACTTTGGCTCAGGTCATGATCTCACAGTTCGTGGGTTCAAGCCCCGTTTTGGGCTCTGTGCTGACAGCTAGCTCAGAGCCTGGAGCCTGTCTTCGGATTCTGTGTCTCCTTCTCTCTCTGACCCTCCCCTGCTCATGCTGTCTCTCTCTCTCTCAAAAGTAAATAAAAACATTAAAAAAATTTTTAAGAAACGAGCTGAACTTTAATAGATGAATAGTTGAATAAACTGGTACATGTGATAAAATTGCATAGAACTAACACTCAGACACACACAGACACACACACAGACACAGAGTGCATACAAACTAGTGAAATCTGAGTAAATCCTGTGAATTGTATCCGTGTCAATTCCTTGGTTGTAATATTATTAGTCTAGTCATAACCAGTAGGGAAACTGGTGAAGAGTTAGTAGTATTATTTGCAAGTGGAAATGAATCTAAAATTATGTAAAATAAAAAGTTAAAAATTAAATAAGGCTATGATCATGCCCAACAGCAGCAAAGTGTCACTAATGTCTCTCTACTCTGTCTGGGTCAGAATTCTAACATCTCCCAGCAATGCTTGATCTCTGACATTGCTGCAGGCAGTTTGGGTCCAAGGACCCAGCCAAGGGTTCCAGAGGACCAGCCAGTAGGGTTCTTGGCTTCATGCAGGATAGAAATCAAATGCAAGTCAGAGAAAGTGGAAACAGAGTTTATTGAATAGCATTATGTGACAGAGAATAGCAAATGGAGTGTCTGGGTGACTCGGAAAGGAATGGAGAATGAGTTGTCGTTGTTTGGGACTAGGGGTTTGTGTTGGAAAAGGGTCTAAGGTATGTGTTTCTTCAGGAATCCATTGTAGGTTCTGATCAAAGGTATCAGGTGAACAATGGGTGTTATTCTATACATTACTGGAAGTTGGGATATTGACACTAGTGTCCACTGAGGTTTGTCTGAAGCTAATGTCCTGGAACACATTTGGGATCTGACTCTTCTTAGATGTTGTCAGGTATTTGGAGCCTAGGACAAAACTCAGAGAATGACTAACTTACTTGCTTCCCCCATGGAGTGGAAACATAGCTTCTTTGGCTTATTCAGAGCCAAAATATGGAACATGAGTAAATGAGGCCTTGCAGGAAAACAGCAGAAGTGGAAACTTTCTAAAATGGGGTCCCTTCAGCTTTCCTACTGTAGTGTTTTTGTTCTGTTTGCAGCTCTGTAGCATCTAATTCTGGTACCTTTTTATATTCTTACCCTGTGTGAAAGTTCATTACCCGGGATTCCCAGGAGACCTCTCCACGCGGATTTCTGTGGCTCCAGTACTGCACCTCTCCTTTCCCAGAACTAAAGGCTGAGCTGTTGTCATGTCCAGCCCTGCGCCCCATCTCAGGGCAGTATCCTGCTGCCTGCAGTCCAGTGCCTAAAAAACCTTTGGCTAAAAATTTTGCCCCTACCTTTATGGTGGTTATTTGTAAGGGAGTTAGCCCAGTTGTAGTTAGCAATCATAGATGGGAGAAGAACATTCCAAATTAGTCCTTAATCCATTTTCTAGCACCACTTCATGTTATGATTTGGGGTATATCGGCTGAGTCTCTGTTTTCGTCATTTATAAAATAATAACAAAATTGCCTTTAAGAATCAACTTTTATCGTCATCTAAATGAGTTGCCTTTCCCGCTACCCTTCCAACTTTTGTCTGTGGGATAA
Organism: Suricata suricatta; assembly: GCF_006229205.1. Lineage (NCBI taxonomy): Eukaryota > Metazoa > Chordata > Mammalia > Carnivora > Herpestidae > Suricata > Suricata suricatta. Next base: position 66,548,617 of record NC_043708.1, on the reverse strand, counting down.
GCGTTTCAGAGAACATGAATAATCTATTTTTAGAGTTTAATTGTACAACTCTAAACTGGAGGTTAAGCTAGTGTATACATGAGTCATAATGTCTGTGTTTTCAAAATGTGTCATGAACTTCCTTAATGCATGGATTTATTCTCTTAATAGCACTAATGTTTCACAAAGTTATACTGTCATTTAAAAAACTTAAAACATCACCACATATTATAATGTTGTAATTTAACGAAAAGAACTATGAAGTCCTCCATTATAATGACACATCTGACAGAAACTGCATTTTGATATGAATCATCCCACCAACACAAAAGAAGTTCTATAAACAAAGATTACTCTCTTGTTCTTCTGTGAGAAATTAATACAAATTTGAAGGAAAATTATTAGTTTGCCCTGACGGTCTAAATACATATTTCTCCAGGAAAAATAAAATAGGGCTTAACCAATGCTTTTCTCAAATCAAATTTACTTCAAATACAATGATTCAACTAGAGCTATTTGGGATCATTAAATTCCTGCTTCAAAGTCACAATATCAAAAAGGGAAAAAAGTCTCAGAGACAAATTCTAAATTATAGATTATCAGGCTGAGACTTGACTATATGGAATCTCAGTGGCTGAAAATGCTTCCTTCTTAGTTGATAGATGTACAGCTCACCCTGGTCTTCTAGGATCCAGTGGTGGTCAACTGGGCTAAGCACCATACACATACAAAATGTGTAATAAATAGCACCTTCCCTTAGGTTGTTATAATCTTATTAATGATAATAACAAAAAAGACCAGTTTCCTTAAAATTTACATATCAAAGAGAAGATGTTTTAGGAAAACGACATGTTAATGTCAAGTATGTTGTAGAGGCAGCAAGTGCTGGATCTTCAACATTTACATCTACAGCCACCACCTTGATCTTATATTTTCTCAAACGAGTTAACCCTGTGAACTTCATTCCCCTTCAATTTAGTTTTTTTTTTTTAAGAAGCAGACTCAGCATGGCAGCATATCAACATTTGGAACTGTTCAACCACAAAAATTTGACTTTACAGTGTCTTTATCCTGCTTCTGTCCTTAGCGTAACTGTACTCTCTAATTCAACGGCCTTTTCTGGTGACATGCCTTCGTCTATTGTGCCTGGATCTCATAGTCAGTAAGTAAGTCTAATCAAAAGTAAACTTTCTAACTATTGATGAAAGTACAGAAACAGATTCTTTCTACTCTATATGACTTGGCTATTATACCAAAAAAAAAAAAAATCACAAAGTATGGTTAAGCCACTAACTAGGAGCTCAGAACCTGGGCTGCCCAGATAAGAATCACTCAGCCCATTAAACAACACATTGAAAACCAGTTACATAGCATTGTGATCTAAATGCAAATGCTTCATCATAGGCATCAAACTTCTTTGACCTTCTTTTGGATATCAATCACTATGTTAATCACCATATTATAAAAACTATGAAACTGTTATCAAAACCCTAAGATAAATTGCTGCTGTTGGTTGAGTAGTTGAACAATCACTTATAGATTTAGGAGGGACTATATGCTTTAGAATCAGATTAGTGGAATTCCAACCCCAGCCCTACTTTAGTCAAATTAATAAATATGTCGGTATCTCTGCTTCTTCATCTCTCTATATTGATAATAATCTTATCTACCTCAGAATATTGCACAAGTAAAATAACACATATACTAAGTTATTAGGATAGTGCTGTTCTATATAAAGTGCTTCATGTATTTTGGCTCTGATTATTGTCATTTTTTCTAATAAATTGTTACATTAATAATAATTTACTAGAGAGGGAGAAGTAGATACAGTTCCTTCTAAGTCAGATAAGCTCCTCAGAGAACTGAGACCTGAAAGACACAAAGGATGTTTTTAAATGGATTAATACAGAATAGACCAAAACAAGCCAGAAGAGCAGTTAGGAGCTGACAGCATTTGTAGGGAACAGGTAATGTGTGACTGAAATAAAGAGAAGAGGAGATAGATTAGAGATATATGTGATGTATATTGATACGTTGTAGGGTTGATAAGATGTTGAAATGAGTATATGAGCAAAATTGAAGGCCCTTGTTTTCTGGCTTAAGTAACATGGCTCATATTTTTCTTTATTGAAATGGGGCACATATCTAAGAAGGAAGCTGATGAGAAAATTGGAGGAAAATTAATTAATACAGTCTGGATCATAAAGAATTTATATATCTACAGGCTTTTTAAAATTTTTAATGTCTTTATTTATTTTTGAGAGAGAGAGAGAGAGAGAGAGAGAGAGAGAGAGACAGCGTGAGCAGGGGAGGGGCAGAGAGAGAGGGAGACACAGAATCTGAAGACAGGCTCTAGGTTCTGACCTAGCTGTCAGCACAGAGCCCGATGCGGGGCTTGAACCCATGATCTGTGAGATCATGAACTGAGCTGAAGTCAAACGCTTAACCGACTGAGCCACCCAGGCGCCCCATGGCTGTTTTTATTTTTTTAAGTATTTAAATTTTTAAATTTTTTTTTTTTGAGAGAGAAACAGAGAGAGCTAGTGGGAGAGGGGCAAAGGGAGAAGGAAAGAGAGAAACCCAAGCAGGCTCCACACTGTCGACACAGAACCTGATGTGGGACTCAAATCCACAAACTATGAGATAATAAGCCTCAGCCGAAACCAACAAGAGTTGGATGCTTAACCAACTGAGCAACCTAGGTGCCCCTTTTTTAAAGTATTTAATCAATGCTTACTGGGACCAGGCAGGTAACCTAAATGAAGAAAATGGATTTGGTCTGACTGTGACAAATTGGATAACACTTGCTAGACTGACCCTTGCCATGCTAGAATGTAGGATTGATGTTGCTAAAGCTTCCTTTTTTTTTTTTTCAAGAGAACTTACAATCTAGGCTTTAAAAACTCTAAATAATGGTATGCAGCGTATCTTTAATTATGTGATTCCCCAAATGTGGTTCACTTTCATCCAAAGATTTCTTGATTGTGACTTATCATACAGATTTATCCAGACACTCATCTATCTATTCAAAGCATATTAATTAAATATTCCTTAGTGTCAAGATCTGTTGCAGGTGCTGGTTATACATGAATGGGTCATCTGAGGATATGTTGTAGTTGGCATTGTGGAATTTAAAAATATTGTCCAAGAAAATTACATAATGAAAAGAAATCAATGGTTTGATTAGGTGCCTATGGAAATGTGATCTAAGGAATGCCTCATAGAAAGGAAGAGAATCAGGAGGAATTTGTATCACAGAAAATGATAAACTAGTTTTAAGAAAGATTCTGTAGTTAACAGAGACAAAAGTGACAAAAAGACAACAAATGCATAAAAATGTGTAGTTGGTTTAGTAATAAGTGTGTCAATGGAAACTTAGAGAAAACAAAACGGCTTCAGTGGGGGGAAAAAAGGAACAGAAACCATATTTTAGTCATTGGAAGTGGAGAAATGGGCATGATGACCGTAGTTTATTATTTCTAGAGGCTTGTTTAAGAAAGAAAGTACAGAAATTATGCCATAAGTGGTTGGAAATACAGGATTAAAAGAATAATTCATCCTTAAGATGTGAAAATATTTGAGCATGTTTTATATAAAGTTAGCAAAAAGAGAGGGATTATGATAAAGTGAGTGGTGGGGAGAGGAGTTATGAACTAGAATTTCTGAAGAGACTACTGCTTTCTAACAACCAAGAAACTTCTTTCCCCTGATTTTTTCTATGACCACCAAATTTTAGTTTCCTGGGTGACTTATACCACTGCTACTCTTGATTATTGCTTCTGGGACTACTCGAATTCATTCACGAAAGATGAAAACATCATATATATATGTGTATATATTATATACATAATATACGTGAGAGAGTGTGGATTTTATCAAATTATACCTCAGTTTAAGAATATATAGTGACAGTGCCAAGAAAATATAACTTGTGAGGTGTTTCAGCAGTCACCTACACTTTCTCCATGTGTCATTTGTCCGTCTACCCATCCATCCATCCGTCCATCCATCCAAAAAAACCCCACAGTTTTTAAGGACCTGCCTGCCTCCAAGCTGGAAAGTACCCGAATAGAGACGTGATTAGAACACACCTGCAACAAGCCCCTTTGACAGCAAGTGCAAAACCCTTATTCCCCCTGTACTGGGAGATCTCTTCAGACAAGAATCGGATCTTATTTATATTTCTGGACACAATTCTTGGCATAAAACAGGCCTTACATACATTTCTTACCGACGTATGATCTGACTACTGTCTTCCTCTCCAGCTTCATTCCTCACCTCTGCCTCTTAATCATGAGTCTTCGGCTTCATAATCACGTCAAGCCTTTCCTTAGCACCTCGGCCACTGTTCTTCCTCTGGACTCTAGTATCCTTCCTCAGAAATTCTATGAGTGTCTAATCCATATCCGTTACTTCTTAGCTTCAGTATGAATCCTCAGAATTCCTGACCACATTATCTAAAAGGAGCCATTACCTTTCTCAGATTTTGCCATGTTTATTCCTTTATAAATTTTTGTACAAATTGCAAACTCATCCTGTGGAGGTTCCCTCTCCCAAGTATCAACTCATCTCCAGAATCTACCACCATTGTTTAATCTCCAGAGCCTTAAGGTGGATTGTTTTGTTTTGTTTTGTGTCATGTTGTTTACTTTTGTCTGAGTTCACAATCATTATCTGCAGAAAGGTTAATGCACTGGAAGATTATGACTTCTTAAAAAATTCTGAAAAGACTATATCCCTAGAAAAGTGCATATTTCTTTAGGCATTTTCTTAAAAAGGAGACATTAAAACTATACATTCTAATAATAATAGTAGTCTTCAAAATAAAAAGGTATTGAGATAGACTTCCCACAACTTCCTTTGTAAGACTGCTTTTCAGCTCTTTTGTTTTTTGCAAATTTCTATTTCTTGCTCAACTCACTTGAGGAAGCCTGTGAAGATGGAGAGCTAAGAAACTTAGAGGGAGAAGCTTAAACATTAGGAGTATCTGACTCATTGACTAAAACACTGCAAAAAGTCTGCAATAGCAATACAGGTACATATGGTTAGAAAATGGTTGAGTTAAAAACTCACAACTTTCTCAATCAGAATGATCCTGTATATCACCCATTTTTCTTTTTCTTAATTACAGTTTTATACTTCAAACTTACAAAAATGATTAGTGTACATTATGAGCTAATTACTTTCCAACTTCATTTTAATTAATGATGCTATTTTTGGAGATACCAGAGCAGTGACACACATAACTCACATAGCTTTGATGTTTATATTTTTGTTACTCTCTTTTTAACTCAAATGACTGTTTTATTCCCTTCAAATTTATAAAAATCAGGGCTCCCATGGGCTCCAACTTAGTATGCTAAGCTTTATTTTAGAGCAGATTTTTGTAGTGGAGAACATTAGAGGTTTATAATAGCTAAGTCAGCAGACCTTTAACTATAGTTATAATAAAGGGCATCTCAAGCGGAGAGATCATGCTCTCAAAAACCTCCACAGTAATATCTCCAAGCTAAAGAGGAACAAGAGCCCCTGATTGGCACTTTGTTACTTGAATGGTCCCCCACTGATGAGGCAGAAAGGACATTAAGGATGATTTTAGCACAATCTAAAATCCCACTGATGCCAAACTTAAAGCGGTGAAAGCCATAATGCCATTTCTAAAATGTGCTCTGGCATCAGGCAGGCTCTGCTCCCCGAGACACCCAGGACTTCTTCCTCCCACTTATTACTTGTAAAAGGCCCTCTTCATCATTAGGTCTCCTGTCTCGCACTGCTCAAGACAAACTAGGGAATAATCTTCATTTATATGCAGCCCGGTCTTTCTGCTGCTGGTGCCACAATATAAACGGGTTTTATTAAAAATTAAAAATATTGGTTTTACTCTCCATCAGGATGAAAAGTGAAGTCTCATTCTGGTTTTCAGTCCTGTTTCCTCACTGCCATCCTTCTTGCATTGTACCTCAGACACTGCTATTAACAGATAGGCCACATTCCCAGAGACCTTAAATTATGTCCGCCTTTCCTGAGCTCTCAGTCATGAGACAGTAACAGAAGGCAGAGGACTTTTCAAAGGCTGGGGAAGGAGATGCCAGGCTCCGCTGGGATTAACCCTCTTTCTTGATCTCGTGTCAGAATGACGCTGAGAAAAATATACGTGGTGTCTTATCGTCTTACAGCACACGGCTCTTAAAAGTCGAAAAGGCTATTATACACTGAAGAAAGTTAAAGGCCCAGAGAATTACTCCACAGTCTTCGACTCTCTTTAAAAACATAAACATCACAAGGCATATTCTGGACGGTGTTCCCATGGACGACATTTGTCTGCTGCATCGCATGCTTGTTTCCCTTTTGTGGTGTTAACTTGCGGGCTCCTGTTGGTATTTTTGGAAAGCAGAGGAGCATGTATTTTGTTAGTTGCCAAAACTGGCTCCACAGAGCAGCACGCTTCACAATTTGAAGGTTAAATTCCCTTCAAAGAGACTTGTTGGAGCTGCTCTTCTCACTCCTATTAACTAGTGGAACTGTCTGACCTTTATAAGTGCAAGTCAATATTCACACTGTCAGAGGAGTATCAGTGGGAGTAATCTTTTCAGTCCCAGAGAGAAACAGTTTGCCACAGGCAGATCATGACTAGAGAAGGGGAGTTGGTGAGCAGTGACATAAAACACTTTTAAGTGAATTCAAACAATGTCTTTGACACAGCTTGGAATTCTATTCAATTTTAGTTGTAACGGTGCCTACTGGTCCCTCTAAACGGCAAAGGTATCATTTTGAAATAATAAAGACAGAAAATGTGAAATGAAGCCTGTTAAATGGGCTCATCCCTTTTTATTCACACCTCTGAGAACACGGTGGCTTTTGTCCCCAGAAATATGCATCTCTGATAACCATTCAGAAATGTGCATTATTATTTTTAATGAGCATCAGTAATTCTTTTCTCCCTCCAAGCAAGACCTAATACTGGGGTGACATTTTAATAAACTTGGCAAGAGAATTACATATGCTTTGCCTTTTGTACCCCAAATTGCCATCAGTTTAACTTCAAAGCAATTTTTTTCAAGTTAGTCATTTTTCTACTGTGACATTCACAAAATAAAAGGAAGAAAGGGAGCACTGTAGTATTGGCTTAAATTTTGGTTGGCTTTCTCTTCATTAATACATCATCATAATTCTATTTGTAATCAACTTTGCTATTACAGAGCTTATTTTAATAAAAACATCTTAATAAAAATATAAGCATAGGTTTATTTTAAAATACTGAATGAATTATTTATTTTTCTTACCAATAGATAGAATGAATATATCATAGGAACAAAAAGCAATATTGACAACTACTTAAGTATGTTGTTAGTGGCATCAGTGAAAAAAATCTGAAACTATTTCATGGGTGTAATAGAATTGGGCAAATAATTTAAAATATCAATATTATTGGGAATTAAAATCATTGTGAAAAAAGGGATATATGATAGGAAATGGAAGGAAGAGAAAGAAACCCTCTGGCTTTTTAATTTGAGTTAGAGACAGAATAAAATTACAATTTTATACATATGTATAACACATATATGTACACATACATATTAATATAATTCTAAACATATTGGAATGTAACTTTATGATTATATAACAAAGTACTCAAATACTGGAATGAGTTGACAGAGATGAGATGTTAAAAAGTTGTCTCATTGGCTAGATTTAGGAGATATGAAGCATCAAAATAAATAATAAAAATGAATAGGGGTGCCTGGGTGGCTCAGTCAGTTAAGTGTCCAGCTTCAGCTCAGGTCATGATCTCACAGTCCATGGGTTCGAGCCCTGCATCGGGCTCTGTGCTGACAGCTCAGAGCCTGGAGCCTGCTTCGGTTTCTGTCTTCCTCTCTCTCTGACCCTCCCCTGCTCATGCTGTTTCTCTGTCTCTCAAAAATAAATAAAAAACATTAAAAAATTTTAAAAATATGATAAAAAATAATATTGAATTACAAACCAATCCACTAATTTAGACTAATATTTTTAAAAATTAAAATTAAGAGGGATATAGACATAACTATCTCATTTGCAAAAATCAGTAAGTCCCACTGCATGGTTAAATATAGAAGAAATTACAGAGATAACACAATGCCATTTCACAACCATGGTAGCAGTAATGGACTCAGGAAAAAGTCATCAGTAGATGCTAAAAACCCGGGGTAAGGTATCTTTGAAACACAGGATACTCGTGCAGGTTCAATGTATCATTTCAAAAAGTATTTATTACCTACAAAAGGAAAAAGTACCTTTTCAATGGTTAAATCTGGTAAAGACCACTTGAATCAAATGGCTAAACTTAATATCACTTATCATACAAATTCATATCATATAATTTGCAATATGATAAACTAATCACTCAAGTAGCAATCTCACTTAAATTTCTTAACCTGTATCTAAACATGAAAAACAAATTGAAGAAACAATTAGAAAACCCAAATTAAGAGACATTCTGTAAAACAATCTGGAATAGACTACTGAAAAATATCAAAATTCTAGGGATACCTGGGTGGCTCAGTCAGTTCAGCATCAGTCTTGATCTTGTGGTCCATGGGTTTGAGCCTGTGTTGGGCTCTGTGCTGACTGTTCAGAACCTGGAGCCTGCCTCAGATTCTATGTCTCCCTCTCTCTCTGACCCTCCTTTGCTCCCACTCAGTCTTTTTCTCTCCCCCTCTCTCTCAAAAACAAACAAACATTTTAAAAATATCAAAATTCTATACTTTTTGGAAAAAAATCTGTAAGAAGCTGTAATTTATAGGAAGTTAAAGAATATGTGGCAACTACATGAAATGTGTAATCCTTATTTTGCTTTCTGGATCTTAAAGGTTTATAGAATACACTATTGGGATAATTGATAGTGGGCAGAATTTAATATAGACTATATTAGATAATAGTATTGTATCAATGTTAAATGTCCTTTCTATGACAATTTTATGTAAGAGAATGTCCCTGTTTTAGATGATTAATGTTTCATACTGAATTAGAGATGAAATGTCACAATATTTGCAACTAATTCTAAAATGGTTTATTAAAGAATATGATAGAGAAGAGAGAGACTGAGAAAGAAAGTTGGGAATGAGAGAAAGGGAGAAAATGAGTAAAATATTAACAGTTGAGGGGCACCAGGATGGCTTAGTCGATTAGGTGTCAGACTCATTTCAGCTCAGGTCATGATGTCATTGTTTGTGAGTTTGAGCCCTATTTTGGGCTCTGCACTAATGACACAGAACCTGTTTGGGATTCTTTATTCCCCCTCTCCCACTCTCTCTCTCAAAAATCAATAAATAAACTTTAAAATAAATTTAAAAATATGTATTAACAGTTGTCACATAGAGGGTGATGGCCTTTGTTCTTCAAACATGAAAAAGTTCCTGTAATTTTTTGATAAGTGTATAGTCTTTCAGCATAAATTTTGTAAAAGAATTAAAAAGTACAGTGATTTTTTGTTTTGTGTCTTTCATAAAAGAATAAAAAGAACTGTATAAATGTTGGGCATATGTTACATAATATAATGTAGTACTTAGAATAAAAGGTCTAATGATGATTTCCTGATAAAATATACCTTTTTAATATAGAAAGTTCAAATAACTATAGAAATTTAGACTTGCAAGGGTTTTGAGAGTCAGAGAAAATATAGAATATAAATTCCCACTTTCTATATGTTAGCTTTTTGATCACCTTTTGCTTTCCTATATCTTAAATCACTCTCCATTGTTTTTCCAATCAGCATTTAACATGCTCTACTTTTCCCCAAATTAAGATAAAATAAACCCCTTTTCTCAACCCAAAGCCTACCTCTAGATACCACTTATACAGCTCTCTTCCTTCATACATTACCTACTCACTTTTTTCACCTGAGCACTCTTCCACACGTGGACCTTAACCCTCTCCTGAAATGGCTTTTGTCCAGGACACCATGGCTTGAACGTTGCTTGATCCAGTGGGTACTTTGAAGCCCTTTCTTGCTTACTCTCCAGAGATCATTTGACAAGGTTAACTTCTTCCTTCAGGAGGGAAAAATCAAAAGAAAAAAAATTTCCCCTAGCATCCACATTTCTTTTCTTATTTTAGGTCTTTTATTGTCAGTCTTCTTTGTGGATTCTGTAGCTGCCCTGGTTCCTTAAATGTTTGTGACTGACAGATGTCTGTCCTAGTGGTGTTTAGTATTTGGATAGTTCATCTGATCTTATGTTTTCAATAACTATCTATATGCTGGTATCTACAAAACCCAGTAAGAGTAAATGTCTGTCCTAGTTCAAAACTTTTATATCCATTTTACTATAAATTATCTTCTTTTGAATATCTTGTAGGTAGCTGAAATTGAACATGTCCATATTTTATGATTATATTAATCTCCATGCTAATGGAATTGTTTTATATTCAAAAATATTTATGAAGTGCCTACCATATACCAAGTTATTTTCTAGGAGCTTGGTGTATATCAGGCAAAAAAAGAGATAGATTCTTGACCTAACAGAAGTTACATTTGATTGTCCAGACCAGAAATCTCAATGGCATCTTTAATGTATTTCTGTTCTTCACTGTCCCATGAAATCAGATATGGCTTGGATTAACTTTCAGTGTGTTCATTTCTCTCTGAGAATAACATATTCCTATTCTCTTTTGTCTATAATATTAAGTATTCACTAGAATCTCATGCCAAGAAGTTTAAAAACATGCTAATTGATCGATTGCAACTTCATATCAGTAGCCATGCTTCTGAAAACCAGCCCTTTAGTAGCAACCAATTATCAATGCCATAGTTCACACACTCACCTCCTGAAAGTCTGCCAAGTCCTGAATATTTTATTTTATTTTATTTTATTTTGCTTCTGAAAGCTATATAAGATCAGCAGTTTGTTTTCTTCAAAGGTACGATGTCTCACCAAGGAAGAATTTATCTTAATTTTCCCAATACTGAAAGTTGACATCCTTTCTAATTCCACTCTCATTATCATTACTCTAAACTATATATTAATGATATCCACATGAGTTATTGAAAAAGCTCTTTCGTTGGTCCAACTGGCACTATCTTTTTCTCTTTAATCCATTCTTCAAATCTCAAATAGTTCATTCTGTGAGGCCAGTATTACCTTGATGTCAAAACCTGGAAGATAAATCACAAGAAAATAAAATTAGAGATTAATATCCCTTATGAACATAGATGAGGAAATCCTGAACAAAATACTAGCACACTGAACCCAATAACATATAAAAATGATTATACTTTATAACCAAGCAGTGTATATATAACTTGGAATGATGGACTGGTTTAACTTATCAAAATCAATGTAATCCATATTAATAGAATAAAGGACAAAACAACATAGTCATCTCAACTGATGCAGAAAAGGCATTTGACAAAATCCAATACCCTTTCATGATAAAAACACTTGACAAGTTAGAAATAGGAGGAAATTTCCTCAATTTTATAAGGGATTTATGGAAAACCTACAGAAAACATCATAGTTAATGTCAAAGAACAAATGCTTTTCTTCTAATATCAGGAACAAGAAAAGGATATCCATTATTGCTAGTTCTTCTATTTAGTATTGTATTGGATGTTCTAGCCAGAAGAATTAGTGAAGAAGAAATAAACAGCATGAAGGTTAGAAAGAAGTAAAACTATCTCTATTTATACCTCATGGATGATATCGTTTATAGATGTAAAATCCAGGGTAATCCACAACAAACCAACCAACCAACCAACCAAAAAAAAGCAATCTTAGAATTAATAAATGGGTTTAGCAAGGTTCTATGGTATAAAATTAATACAGAAAAATCAATTGTTTTCTGTACACATCCAATTAACAGTTTGGAAATGATATTAAGAAAACAATTCCATTTAAAATAGCATCCAAAAGAATCAAAAACTAACTAAAGAAGTACACGTCCTATACACTTGAAACTATAGAACATTATTGAAAGAAAATAAATATGACCTTAAAAAAATGAAAAAATTCATGTTCATAGATTGGAAGATTTAATAACGTTAAGAGAGCATTATACTCCATTTCTACAGATTTGTCACAATCATTTAAAAAATCCCAGCTTCTTTTGTTTCTTCTTCAGAATTGACATATTGATCCTATAGTGAAAACCATCTTGATAAAGAAGGACAAATCTCACGAATTTATATTTCCTGATTTAAAAACTTAGTACAAAGTTACAGCAATCAAAACACACTGTAGTACTTGCATAAGGGTAGATATACATATATAAAGCAATGAAATATAATTAAGATTCCAGAATTAAACCCATACAATATGCCAAATAATTTTAAACAAAGGTTCCAAAACATTTTATAGGGGGAAAATGGTTTCTTTAATAACTGAATATCAACATGCCAAAGAATGATGTTAGATCCTTACCTCACTCCCTATACAAAAATAAATTCAGAATGGATACACAACCGTAATCCAAGAGCTTATATTATAAAATTCTTAGGATAAGACAAAGGGGAATATCTTTTTGACCTTGGATTGTACAATGATTTCTTATATATGACAAAAAGAATAAGTGACAAAAGAAAAGATAAACTGGACTTCATCAAAATAAAAACTTTTATTCTTCAAAGGATATCATCAAGAAAGTGAAAACATAAGAGACTTGTATCCAGAATACACATAGACCATTTTATCTCAACAATAAAAAGGCAACTCAATTTAAAAATGGGTGAAGACTTGAAATTTCTTAGAGGAAATATTGAAATGATCTGCAAGCACATGAAAAAGGCTCAATATCATTAGTCATCAGGGGAATGCAAGTCAAAACCACAGTGAGATACTGCTTTATGCCCTTAAAATGATTTTTTTAAAAATTTACAGACACACAATAACAAGGTTCGCAGGACTGTGGAAAATAACTCTCATAGACTGTTGGTGGAAATAAAAAATTATGCAGCCACTTTGAAACAGTTTGTTTCTCAAATTGTTAAATCTAGAGTTTCCACATAACCCAGCAAACCTACTCCTAGGTACATACTGAAGATAAATGAAAAAAAAAAATCTTGTGCATGATATTCAAATCAGCATTGTTACAATAGCCAAGAAGTAAAAGAAAACACAAATGTTCATCAACAGATAATGGATTAGCAAATGTGGTATATTTCCAGCCATACAAAGGAATGAAGTTCTGTTCCATGCTACAACAGAGATGACCCTTGAAAACAATGATGCTAAGTGAAATGATCCAGTCATAACACTTTGCATATTTTATGGTTCATTGTATATGAAATGTCCATACTAGTCAAATGCATAGAGACAGAAATAGATCAGTGGTTGTTAGGGGCTGAGTAGAAGGAGGAATGCAGAGTGAGTGCTAATGATCATGAGGTTTCTTTCTTAGAATGATGAAAATGTTCTGGAATTAGTGATGATGGTTGAACACTCTGCAAATTTCTTAAAAAATGGTGAATTGTACATTTTAAAGAATGACTTTTATGGTTTGAATGCATTTCTCAATAATGCTGTGATAAAAATAAAACCAACCCAAAGCAATTTGTCTAAAATGAAAGTGTAACCTTATTAAATCTAATTTTTTTAATGCTTTCTAGTGGCCTCATCTTGTCTTTATGATAATTTCAAAGACCTTGGCAAGAGCGTCTTGTACTCTTTAATGGTGATATCTTTGTAACTCTCACTGCATTTCTGGTCATTCCCCACCCCAACGATAGATACAGCAAACTCTATGTTTCTGTCCTGTTAATCCTCCTTCAAGTCGATACCTCTTGAATTTTCACTTCTCTACACTCTGTTCTTCAAGCAGTCTCTTCATCTTTCACTCTACTATGAAATCCTCCTTTCCCCACCATCCATTATTAATAGGTTAAGTATGCTTATTCAATTATTCCAAAGGTGCTAATAGGTAGTGTACTTTACTGTAATTGTTGGCTTCCTTTTGTGTCTCTCCCACTGTACTGGAGATCGACAAGGGCAGAGATTGTCTCTTCTATTCTTCTTTTCATTCCCTATGCTATAAGTAACAAAATACATATTTGTTGGATGAATGTATCAATGAATGAGCTCAGATTAATGTTATTATCTGAATACTTTTTTGTGTGATGATTTTAGTAATAGTTCTAATTAATGAAGCTGGATGTTTTTTATGAAATATAAATTTCTTCTTACAAAAATCAATTTTCTTTTGTTTACCATATTTATGATATTGCAAAATTGATGCCTTGATGGAACATATAGTAGGACCATCCTCTGGCTAGATATCTAACCACCCCGATCATCTGTGTCTTCATAGGCATCATTATCCTTCATTAAACAGAATGCTTAAGCATCTGAATAATTAATTTCTGCTTAATAAAACTGATAATATAAATTTGCACAGCATCATATTGCTTAAAGGATGGACAAAAATCTGAGGGTTTTTTTTTAATGACTATATTCTTCCCTTTAAGCCTCTAAAACTTATTTTGGTCAAGCAAGTCAGATTCCAATAGCCTGTGTCTGCTCAAAGTCAGCTTTGTGGAGAGCAAGATTCCATAGGCCTCTTCATGGTTCCCAAGTCAGCTTTGCCCCATTTGTTATAATAAAAGTATTAGTGTGGGGCTCCTGGGTGGTTCAGTCTGTTAAGCATCTGACTTCACCTCAAGTCATGATGTCACAGTTTATGAGTTCAAGCCCTGCATTGAGCTCTGTGCTGACAGCTCAGAGCCTGGAGCCTGCTTCAGATTCTGTGTCTCCCACTCTCTGCCCCTTCCCCCACTTGTTCTCTCTCTCTCTCTCTCTCTCTCTCAAAAATAAATAAACATTTAAAAAATAAATACAAACATTTGTATTGACTTGTATTTTCAGATGGGCTATGTTATTAAAACAGACAGCCATAAAGATGGTAGGACGTTTACTTAAAAACAATAGCCAGTTTTCCATCTAAATAATGGAAATTATTTAATGATCCTTGATTAGTAATTAGTGATTTGTTAGATGATGCTTAGTTGATGATTAGTTATAGGTTAAATTTAGCAGGTGTATGAGGGTTCTCCAGAGAAACAGGACCAATAGAACTGAGAGAAAGAGAGAGTTTCAATTTATTATAAGTAATTGGCTTATGCAATTGTGGAGTATAAATCCTCATATCTACAGTCAATCAGCTGGAGACCCAGGAGAGCTAATGGTGTAGTTCCAGTCTAATGGCCCGTAGACTTGAGACTCAGTAGAGCTAATGTTTCAGTTTGAGTCAAAAGACAGGAAAATAACTGGTGGCCCAGCTAAAAAGTAGTCAGGAAAGAGGATTTCTCCCCCCACCCCGTTTTGGAGACGGCCAGGGCCAGTCTTTTGTTTTTATTCAGGCCTTGTTTGAGGCCTGCTCACATTAGGAAAGCCCACTGGCTTTAAGCAGGGTATTGATTTAAATGTTAATGAATCCAAAAACACTCTTACAGAAATCCCTGTAATAATGACTGACCAAACACCTGGGCAACCTTTGGCCCTGTCAAGCTAATGTATAAAATTAACCATCACAATAGGTGTTTATTACGTGTAACTACTAGGCATTTTCCTTTTTGTTATTATTTTTTATTTTTACTTTTTGAGGAGAGCTGTTGGTAATAGGTGGAATTCTTTGTGCTCCCATTTTCAGATTGGTATCTATCTTAGGCAGAGTTCTAAGATGAGCCCCAGTTAATCTTGCTTCATAAAACCACCTCCCATTGAGTATGAACTGAACTCGTGACTTGCTTCTGGCCAATAGAATTCGACAAAGGTAATTGGAAAGTCATTCCCTTGATAATGTTATACTACATAATATTCTGCTGTAGCAGATTGAAGTAAGAGTTTCTGCTAGCTTTGAAGAAGTAAGCTGCGTTGTTATGAGAAAGCTAAGTGGCAAGGGACCCCAAGGGCCCCTGGTTGCTGAGAGTGACACCTGGCTAACAGCCAGCAAGATACACTCCTACAACCACAGCAAACCAAAATCTTCCAACAACTATGCGAGCAGCCTGGCAAACAACAAGAATGCAACCTGTGACCTGTTGAGCAGAGGACCCAGTTAAACCACTCCTAAACTCCCAACCCATGAAAATCATGAGATAATAAGTATATGTTGTTCTAAGCCTCTAAGTTTGTAATGATTTGCTAAGCAGCAATGGATAACCAATTCTGTGTTCCTGCCACCAAACTCTTCTCTAACCTTGGTATGAAAACTATTGTGGTTGTCATATTTTGAAATGTGGACAGGCAGACAGCATTTAATTAAGAGTTAATAAAACAAACATAGAATGTCCAAAAATTGGAATGAGAGGTGAAACCTGTGTGGAGCTGAGCTGAAAAAAAAAAAAAAAGAAAAGAAAAGAAAAGAAAAAAATCCCAGACTGATAAGCAGTACAGATTTGACTCAGACATTTAAAAGGGAACAAAAGCATGTTGCCAACAAGTGCACAGTGTATTCAAGTATAAGGGATAAGGAAATGGGCATATTTTGATATCTAAGCAGACTATTTATGTTACCAAGTTTGTAAACTCATAGCAAGGGATTGGCTTCCAGGCACAACATTCAAATATCTAACAAATGATAACTGCACAAAGTCAGGGCTCTATTCTAATAAATGCCAGAAGTCTTAGCAAGCAGAAACAGGATTTAGGTCCATTAATGACAGTTTCTTATGAGAACTGGGATAGAATATAACAAAGTCTAAGGCTCCAGTGTCTGTGCTATCGTTACTTTTAGTTAGATTTGTTTCAGAGAGTTCTGTATGTCTCCCTAAACCGGGACTGAAGATCTATCACTGACATTTAACAACAAAGCCAAAGTGCATGTAAGTACAGGATAGAGTACAAATATATTCATACATTAATAAAATGTCCCTTTTGCTCCTTCGAGCAACCCATAGTTCTTAAGGAGGAGGACTTCCCTGAGAGACGCTAGCTCCCTGACTAGCACTGAGTATAGCCATCGTGTGGGTCCGAGTGGGGAGAAGAGGGTTGCACTGAAAGACAGAGTTGAGCCCAAGCCCATGTCTCTGATCAACAATATTCAGCAAACATCCATAGCAACATTCCAAAATTCTCTCACAAGATGACTTAATGAAAAGTATCAGCAGTTGGTCACTTCTCACCCCATTCTAAACAGAATCAGTCCACACAATGTTTGACTGTCCATCTTTTTAACTATAATTTTTTTCCTCTCATTTTTCTAACAAACCCATGTACCTCTCTTTACCTTATTCAATGAGCAACTCTAGAGTTTCTTTGACACTCTTAAGATGTGTATTTATTTGATTCAAAGCATTATGTGAAATAGTTACATAAGTTGCTAAATGTTTGCTGAGGAATCTTCAGTATAAACTCATTTTCAAGTCATCTCTGAATACCAAGAGAGTACATCAACAATATAAGCATGCAGGAACATCTGTATGGAAAAATCAACGTAGGATTATTTTGCATTTTAGAACTCCCTGTCTCAGGTCAGTCTGGTCCTGGAAAAAGAACTGAACATTTCAAATGGCCACAGCTTAGAATAAAAGGGATGCAGAGTGTAATGATGAGGTGCCAAAGCCCAGCTCTGTGTGATGCCAGCATTTACTAAGATTCTTATTTAGAATCAGATCAAATGTTAAAAACTTAAGCATCATATTCCAAACTCCCTATGATCTGGACAAACTATATGTTTCTAATCTTAAATATGACTTTTTATTTTTTCTATTATGCTCTATCCTTTTGTTTCATTTATATGTGTTTTTTTCTGTTCTTTTTGTCCAGAATGACATTTAAGAAAATTTTTAGTGTTTATTTATTCTTGAGAGAGAAAGAGAGAACACAAGCAGAGGCTGCAAAGGAAAGAGGGAGGCACAGAATCTGAAGCAGGCTTCAGGCTCTGAGCTGTCAGCACAGAGCCCATGCAAGGTTTGAACACACAAACCATGGTTTCATGACCTGAGCTGAAATCAGACACTTAACTGATTGAGCCACCCAGGCGCTCCTGTCCAGAATGCTTTTTAACTGATGTTGCATGCTAGAAATACTTCATTTTCCCTTAAGTTTTACATCTTACATTCTGCCTAAAGACATGGTCAAAATATTTTTGTCCCTAAATAAATGCATACTAAATACTCTTCTTGCTTTAAACTATTTCACTGTCTCTCTTTATACCAAAAATCACCTTACAGTATTATTGCCAGCAAGATAGTTGACTAGATATCCTGGAAAAAATTCTCCTCCCACTGTAGACATCCTAAAAATGCTAAGTAAAATATAATGACAAACTTTGTGCTCTTAAGAAAGTAAGTGAAGGCTACAAGTGGTAAAAGTGATGAAGTAGAAAACACATTTGTTATGATGCTGAAACCACAGGTGACTTAGATTGTTTGCAGATCTTATTAACTTAGAATCTAGGGAAAATAACATCTTTCATGAGATTTCACATGTGGAGGTCTTTCTTCTTTCATTGGGGATTGAAATTTATTATTTATATTACCTATATGGTTCAAGAAATCCTAAGTTGAAACATTAGTTTAAAAGTTGTTATTGCCTAGTGGTGCCTAACAGAAAAGAGAATAAATATTCTCTGAAGGGATTCAGCCTCAATTCAGGGCACATAGATTCCCACATGTAAAACCCTGCCAAAGCTGAGCTCACAATACAAAATTTCCAAAAGTAGAAATAAACAAGCCCCACAATTAAGAATCAGTAGGAATAACAAGAAACTAAATGAAGAACTCCAAAAACAACACAGACTGAAAACTTGGAAACAGAATAGAAGCTAAGTGTGCTTAAAAGATCTAACTAAATAAAATAGCTGAGTAAATAAAAAGATACTTTGAAAACATACCTAAAATTATTCAAAAAGGGAAAAAAGTGGCATTCACACTTCATCTGTAGGAGAAAAATATTCCAACTGGAACAACGGTTTCAATGTATGATAAGATATGATGAAAGTACTAGAAGAAATCATGGAAGAATATTTTATAAAGAAAAAAAGATTGAAAAATTTCTCTATAGAAAAGTTGAAAACTTCTGCATGGTAACATACAACAACAACAAAATGAAAAGTAAAATAACAAAATGGGGGAAAATTAAAACTCAAATTACAGAAAGAAAGATTAATCTGTTTCCTCTCATATTAATAAAAAATGCCTATAGGGTATCTGGGTGGCTCAGCCAGTTAAGTGGCCGACTTCCGCTCATTCATGATCTTGTGGTTCCTGAGTTTGAGCCTGCTTTGGAAACTCTGTTTCCCCCTCTCTCTGTTTCTCCCTGACCCTTCCTCTCTCTCTCAAAATAAAGAAACATTTAAAAAATGCTTACCAACTGAAAGGAAAAACGATTAAAATTCAATATAATATGAGTATAGGAAATGAACATGTAGTTCTCAGAAATTGAAGTACAAATTCCTTTCAAATATGAAAAGGCATTCCACTGGACTAATATACAGACAATGCAAATTAAAACTAGGAAATATTATATCTTATATAAAAATAATAAAATTATAGACAGCTGGATGATATACCATACTATTTAGAATGTAGGATGATAGACCCTATCACACATTGCAAATGGATCTGCAAATGGCTGTACCCCTTAAAGAATGCAATTTGACAAACAAAAGCAAAAATGAACTATTGGGGCTTCATCAAGATAAAAAACTTCTGCACCGTGAAGGAAACAATCAACAAAACTAAAAGGCAACCAATGGAATGGGAGAACTATTTGAAAATGACATGTCTGATAAAGGGTTAATATCCAAAATTTATAAAGAAGTCATCAAACTCAACAGTCAAAAGACAAATAATCTAGTTAAGAAATTGGCAGAAGACATGAATAGACATTTTCCAGAGAACATTCAGATGGCTAACAAATACATGCAAAAATGCTCAACATCACTTATCATCAGGGAAATACAAATCAAAACCATAATGAGATACCAACTCACACCTGCTGGAATGACTAAAATTAATAACATTGGACACAACAGGAGAAGCGGGAGCTCTTCTTACACTGATGGTGGGAGTGGAACCTGGTGCAGCCACTCTGGAAAACAGCATGGAGCTTCCTCAAAAAGTTAAAATTGGAACTACCCTGTGACCCAGCAATTGCACTACCCAAAGGATATTTACCCAAAGGTTACAAAAATACTTATTTGAAGGGGTACATGCCTTCCATTGTTTATGGCAGCATTATCAACAATAGCCAAAGTATAGAAAGAGCTCAAACATCCTTTGATAAATGGATAAAGAAGATATTATATATACATATATATACGCTACATACTATATGTATATATACACAATGTATATATGTGTGTGTATATATATAAACACACAAGGTATACACACACACACACACACAATGGAATATTACTCAGACATTAAAAAGAATGAAATCTTGCCATTTGCAATGACATGGATGGAGCAAAAATATATTATGTTAAGCAAAATAATTCATGGAAAGACAAATACCATGATTTCACCCATATGTGGAATTTAAGGGAAAAAATGGAGGAACATAGGAGAAGGAGAAAAAAGAGAGAGGGAGGCAAACCATAAGAGACCTACAGAGAACAAACTGCGGGTTGCTGGGTGGGGGGTGGGGGGGGATGGGCGAGATGTGTGATGGGTTAAGGAGGGCACCTGTGATGAGCGCTGGGTGTTATATCTAAGTGATGAACCACTAAATTCTACTCCTGAAACCACCATTACACTGCATGTTAACTGACTAGAATTTAAATAAAAACTTAAAAAACAAAACATGAAATTTGACAGAATTATTAAAACAACAGATTTATTATAACTTTGAAACAGCAAATCTACATGAGCATTGATTTATACATTGATTTATTTTTGGAAAGATTGCTAGTGATAGAATGATATAAATAATCTAAATATCTGGTTACTAGGTGGCTGAATGAATTAAGATATATCCATAAAATGGATTATTTTGCATCTGTTAAAAATCATGATAAGGGGGATGCCTGAGTGGCTCAGTCAGTTAAGTGGCTGACTTCGGCTCAGGTTATGATCTCGCAGTTCATGAGTTTGAGCTCCATGTCAGGCTCTGTGCTGACAGCTCAGAGCCTGGAACCTGCTTAAGATTCTGTGTCTCCTCTCTGCCCTTCTCCTGCTCATGCTCTGTCTCTCAAAAATAAATAAACATTGTTTAAAAGTCATAATAAGGGAACTCCCTATGTCCTGAAAGGATTACCACCTTATTACCTTACTAACTAAAAAAAAAAATTGAGGAACAGTGACTGTGTATTTTACCATTTGTGATTAAAAAAGGGGTGAGAACACATATTTTAATTGCTTCAATAGGTCTAAAAATCTCTGGTAGATAGCATTAACAAAAAGATAATATTAACAGCAGGCAATAGGAATTGGGGGAACAAGATTCTGTGGAGAGTTTTCATAATATATCTTAGTATCATTCAGGGTTATGTCAGGAAAGCAAATTCAAATAGACGCTTAAACTGAAGATATTTTTTAACAAAGAGGTTTTACTTAAGTGTTAGGCAAGAATGAAGAAATTAACAAGAGAAGTTGAGGAACACAGAAATTAGCAACAGTGGGAAGGCATTATCACCTGCTAGTCATGGAAAAGAAGAGGAAATGGATGGATTGGATTGGATAGGATTGGATAGGGACTTAGAGGACCATCTGATCAGATCTGTAGTTGTAGTGGGACACAGCAAGTGACATATTCCCTGGGCCAAAGCCAAGGAAAGAGGGGAAGAAATACTAATCTCTTTCTCCCCTTCAGCCCTCTGATCTTCTGTTCCTTTTATTGGACAAACTCAGTGAGAAACCAGAGGAAGGAATCCAGCAATGCAATCCATAAGCTTGATACTCCTTTAGCACAGAGGAGGAGAAAGAAGGGAATCATGTATTCTTACTGCATGCAAATTGAGATCGGAATTAGATACCATGTGGCATACAGATTGAAAAAAAATTAAAAGCCTGACAAAAGTATTGTTAGTAAGACTTGGCTCGAAAGCAGTTCTTGCACATGACCAATGGATATGTAAATTGACAGAACCTTTGGAAAGCAATTCAGCTAAAGTTGGAGATGTACATTCCTATAAACTAGTAATTCTACTCTGAAATAAATTTCCCCAGGGAAATTCATTCATTTGCACCTGGAAACATGCACAAGAACATTCACTACAGTTTTGTCCGTAATAGTGTAAATAATGGCAAATCACTTGAATATTCATTAATATGACAGTGGAAATCTGTGCTTTATTCATACAACAAAGGACGGGGCTGCAGTGAAAATGAATGAACTGGAGCTGCATCTATCAAATACAAATATCACACAACAAATATAAATTGCTGCTGATGTTATTTATATAGAATTTAGCAGCATGCAAATTATATTATATATCATTTAAAGATACTAATAAGGATAATACCATATTCAGGAAAGAGGAAAATTCGGAGTCATGACAGATGGGTATGCAAAAGATTTGGCTGTTTGAGGGGCGCCTTGGTGGCTCATTCAGTTGAGCATCTCAGTGCAGTTCAAGTCATGGTCTCCCCATTGTGGGTTCGAGCCCCACGTTGGGCTCTGTGGAGCCTGCTTCAGATTCTGTGCCTCCCTCTCTCTTTGACCCTCCCCTGCTCACTTGCTTTCTCTCTCTCACTCTCAAAAATAAATAAAACATTTAAAAAAAAAGATTTGGCTGTTTTGAAAAATGTTTTTTTTTTCTTAAACTATGAAGTGGCTATGCTAGTGCTCAGTATATTTTGACCAGTTCTTAGGTATATCTGAAATATAATAAAATTTAAGAATATGGTAAACAGGATTAAAGTACATATGCATATACATAATGAAAGGATACATATGTTATGCATTGAATTGCATTCCCCCCAAATTCATATGTTGAAGATTAATGCTCAATATGAACAGTACTTGGAAGTAGGGCCTTTAATAAATGAGAACTTAAGAGAGGGGCTCTATCCAAGAAGACTAGGTGTCCCTAAGACACCAGCAGCGAGAGTACACGTGGAAAAGGCCTTCTAAGGACACAGACAGAAAGTGGCCATCTGAAAGCCAAGGAGAGAAGCACCAGGAGAAACCAAACCTGCCAACATTTTTAACTTGGATTTCCAGCCTCCAGAAACATGATAAAAGACACATTCTGTTGTTTTAGTTACCCAATCTGTGGTATTCGTTATAGTAGTTCTAGAAAACTAATAGAACATCTAGTTTATTCTGGGTACCCACAGTTAATA
This sequence comes from Suricata suricatta, assembly GCF_006229205.1. Lineage (NCBI taxonomy): Eukaryota > Metazoa > Chordata > Mammalia > Carnivora > Herpestidae > Suricata > Suricata suricatta. The sequence goes on along the minus strand of NC_043708.1, from coordinate 66,525,441 downwards.
CCTCTGAAATTCTGATATTTTTCTCTTTTTCCATTGAATTTCCTTTGAGATGATCATTGGTTTAACTTCCTAACAGGAAATTTCCTATTAGTTTCCTTTAATTTCTTTCTGTACTTCAATGTATCTCTGAAAAAAAATCACTATTATTTCCCCTTCTTTGATATGGTTGCTTTTTAATTTCTTGGTCTTCATTATGATTCAAGTTTTAGTGGCTCTCCTCTAAAATCTATATAATTTGTCCCATGCCTCCACATTTGTTCTTCATCCTCTCTAAGGAAACTTCTCCCAAGTCTATGTCTTATCTCTCTTATGTCTCTCACTTTCCTCCATGGAATATCATGCAAATAATTTCCTAAATCATATCTGAGAATCTTTTCTCTTACTTCCAAGGACGGAAAATAATTTCAGTTGCTTACAATCTGCAGGTCATTTTATTATGCACTGACATATATTGTCCCTACTATGTGCATCTACTCTATGAATACCGTATGTACCACTTCTGTTACAGTAGCAATGACACATCATGAAAAACGTAGATTTTTTAAAAGGTAAAAGTAATCTCAGCTAATAATGAGATCTTCGAGTTAACCACACATGGAAATGTATTCAAACCCATGTCTTTCTGAATATAGGCTTTTCCTATTGATTCTCAGTCCCTGTTAATAATATCCAGCTCCATATTCCATTAGCACCTCTAAAACACATATTTCTAAAACCGATTTTACCATTTTATCCTCATACCTTTTTCCCATTTTTTTTACCACATCTCCTATTTCCACTGCCATCTTCTGAGTCACTCAAGCATGACAGCTTTGTGTTGTTTCTAATTCTCTTTCCTCTTCCTTGCTGTCCACATGCAGTAAGCTACTTCCGTCAGCTCCTTATATTCATTGCCATCTTCCTGTTATTATTTCTTGTAAGGCTGTTGAAGTTATATTTTAGCTGGATCTTTTATTTTCAGTCCTCTTCTTCTAGTAGCTTAATTAGCACAGTAATCTTTGTAAAGCCTAAGTACAGTCTTACCAAGGCCCTGATGTAAAATTTCCCTTTCAGATCGAATACATTTCCAGTGCCTAAGGGAAACTTTCTTTTAAGGCCCTACTGCAGTTTCTTTTTGTAAAACTCGTTAATTAATTAATTTTATTTTATTGTAATTCCAGTAGTTAACATGCAGTATTATATTAGTTTCAAGCATACAATATCGTGATTCAACAAATGATGTTGGGAAAACTAGACAACCTACCCAGTCTCTTGACTATCTCACCAATCCGTTGTGAGCCTCCACATTCACTTTCATACCAGTTCCTGCTTTGTTTCCCTATGCCTGTTCCAGTTAGTGCCATTAGTGTCTTGGCTAAAAAAATATCCTTGATTTATGATTTACTATAAAATATAGTTCAATTTCTGTCTTTAGTTCCTGTGTATTAACATAGTTTGGGCTTATTTCCAACCATACATTTATAGCATCTCTGCACTTATTGAAGGCTTTTTGAAACTTGTTTACCCACTTGACACTTTGAGAGAGACTTAGAAGTTGATTTTGGATTTCACTATGTGGTCGGCAATACCTGGTACTTCATAAAACAGATATAATGAACTTTTAATATTTTCCCCACTTTTCCTCTTATGCACGTGATTCCCCAACTTTCTGTCACATGGCACGTGCATAAAATTGTGTTTGTGTTTATGTGAGCTAATAGAAATAAAGCTCAGTGCTACAGAGATAACAAGCTGAGGGCTCTTGCTTATTCAGGGAAAATAGATGCACATTATGGCACACAAATAATTCATTCGAGACACACATCAGTTTCATATCTCACCAATTAGGAAGATTTTCCTTATATAATATTTGATTTTTGAATAATGTAGAAAATAATTTAAGAAAGAAGCCACATAATCTTTGTATTTTGATATTTTAAATATTTGTGACACCTGTGCCAGAATGATCACAGTTTGCCAAAATTAGTTTCTCATCAGCTCTTGAGTACAGTATAGACATGATGGCATTGTATACCCACTCAATTTATTGTCCAGGGGATTGTTCCCAAATACCATACTTTCTTTATTTGAAGATACCAATGATTATGACACTCCATTCTTGAATGATATCATGTTGATGAAACATAAAGAAATATTATATTAAGTGCATATGTCGATTGATAGTTCTCAATATCATAAATGTTTAAATAAGTATGTTATTTTATTATAAAGGACATAGCGTTTTTCCATTTATTTAAAGGAGAGCAAATGTATCATGTTCTCTTTCTATGCAGATGACTTTTTCTGGTGGGCAGAAGCTTTGAATTCTCTTCTCAGATGACAGACATAAAGGGGTGATAACCATCTCTGTTGAACTATCTCTATGAATTGGCTTTTTGAGCATTTTGTATGATTCATATGTTCTCTTTGGAGCTATGTGAAAACTAAAGTAGGTCTCCAAGTGATTGTTAAGAGCCATGTATGCAACACCAAAGGATCCAGGACAGGGTAGGATTCCTTCCAGATCATACATGCGATTGTCACATTTGTGATTTTGAGTTGAAGAAGGGTAGGTGCATGTGTATGGATACGTACCAGCACATATACTTTAGTTGTGAAAGATAGGTTCATTATATGTATATTATCATACACAGGTTCAACACTCTCAATACTATTAGTGGCAAAATTCTGATTTTTAAGTTTTCTCCTTCCCCAAGGGCTTGCTAGGGTTGCGTCACTGAGAATTCCAGATGGAGGACTGCTTTCTAGCTCATACATGGAAGACTGCCAAAGAGGGAGAGGCTGTAGTTTAAATTAATCTTCAACTAGGGGTAGGGAAGACTTCAACAGTCCCCTGGAGGAGTTGAAAAGCTTTGCCAACAGCAACAGCAAAACAAATCATTGTTTTGTACAGATAACATGATGGAAGCATATTTAACTGAGGGGAAGTTAAAAACAACAATTGCTCAGATTACATCAGAACATGCATGGCATTTCAAGAAAGTACACCATTTTTTTGGTCCTGTCATTTTTTTCAAATATAGCAGTTCTCTACCTTGTTCTCTGCCTCTTCCCCATCCCAACCTAAATGATACACTGAGCTCCAAAAGCAGTCTTTCCTAATACCTTTTCCCTAGTTTTCTGAATAAGTTAAAATCTAAACTCTATAATTCCATAGCAAATATGTCATTGACATAATGTAATTGTCAAAAGCACTTGATCCAGGCCTCGGTAATGGGTCTGGCTCTTAATCCAAGGTTAACAGAGTACCAAGTTCATGAAGATGTTTTTGAGAAGAGTCATAAATACCCATCCCTCTTCCCTGTCCTTGTTTTGTTCATTCAATTCCTTAGTGTAGGAAGTTAAGAAACGTGTTGAGATTACAGGAAAATGTTTCCTACATTTTATCTGATCTTTCCCTATTTATATCAATTTAAGTGTATATTTAACTTTTATGTTGAAATTTTTGTTGCACATTTGCCACCCTGGACTCTGAATTCCTCAGAAAGCCAATCCATAGGAAAGTTTTGTAAATTCCAACAGTCCTGTAAGACATCTGTGAGATTGCTACACATGGGAATACAATGTCACACTCAATACCGTAGAAGTAAAAACCTACATTCCAATTATACAAAGTTTCCTTTTGTTTAAATTATACCATAAAACTATATCAATATGTATTTCTGATAGAACCATTTGGACTTCAAAATGGACAAGCTGTTAGTGACCTCAAGATAAGAAATTTAGTTCTCTTGCCCAAGGTTATTAGCAGATCAATATCGTTCAGGTTTCTGGACTTCTAATCAAGTGCTTTGCTTATTATCGCTTCTCGGCCTTTTGGCTAAGATCAAGTGCAAGTGCTTTGCTTATGTTAGCCTTGATTTGGAACACATTTAATGTTTTTAAGGTGCCCGAATTATAATTTATCAGTTTTGAAAAGCATTCATCCTAAAGTAGTGAAAGTTTAATCAATATATTCAAAGTACACCAGTACCTAGAATCAATTCTGATTCTTAGCAAATTAACAAACAGTTTTCAAAACTAGAATTCGGCCTTCTACCTATTTTGAATTTATTTGTGTGTATGGTATAATAAAGTGGTCCAGTTTCATTCTTCTGCATGTTGCTTTCCAGTTTTCCCAACACCATTTGTTGAAGAAACTGTCTTTTTTCCATTGGATATCCTGCTCTATCAATTAGTTGATTCGCTGATCCTATAGTTGGGGGTCCATTTCTAGGTGCTCTGTTCTACTGATCTATATGTCTCTTTTGATGCTAGGACCCCACATATTGTCTTGATGACTACAACTTTGTAATATAGGTTAGAGTCCAGAATTGCGATGCCTCTAATTTTGTTTTTCTTTTTAAAATTTGTTTTGGCTATTGGGGGTCTTTTGTGGTTCCATACAAATTTTAGGATTACTTGTTCTAGTTCTGTGAAAAATGCTGGCGATGTTTTGACAGGAATTGAGATAAATGTGTAGATTGCCTTAGGTAGTACTGACATTTTACCAGTATTTGTTCTCCCGATCCATGAGCATGGATATTTTTCTATTTCTTTGTGTCCTCTTCAATTTCTTTAATAAGTGTTTTATACTTACATATACTTAAACTTTGGTGAAGTTTATTCCCAGGTATCTTATGGGTTTTGTAATTGTAAATGGGATTGATTCCTTGATTTCTCATTCTGCTACTTCATTAAGGGAAGGAGAAAATAAAAAGAGAGAGTGAGGGATGTGAACCATAAGTAATTCATAGAGAACAGAGGGTTGCTGGAGGGAAGGTGAGTGGGGAATGGGCTAAGTGGGTGATGGGTATTAAGGAGGGCATTTGTCAGGATGAGTGCTGGATGTGATATATAAGTGATGAATGACTAAATTTTATTTCTGAAAGAAATATTATACTATATGCTAACTAGAATTTAAGTTAAAAGTTAAGAAAATGAAAAAAGAAGACAAAACTGGACTTTGGCAACTTCTTTGAGCCAATTAGTGATAGTCAACTCATGAAGTGATGAAAAAGTATTATTAGGGAAAAAATCACCATCTCATGCAAACATATGTTCACACCAACAACTTATGAATATCCATTCCCTTATAATCATAGACACTGTATAGCATGCCTCTCACTCGTGTGTACTGCAGGTTGTTGACAACTCTATAGCATATTTTCTCATTAAAGCATATCCTAATATTCATTTAGGTTCATAAAATTATTATAGTCAACAAAATATATCTCAATTAAAGGGAAGGCCAGCATTTGACTAGATAATTGGACATTTCCCAAAGTACTATTTATCCCTAAAGATAACTGTACATTAAATATTACAGGAAAATATTTATTAAAAATTAATTATCAAAGGCCTTAAATCACAATTTTTGAGTAATTATTTGAGAAGTGAGATCTTCTTGGAAATATATTTATTAGAGTGTCACTAGTATTATTTTTATAGTAGAAGAGTAACCCATTTCAAATAGCCCTGAAAAGATTAAAAATACAATTTCAAAAACCTAATTTACCACTTGATACTAGATTCATGTGAGAAAGTAAAGGATCCACTATTCATTCAGACAACATCTGAGTGTTGAACACACTCAATTCCATGTGGTACAGGGGAGGCTTGGTATAAAGGTATAAGAAAATATACCTACATCTAAGGTGTAATAGTAAAAAGAAAGTAATCATTATATGCAGAGCCAAATAAATACTGAAATTACAGATGAAGAAAGACACACACACACACACATACACACACACACACACATATACATGGGGTAGGAGACAAGGAGAGACAGATTAAATTATAGGCATATCAAATAGAATTCCAGAAAAGGAAGTGTAATTGAATCTTTCAAGGACCAAATCCAGGAGAGTGCTGAGAAGATACCAGGAATTAGGGCTTCTAACTTCTCTTTCTTTGTAGTCATGGGACCTCTTATGACAGCTTACCTCTGTAGGTCATTGGCATTGTTTTTTATCTTTCTCCCTCCAACTCACATAAGGCTCACATATAGTTCCTAATATATATTTACCTTCATATGCAGTAATAAGAGCTAATTGATAGAGTCATTTTGTGTCTCAATTCCAAACTCCTAAGACAGTTTGATCAACTTAGTTTGGTTTGATAATTACCCTTGATTGGCTTGGAAGTTGTTTGTTTTTTTTTTTAATGAGAAATTTATTTATGAAGTAGGCTTATGGATAGGTAAACATAATCCACTTGAATGAATGTGTCGAAGGCTCATTGGTTGAGTGTCTGACTCTTCACTTCAACTGAGGTCTGATCCCAGGGTCATGGGCTCTGCACTGAATGTGGAATCTGCTTGAGAGTTTCTTTCTCCTTCTGTTCCTCTTCCCTCTGCCTCTCTCTCTCAAATAAAAATAAAAAATAAAGTGAAGTTAAAAAAAAGATAAAAGAACTCACTTGAGACAGTTGGTATTTCTAATATTTTATTTCCATTTAACAAGTATTAATTGATCACTCCCATAGGAAGAACATTATGTTAATTTGACACATGTAGAGATTAACAATACATAGTTTTTCTCTCTAAGGAGCTCAAACTGGAGTAGAGGAGATAGAAGAAAAAATAAATCTCCATTTTTAAGGGATATATATGATACCAATGGCTCTAATACTTTAGATATATCCCTTCTGGTCTTCTTTTGTTAACTCCTCCCAACAGAGTAAGTTATCTCCAGGACCCAGATGTCATAGTGCCCACTCTGGATATTCTGGCATAAAATTAGCTTTAAATGGCTGAGGGCCTGTGTGAACTTCATTTAGATGATTGTTTACTAGAAGATTGTCCTACTTCTATGCATTACCCCTCTGCCTGAAGGATAAGGGGTGTTTTTTTGTGGAAAAAGTATGTGACTCAATTTTGGAAATGACATCTACAGATGAGGCCCCTGAGAGGGAAGGAGTAGGATAGAGATAGGGTAGAAAGCCAAAGGACATGGAATCTGAGGAGGGTAACTCCTTTTGTATTCTTGTCCTGGATAACAGATGTTTGGGGCAAGTCGATATGCCTACTAAGGGACTATCGTACAGATATTTTCTGGATGTTATGGGAGCATAGAAGAGAGTCACCAAGTAAAAGCTGATGAAGATACATTTAGAAAAAAAGGTGTATCTGAGATTGTATCTGAGTTTTATAAGACCATTATTAGTTATTTGAGTAAAGTGATGAAGTTATTAGAAGGCGGGCGCTGCATGTGAAAAGGCAGGAGATCCACATTTATCTGTGTGGTATAATATGCATAGGGACCTCTGTAAGGAACTTATGCATGACACAGTGTTTGGTACATATTAATGGATCCTAAGGATTTTCACCTTCCTTTGGCAGTGTCCTAAGATATCCCCTTCCGTCTTGTCTGTGGCCTCACAGGTTTTCTCACACTACTCAGTCAATGATTTCCTAGGAATTAAAAATATTCAGTGATTCAGAATATTTAACAACCATTATAGGACAGACACTACATTTATCTGAGCTTTTCCTCTGGAGATGGGCTGGTTATATCATTTAATATAAGTGTAAATAGAAGAGTACCTCCAAGGAGTGAGTAGTCTGCATGTTCTCTATCTAATAAAATGGAGTTTCAACTAATGAAGATTTAAATAAATATTAGGGGTTTACAGTTAAAGGTGGTGGATTGGTCAGACACATCATGTTCCATCCTCCTTGAAATATCAATAAACTTATAATAAAGGAATTTATAAAAAAAAAGACTTAAGCCAAAAAAGGCAAAGATGATAGAATATAATAATGCAATGTTAAAAAAAAGTAGGAACCAGATGTGTATGTGGTGGGATGGTCAATTTAATGTGACAGCTTGACTGGGCCATGGGATACCCAGATATCTATCTAATCAATCATTATTTCTGAGTGTGTCTGTGAAGTTTGCTTAGAATAAATTAGCATTTGAACTGGTGAACAGAGTAAAGCAGACTGCCCTTTCCAATGTGGGTGAGAATCATCAGGTCTGCTGAGGACCTGAACAAAAAGGTGAAGGAAAGGAGGATTCCCTCTGCTTGAGCTGAGACACTGGTCTTCTGCTTGGACTGAGACTTACACCATTTACACTCCTCATTGTCAAGGCTTTGAACTCAGACTGGGTTCTGAGTTGGCTTTCCTGGGTTTCCAGCTTGCAGATGGCAGATCATGGGACTTCTTGTCCTCTGTACATGTATAAGCCAGTTCCTTATAATCAGTCTCTCTCTCTCTCTCTCTCTCTCTCTCTCTCTCTCTCTCTCTCTCTCTCTCTCTCTCTCCCCTGTTCTGTTTCTCTGGAGAACTCTGACTAATGCACATGAAAAAGGCCTTTAGAAACCTAAGAAAAGATAATTTCTACCTGACAGTGAGCAAAGATGATTAAAAAATCTGTTACACTATGAAACATTTAAAAGGGACATCAAGTGCCTTTTGAAGTGGGGGAACATATGAAATCAAAATTAAAAAGACTGTTGACAGTTTAATATTTAAACCTGGACCTCCTTTATCTGTTGTGAGGCAGTACTCAGCTGTCAATAGCATTTATATATTCATGAATTGTACATAGGGAACACTGATGTAGCCTAAATGGCAATCACTATATAACTATATTGGGGGAATGAGGATTTTAGTAAATGTGTATGAGTGTGGGCAAGAGGTGGTGAGAGGGAGGTGCCAGTGTACAAAGGGGACATGTAGATCCTCATCTTCCATGGAGGGATGTCAACAGAGAATGCCGACAATCATATCAACAGAAAAGCCAACAATTTAAAAATAGTAATAAAAGAATTTATTTAGATATATGGAGATATATACCAAAAGAATAAATTATCAGAGATGTAAGTGGTTGCCTCTTGGAAATGGTAAATTGAAGTGGGGATTAAGATACTGCTAATTTTTGCCGTAAGTCCTATCGTATTATTTGAGTCTTTAAACTACATGCAACTATTAGTTAGAAATACAAACTAAATCAAAAGAAATAGCATCAAGTTTTCATAAATTTGACATACTCCCAGAGGAGTGCTTGTAGTGCTGATATTCCATGTTGCATTTTGATTGTAGACTTGTGTCCTTAATAATCATCTGAGCTAAAGGTACATTTTTACCCATATTTGAACCTTCCTGGTTTCTCCACCTGTAAAATAAACACAGTGTGTGCAGTCATATATTCCTTGCATGAATATTCTGAGACTACATGACATACCACAGGATAGAAACATAGTCTATTTAGATCAACTGTAAGTAATTTAAATGTTATATATCACTCAATCAATGTTGATAGGAGAACTAAATGAGACCCTTGGAAGTTAATGACTTGCCGGAGAAATTTCTACTGGCAAATAATAATAATGATAGGAAAGTCTGAATTAAATGATAAGAAAGTACTGTCATATGCTTAGCAGAGTCATCAATTACAAGTTTTTTAATTCTCTTATTCACACCAAATAAAAATAGGGACTTAGTTAAATTTTAATTCAGATTTCTTTCACAGAAACTTAAAGCAGTTATCTCTATAGAAATATCCTGGAATATTTCATAAACATATCATGCTGCATGATAGTTCCATTAATCTAATTTGAAAATGTCAGCATGAAAAATCTTTGATTCATACAGTATTTTAAAAATATATCTCTGATGTTTTTTGTTTTGTTTTGACATGTCATTTCATAATCTTCTGTTGGCACTTAGTCTAGATGACTGCAGTTAGCAGAACCAACTAGCCAAGGATCATTCTTGATCTTCTTACATACATGCTACAGAACGTTTTTTTTTATCATCAGCTCCAGAAAATGCTATTTATCAGGGCCCTCAGGCAAAACCTCCCTAGGGTAGAGTGAGGCCCGGAATCAACTCTAAGAGTACAGGGGAAATCTAGTTGAAATAAATACTAAGGAGAGATTCAAGGGAATAAATCAATCACAAAATGGCTTATGTATAAAAATGGGAAACATAAGGGACCCAAGGGTTCCTTTGTGTACCTTGGGTCTTTAATTTTTCACTCATTACAGAGGGAAATTAAAGTATCTCTGAACCCTTTACTTCTTCCTATATGTATTGGTTATCGGCAAGAATGGCTAACTTAACCATATAATTTCTTCTTGCCAAAACATTAGATTACTGTAAATCTTCAGTACTTCTATGAGATGGTTTAATCAAACTGTTCAGGGTAAGAAGTATTAAGCAGTCAGTACTTTTCATGAAAAATATATATTAGCTTAGATCAAGGTCCCCTTTCTGTAAAGGATCAAACGGTAAATATTTTCAGCTTTGCATAATATTTGACAACTTCCATTCTTCCATATAGCAGGAAAGCAGCTGGGAATTATACCCTAATGAATGGGCCTGGCTATATTCCAATAAACCTTTATCTGCAAAACAGGCAGCAAATAGAATTTGGCTCATGAGCCATCAGATACCAACCCTATGGATTAGGAGATATTAGAGCCAAGAAGTCAAGGGTGACTAAATTTTGCCATGAATATCATATCCAATACTTCTCAGGCAGTCCCCTAGAAGAATATACACAGTAGTAGTAGTCATGTGGGGAATCAAGTACCCCATAGGTATTTGATTTTTAGGAGGATAAAAGTTGAGCAATTGCCAATGCAGAGCCATGGATCTATGTGGTTGAATCACGTGATAAGCCTATAGGCCTAAGTGAGAGTTTCTTTTTTTATCTACACCGAAAGAGAATCTGACTCTGGATATTATAGATTTACTCCCAGTCTCATGCCACAAAAACAGAAACAGTGGCAATCAGGCAGACATAAAGAATGTTGTCATGGCTCCCGAAGACAGGTGTGTGCCCACTACCACCGTACTGAATGGAGTAGGGATGTGTGGGATGAAGCAGCTCCAACTATACCAACTATAGAACTGGCCACAGTGTACTTTAGTGATACAGCTAGATGCCTAGAGAAAATATAAAAGAGATCATTCATAAATTAGTATGAATTTGTTTTTTAGACAACGGTGATCATAATTAGTAGTGAATATAGAATAACAGACCATTTATGGGGTCCATATGGGAGAGCCAAGAAGTAAAATAAAGTAAACTGAAACTACTGAGAGAGAGAGAGAGAGAGAGAGAGAGAGAGAGAGAGAGAGAATAAATGAGGTAAAAACACCTGATCTTTTAAAGCAGTTTCTAAGAATTGACAGTGCCTCAATAAATGTTACTTTTAATCCCCCTGAGATCTAGTGTTGACCTTTGTATACATTGCTAGGCAGTTATTTAGGCATGAGCAAGGAGGGATAAAGCAGGTGCTGGCCACACCCTCAGTGCCATCCCCAAGGGTTAACAGCCACACCGTCAGAGCCACGTGTAAGGGCTAATGGAACTGGAAAAGCCTAACATCAGAGCTGGCTCAAAAGCCACAAGGGGACTTCTAAGAGCTGAGCATATCCACAAAGGGTGAAACTTGTCTTTAACTACCTTTAAGGTCACAACAAAAGCTCTTTAGAAATTCATAAATATACAATACATAAATAAATACAGTTATAACAGAATGCATCATGTGTAGGTGCATGTGCAGAGGCCAAAATATTATATAACCACCAGCTGTCAATCAAAAATGGCAATCAAAGACAAATTTACCTGTACACAAGCAGGCTTAAAAGGATGATCTACACCCTCCTACACTGCTGGTGACAATGTAAACTGGTGCAGCCACTCTGGAAAACAGTGTGGAGGTTCCTCAAAAAATTAACAATAGAACTCTCCTATGACCCAGCAATAGCACTGCTAGGGATCTACCCAAGGGATACAGAAGTGCTGATGCATAAAGGCACATGTACCCCAATGTTCATAGCAGCACTTTCAACAATAGTCAAATCATGGAAAGAGCCTAAATGTCTATCAATGATGAGTGGATCAAGAAGATGTGGTATATATATATATACAATGAAATACTACATGGCAATGAGAAAGAATGAAATTTGGCCATTTGTAGCAACATGGATGGAACTCGAAGGTGTTATGCTAAGTGAAATAAGTCAGGCTGAGAAGGACAGATACCATATATTTTCACCCATAAGTGGAACAGAAGAAACTTAACAGAGGACCATGGGGGAGGGGAGGGGGGGAAATAGTTAAGGAGAGGGAGCGAGGCAAATCATGAGACATTCTTGAATACTGAAAACAAACAGAGCTGAAGGGGGACGGGGAAAGGGGTAGAGGATTGATGGTCATGGAGGGGGGCAATTGTGGGGATGAGCACTGGGCATTTTATGGAAACCAACTTGACAATAAACTATTGAGAAAAAAAAAAGATGAGCTAGAGCTTCTTTTTTTTTTTTTTTTAAATCTGAGTGGCCCACCTTTATTTTTTTTAAATTTTTTTTCCATAATATTTTATTGTCAAATTGTTTTCCATATAACACCCAGTGCTCTTCCCCTTAAGTGCCCTCCACCATCACCACCATCTCTTTTCCCCCTCCCCCTTCCCTTTCAACTCTCAGTTCATTTTCAGCATTCGATAGTCTCTCAAGTTTTGTATTCCTCTCTCTCCCCAACTCTCTCTTCCCTCCTCCGCTCCCCCTGGTTCTCCATTAGGTCTCTCCTGTTTTCCTGCTAGACCTATGAGTGCAAACATATGGTTTCTGTCCTTCTCTGCCTGGCTTACTTCGCTCAGCATGACACCCTCAAGGTCCATCCACTTTCCTACAAAGGGCCATATGTCATTCCCTCTCATTGCCATGTAGTACTCCATCGTGAATATA